>NC_071469.1:60933150-61236180 GCF_028500815.1 Rissa tridactyla
GACCTCCTCGTTTAGGGGTGAGGCCTGTGTGTTTAGTAGCCCTGGGCATATTTGCCTTCAGTGAGTTTGTCTAATTGCTTTTTGAACCTGCGTAACCTTGGGGCGACCTGTCCCACCCTTCACATGTGTGTTTGGGAACACACGGGCCGTCTCCTCTCTGCTCACTCGGATTTCAGAGTCCTGCCCTGTTCCATGTGGCACCCTCAGTGCTGGCTCTTTGCCCCAGGGCAGGCCGCCCCCTGGGCTGGGGACAGGTACGCCTGGAGGAGAGAAGGAAGGAGGAATAGGTCCAAGTCCTCAGCCATTAATGGAAACGCAGGAGCACGAGGAATGTAATTAGCGTCTTGGCATGGTGCTTGGGAAAGCCAGAGAAGCACGTCAGAGAGAGGCGGAGAAAGGGATCAGAGGATAAGCCGGAGAGCAGAGATCACGAAAACAGAAAGTAAAACACAGGGCCAGCATTGTGAGGCCCTTAAAGGACGGAGGTCTCCTGACTTGGGCAGCTCTACCGTGCCTCTCCTGGTAGCTTCAGACACCCGTGGGGCCTCTGGGGATGTAGAGGACAAAGCCTATGGTGTGAAAGGCTTCTTCAAGGACCTGCAATTCTTTCCAAACCCTTTCTACCCTGAACGCCACTTCTGCGGTTTCCATGGAGATGTCATCAATGGGAGAGTGAGCGGAGGTCCACGTGTCCTGGGTGGGAGGAGAGAGACCAACAAGAGCAATCTCACTGTCTTGAACCTATGGCAAGTCTAATCAAGTATAAAGATGCAGATTAGCTAGGAAAATCTTCTCACTGCCCTGACACTTGCAGGAAGCACAGTGGAGGTTCACATGTGGTGTCCCCTTGAGATCTTCACGTGCTGGAGGCAGGCAAGAGGAGGTGGAGAGCGAGCGGGATGGAGATCTCCTTACCACCTCCAGCTGAACTCCCCGGTGGCAACACAGTCCAAAACAATAAGAAAATAACCACTTTCTACCCTGAATGGCAACAGCAGACCTTCAGCAAAGCCTTGAGTTTTCTTAAATTGCAGGAGTGAGCTGCAGCTCGGGCTCGCCAAGGCCATCTGCCCCTGCTCCCTCCTGAACGGCACGGCCGTCCTCTCTGCAGAACAGCCATCGCATCCCAGGACCGGGTGGTAGGGTGGCTGTCTGCAGACTGGGAGGAGGGAAGTCTTGGACCTCACCGCTGAGTGTTTATTTGCAAGATGCTGTTGCGTTTGGATAGAGCTCTGTGCAGGATGTGTCTGCAGTAAACACAGGAAAAGGGCTGACGCTGGAGTCGAGTGGAAGGGCTGGCAATAGTTCCCAGTTTTAATTAAAATGGCCCCTCTTGGGGTAGCACGTGATTCCCAAAATGATTGTTGATGAAGGCAGGCAGGTTGCTGAGGGCTCCTCCTTCAGGGTTCTGTGAAGGTGCCTTGGTCATTTGAGTTTCCTGCCTAGAAATGGCCCAAGGAGACACCAGATACATCTGTGAAAATACGTGCATGGATTTAAACCCAAAAACATCTCCTGGTAATTTTTTTTTAACCTCAAAATCAAGCATGGGCTTGAGACAGAAACAAAACCTACGTCGTGCTGTGTTGATTGTGCACAAGCCCTCCTGATTGCAAGGGCTGCTTCTTGGCCAGGGAGCAAGAGGGATGTTAAAGAAACTCCAGGTTGCCATGCCTGGCTCTGTAATTTCACAATTCCCATGCTCAAAATGTCTGAAGGCCTGTAAATGGATTTTCCATAGAGCACTGCCCCCTGCTGTGGGCTCTCCATTCCCACACGTTTCACTCCTCACAAACCCTCCTGGTAGGAATAATCTGCAAAATAATGGCAGTCTCATGAAATTCTGGGCCATTTGCTGCCTATTTGTCTGCTCGGTGTCCTGCGGGTCCCCACAGAGCAGAGGCTTCCTCAAAATGTGGGGAAGGAGAAATACCAACAGAACAAAAGGCAGGAACAAGGGGCAAAGGAATTCAGTCAACGTATCTCTTTACCTCAACGAAATCCCTGACTGATACCTGAGATCTGGGGGCATCTGGGCCTGCAGCAGCTGCAGCCCAGGCCTTTGACACTGGGGCTTACCCCACCATGGAGGCTTGTTGTGTGACTAATGCAGCAGGTGGGAACGGATGGGACAGTTGCTGATGCCACTGGGGCAAGCCCATACGTACGTGAAGGGCTTGAGCGATTGTACTGCTCAGCAGCGATGGAGGAAATGCACATCTCTAAAGAATCGCTCGTCTTGGTGGTAATGAGACGCTTTGGGTCAAACCCTCAGCCATGATGCTCGGGGAGTTATGGCCCTGCACGGCAGTGGGAGAGGACCCCAGGAAGCTCCTCTCACGGGGTGCAGTGCTGTAGGAGATGTGTCCAACTCAGTGCCGCTATCAGCACTCTCGCAAAATTTTCCCAACCAGTCAGGACATAAAAATGCACCCCAATGACATTATATTTGCAGCAACCCAGCCCTCCCATGTGGCTATCGCGCTTGCTGGCGTGAGCAAGTTTATTTGGCGCAACAACATGATTTTCACAACACGATTCTTTTCCCAGCATTGCCAGGGCTAATGTTTAAAGTCTTCGCGACAATTTAGCCATGCTCAGGGGTAAGCCTGCTAACAGAAAAATCTGATTTCTGGTAACTCGATCTGTTGTTGAGTGAGTGGTCTGCCTGCAGCTGTGCTGCTGGACTGCCTTGTTTTTATGGTGGATAAAGTATTTCAAAGGTGCCCTCATGTCCCATGGAGGTGATGCTGTTCTTCTCATTTCTAGCAGATGAACACAGTAGCTAAAGACCCAGCCTCTCACCTGCTGAAGTCCATCACAGCTTTGCCCTTGTCTTCAGGAGAAGCTGGTGGTGACTTTCAGTAAAAGATGAAGAGAAAAGGTATAAGAATGAAGCAAAGTCCTGTTAGCATCCAAGCTGCAGGAGGAAAAGCTGCAGTTTTTGGAAACAGAGGAGACAGAGAGGACAGGAAGTTTTAGAAACCGCATGCATTCTAGATTAAATGAGTTTACGTGCATTTACTTTGAATAACCATGAAACATCTTGGCAAAAGTCTACCCTACAGTAGATTGTAAAGTATTATATGGTAGATTATAAAAAGACTAGTCAGAGAATACCTTGATTGGCAGATAAAAAGAGGTGGCTGCTGTAGCACAATTCACAAAACGAAGCCCCAGGGCACTGCTACCTACAAAACAGCAATTCCACCCACACCACAAAGACACGGCTGCAAGCAAAGGGAAGGGAGAGGAGGGTTTCTCCCATGGTTGTAAGTGGGACCTTGAGGTAGGAGAGATGGAGATGGCTCTGGGAGAAGTGTTTTTAGCCAGGAAGAAGGCTGTTTTGGTTGACATTCATACTGGGAAAACCTGTTGGCATTGGTGAACCGCCAAAGACTATAAGAACTATCGCAGCATTCCCTGTTGGTTTGGGAGACACAAGGTTTGATTCTGCAACCTGGCTTCTGATTCCCCATGTCAGCAACTCCCAGCAAAAGGTAGAAAATATATCTTTATCGTGATGTCTGTGGCTGAGCTAGGAACTGAAATAGTAGGTACTGAGGAGAATCTCTGCTGGCCTGGAAAACTCACAAAGGCAATGCAGTGTAAGGTCTATTTCTGCATCCTCCACCCGCTTTGCAAAATCTCCCTGAGAAAGCCAAAAGAAAAGGTTTGGGACTTTTTTTTTACCTCTTCTGCCATTTATTTTCTTGATGTGATTCACTGTTGCCATTAAATTAAATGTATCCAGGTTAGAGGAGAGTGAATTTATGCAGGGATTAAAATAGGCTAGCGTTATGCCATTGAAAAATTACTTAGCTTGCTAGTGAATGAGAGCTCAGTGCTGACCCACACAAGTATTTCTGCCCAGGAACAAAAACAGGTCTAAAAGACAGAAATGAGAAGACAGCTGGCAGGATGAAATGAAGAAAGAGAGAATGTCAGCTGCCTCTCCTGGGACCAGGCGTCTTTGAAATGAGCCCTGCCAGGCGAAATAGAAGTCCTGTTGCCGGGCTCTAGCAAAATATTAGCAAAGGCCGGATCCTGTACGCCTCAAGGTTGGGGTGTATCAATGTAAGATAAAAGTGATAAGTGAGGTTGGAATGTGAGTGCTCCAGCTCAGCATTAATGCTTATGTCCCACCAGTCTCTGCTCCTCAGCATACCTAAGAGAAAGAGAACGAGTTTGCCGTGGCCCTGAGACTGGCATCCATCAATGCTGAGGGCAATCCCTGGTGTCTCTTGTGCTAACCCCCTGCAAGGGATCAGGGACAAGAAACTATGCCCAGTACATCAGGAAAATGGACAGAGGGACCCAGTATAGATCTTCTCACGCTGCCATGATGATCCGTCTCAGGTTTGAATGAGTTTCCCACTGACAAACCACACTGTTGGCAGATGTAGGTGGACTTCACATGAGCTTAGGAGCTTATTGAAATGTCACAAAATAAAAGAAAGGTTTTTTCCTTTATCATATTGGTATGACTGAAATCTGAAAGCCAGAAGGGTTTTGGACTGGGGGAGGATCACAACCCACCTCTGGCCATACTTATTTCAACATGGCTGTTCAGACAGAACATGGGCAGTCTTTGTCCTGTCATAATTATTTTTGCCGAGGTATGTTTTTTCTTGCTGTAGCCAGGAAAAAAATTGTTGTAGGACGCTTCATACCACTAGCCATTTGGGTCCATACTGTGTCTACTACATAGGACAGATTAATAACATGTACTTATTTCTGTACATATAAGAATAAATATTCATCCCAGGAGCTGGTAAATCCCGTTTCAACTACTGTATATAGACTACCTCTCTTAGTGCATAAATTGTACGGGTATAACTGATACATATATTTTAGATGGGGAGAGTTATTCCATTTCTGTACAGGAGCAGCTATCCCGATACAGATGTATTTATACCAGCATATCTGTGCCACTCAGAAGGAGTTTTGCCATGTTAACTGTGTGCACAGCTCAGCATGAGGGCTTATTCCAGCCAGCAGAAGCTATCAAAATGTGTGCAGTCTACTAGAATGCATGCCCTTCTGCAAGATATGGTGAGCACGCTTCCTCCAGCAGCGCGGGGGGTGACCGTGAAGTAGAGCCGGTGTTGAAAAAAAAGTAAAACAGGTGACCTCAAGTATCAGGAGAGCTTCTTCAAAGAAATAGTGTCTTCCCTCCAGTGGGGGAAGTAGAGTTGTTTACTCCTTTTTTGATCCAACAGTAGTGGGTGTAATTAAAGGCAGCCAAAAGCACGGCCTGATTTGTTTGACTCACTGGCAGTCTGAATAGCTGCCTCGCATTTTGTTCAGCCGCACCAGAAGCCAGCCTGTTTTGCAGGGTAACACAAGGACAGGGTACAACGGGTTAATATCCCCCTTTCTAAGGAGCACCTCTTTTTCCCCCTGGGCCACCATTTGACAATTCTGGAGAGTTTTTCCCCCCATGGATTTTCCATGTTGCTATTTTGGGGAGATTTCAGAAGCACAGCATAGCCTTCGTCTGTTCAGCTTCTCTCTAACTGTAAAACAGCCTCCCTGCACCACTAACCATCTAAGTGTTTGGTATTAAATTATCCATCAGAGTGCCTTCGGTAGCAGAGGGAGTTGATTGCACCGTCTTTACGGGGGATAAAAATAGCGAACGTCAGAGGCGAGGGCAGCAGGGAGGGCCGAGGCAAGGCTAACGAAGGCAGCGGCACTTTTACTCTGACTGAAGTTGGTATCTTCACCTGCAGACAGCAGGGATTGGTAAAAAAGGATCTAATTTCTGTAATCAATTGAAATGTAAACACTGGTGTCTGAATTCATGCTGATGACCTTCATCTGTTAGGCAGGGAATGAGGCGCTGGATACTGCAAATTTCCCCGCAGCAGCCTGAAAACTCCCAGTCGCCAGCCTAAAACCCCTGCCTGCCCCTTCACCTTCCTCCGGAAAACATCCCCGCTCCCCTTGCCAGTGCCAGCACTGCGCTGAGCTCACACCCCCCAGCCTTGCAGGAGGCACGGTGAGCTCCCTGCGCTCTGACAGGAGGGAAACCAGCTCCTTGCAATTTCTGCAGCTGTTAAATAAGTGAGGCACCCTCCTGCCCTGCTCCGCAGAGCCCTCAACCCCTGGCCACCCCCTTCCAGATGCTCTGCTCCCAGTCCAGGCTCTGCCAAGTCCATCATCGTCGTCGACGCAGTGCGGCAGCGCTGCCTCCAGACCTTGCTGAGAACTGACAAACTCATTGTTGCTTGCAGCCTAGAGGCAGGGCTGACATGCAGAGGCGGGAGTCTTTTGCCAATAGTGTGTCCTGAAGCAGGGAGGAGGTGGGATTCGCCTCCTTTGGCCCATACACCAACAAGCCCATGGTTGCCATCATGTCACGTGCCACTTTCCCTGCTCCCTGCAATGAGGTGGCCCAGGAGAGCACAGCCATCTGGTAGCTCCTACGTGTGAATGATGCCGCTAAAGAAATGAGGATTTCACATTCAGATCACCCCCAACCCTTTTTTTTTTTTCCCCAGAAGTGCCAATCAAGCATGTGCTACTTGTGCTGGGAGAATGGTTTAAGAAGTTTGCCAGGATTAATGGAGCTTCGTATCAGTTCAGCGGAACAGGAGCGCATTTCCCTGCAAATCCAGGTAATTTCAGGCCTGGAATTCAGCTTTCCTGGGGCTAAAGCTCTGCATGGGTATAGAAAGGACCCAGTTATCAGGAGCGTTTCTGGAGACGGCAGAAGAATACAGTGCAGGAATTTTACCTAAGTACAGATCAAAGCGCAGCTTTCAGTAGTGAATTTATAGCCTTTATCTAGAGATGGGGATGTCCTCTGTCAGCAGACCAGAATCAGATCTCCTTTTCACTGGCATGAGGGACAAATTTTAGTGATCTGAACCTACATCCTATGATACAGAAAGAGCTGAAATCAATAGGTAGTGAATCCTTTACTGTTCCCTAGGACCTTCTAGGACACCGTCAGAAACCACGCCCCCCCATGGACGCACACCTTTTCGGCAGGGACATACCTTTTATTTATCTGTGATCACTTTCTTGCAATATTAAGCTTTTATTAATCAATAACTGGATAGCTGTATCTCAGAAATGCTGCTGCTCTGCTATTTCAGCACTGTACCCATACCCAAAGGCAATCCTTCCCCAAAAAGCAGACAGTGAACCTAGTCCACTCACGCCCCACGTGCTTTCTAGGAGCGCTTGTGCTCTACTAGCTCACGCAGTCTCCGAGAGCACGCCTCATGCTTGCACATGCAAAAAGCTGTGGATACCGTTGGAAATTAGACATAGTACTAAATTCCCAAGAACCTGCTTGGGAAGCGCAGAGCCAAACCAGCCCAGCAAAGTGTCAGCGCTACAGGCCAGCTCCTTGAGGCTGTGACTCATGTGAAAAGAGCTCAGTGGCCCTGCGTGGGTGCGAAGGAACAAGATTTGACACATGCAGAAATCGGCACTCTCAGACGGGACCCAGTGAAGATCTGCCGAGTCCCCCATCCTTCCAACAGCTCCAATGTTTCCAGGGCGAGTGCTGAAGGCAGAAGACCACGGGGTGGGGGGAGCAAGTGGCCACACTTAGGCTGAACTTAGTGCACAGAAACCATGAGAATCTGCCTTCTTGTTTGTATGACTAATCACGAGTTATGTATTCAGCCCTAGCGAAGTTTTTCAACTGATGGAGACACTGAGACGCAGAGGAGAAACAGTCCAAAATGATCCTGCTTTGCTAAAAGTTACATCTGCAACTTATAAAGCAAATTGCCATGGTAAATAGCTATCAGTAAGGCTGAATCATCTCCCCATCCTCTGCACATTTTCAATTTGACATTTGTTGTCCTTCTTCTTCTGTTTAATGAGCGAGTGAAATATATTTGAAACTCGTGTCAGTGCATCTTAGCAGTTGGAAAACTATTTTAAAGAAAAAAAATGCATTTAAAATCTCAGTGTAAAGAGAGCATGTAGAATGATTCACCTATGCTATTGTGCATTTTATTCTGGTCTGTAGGAAATCAGAAATAAGAAATATGAAGATTCAAAATGACTAATACCTCATTCTCTATCTGCCTTTCGTTGGCGTCAGCTCCACTAAGCATTGACACACTAAGATTTGCTTGGGTAAATTAAGCTTTGATACTTCAGCTGTATATATTTTGCATATGAGATAAGCATTAAGATATGAATTTTTATATATATATTAATATCTTGAGATATATATCTCAATTCTGAGATATATTATTTAGGAGAAAACTGAAGTTTAATGACACCTGTGAAAAAGATGAACATTTCATACAGATGGGTTTTGTGAAGATAGCAATGTGATGACTGGTCTCTGTGTTACTAACATTCCATTAGACCTTTTTTCCAGCCCATTACTAACATCAGGAAAAATGTGTCTTTCTGAATAACCTTCATGTGGGTGCAGTGTCACCAAGATCTTCACAAGGAACATATCAAATGCAAAAGGCTCCAGCCACTGGGTAAGGCAAACCAAATCACTAGATTTTATATCCTCTGTGTGACTGTCCTAGTGGCATGTAGACAACACTGCTTTCTTTTCCAAATGGCAATAAATTGTTGCAGATTCTGGGCCAAAGTTACTGCTAGTGCAAACTGGCAACTCCACTGACTTGAACAACTTGTGCCAGAATATGGCAGGACCAAATCGGACCTAGAGCAAGCCTGATTGATGGCTTTAGGTCAAATTACAAATTAGATAAAGCCGTAAAGGGAAAAATCAAGTATGCCCACAAATTATTTTTAACACAACTTTAATAGAATGTGGTAACACAACATAAATCACCTGGAAAATCCAAACAGTTGACATAGCTTCCTGCAAACAGAGAGTAAAAGCGAAACAATGAAACCTGCTTGTTTATCATCCCCGGGAGCTGAACCTGGGAGTCCTGTGTGGAGAGCACAGAGCAGCCCGCACACACGTCGCTGAAACCGCAGTGGGACCTTAGACTTGGCGATCAGAGGCGGTTTGGAGCAACGGCGTGTTTTGCAGAGAGGAGCTGTGCCATGACGCATAGAGCTGTAGGCTCACTTATTTATGAATCCTTGGGAGATCAGTGGGGATCCTTGTCAAAAGCTGTAGAATATGTTGGAAACTTGAAAAAGGAGCTCTGCTAGCTAGATGAAAATGAGCTCTGCTTGTTACCCAGTGACAGCAGGACCTCACCTATGAAAGCCACTAATATGCTTCCCCAAACTCCATGAGGTGATGATCAGAAATGTCACGGAGCATTGCACCGATGCTGAATTAGGGGATTAATGCCACCTACTGAATGACCTATTCTGGTGTGTAATGCAAAATGCATGGGCTGAGCTCATCGCCATGCCGCCCTGGGGCACCTGGCCTGCAAGAGTTCACGAGACACCGAACCAGAGAGAGCACAGAGGCGGGCAGGGACGCCTGTGGGAGAGAAATATGTCCCTTGTGACAACCGTCTGCCAGCAAGCAAGACAGCTGGACAGTCGGGTATATCAACTCGAGGGAAACAAAGGTTAACACAAGGTTCAGGAGGGATGGGCAAGGCACGGTCCGAATCAGCTATCGCTGCTATTAAAGTGCAGTTTTAAACAACAGTTCAATACAAATATTAAGTACGTAGCTGGTGACTGCTCAGATTTATCTGGTACCTTTCCGTACAACAAGCAGAAGATGAGCCGAGCCAGTTATAGCCTGAAGGGAGTCCTACAGGTAAGATCTTTAAGTCGTTCCCTAGTTAGCTCCAGACACAGCCAGCATACAGTTGCCTGAAATGCCAGAGGGACATCAAACTCCTTCTGACATGTCCTCATCTTGCCCGAAGCTCCCGTGACTGCCATGTCTTGTGCTCCCAGAGATACCTCAGGCCTTCTCCTTGCACAGAAACACCCGCTGCCTAATGAGGTAGGGGATTTGCCAATAGCAGTACTCAAAGCAACACATTTTCCATGAGCGATTTTGTTCCTTCTACTCAGATTGCCCTTTTATTTACAAGGGGAAGAAGAAAAAGCATTTGCTGCCTGCCTCAGGGAAATGCTGTAGTCAGGTCTTACATTGCTGAATAGGGAAGTCTAATAATTATTCCCTTAAGAGAGATACTCCGCTCTTTGCAGCAATACTCTACACTTAATAATTTTCTCGGTGCCCGAGGCATCACACTTTCCCAGTGACATCAGCGCTGGCAACATATTTATCCTAAGGCTTGTAGGGCTCTGTGTTATTCTTCATAACTCACAGGTATAAAATTTGTCCTTGTGACCTCCTGACATGTCAAGCCACCACAAAATCAATAAAGCCCATTGAATCACCGGCCAGCTTAAAAAATTAACCCAGCTGCAAGCATCGTTGTAAGAGCGACAGAAGAGCGCCACTATTAAACAGTCAGAAGTGTCATTTGTCCCCAACCTGGTCCATCGCTCCAGTCTTCGGGGTATTTCAGACTGATCCCTTTCCATCGTGTCACTTAAGCAACAGAGGGGAATCTTTTATAAGCTGAGAAAGGGTTGTGGTAGCAGCTGACATGGTTTATGTTTAATAAAGGTCCTTTAGCGCCAGGAAAGTGGGGCCCTGCCAAATCTCAGGCGTCTCCCGAGCTGCTACTATTGTCCCTGGGGCAGGAGCACTTTTTAGGTCCCCTCTCCATCTCTGTAAACAAAAGGACAGCTGTACGCTTGGCTGGCTCCGGACGGGGCTCTTTGTGCACGATTAGTACCCTGCGCACATCATTCATGGCTTTTGAATAAAGATGACCTCTTGCAGGACGGGATGGGGGAAAAAAGCCTCTTTATTCAGCAGGGCTTGAATTAGCATAAGGACAAGGAAAGCGTTCCTTGGAAGTCACAGGAAGAGCTGGATAAAAAAATAAGCAAACTACAGGTTCCCTGCAATTACTCAGTGCTCAGGAGTTGGGCCTGGGAACTGTAAAAACCAAGGGAAGTTGTCCCCGCACGCCATCACCAACGCATGTGCCACCCCTCGCTCTACAGCCTGAGCTCCGTGCGGCCCAGCCATACCTCTGCAGCTGGGGAAACACTTTGTCACAGGGGTTATGGCCCAAAAGGAGGAGAAATGAAGCAGGCAATGTGGCCAAAGTGAACTGATTTCCACCACCCAGTCCTTCCACCTCTCTCGGCCAGGCAGGACGATGCCTCGGTCGGTGGCTCTTGGAGTGGCAAAAATATTTGCCTTTTTTTTCCCCCAGTCCTGTGTGTGCGGACTGGGGGGTCAGGCAGTGAGCTATGCAAACAGACAATGACATGCCACATTTTTTCACATGCTGGGTCTCCCGGCCAATGAAAGGCAATTCAGCAGCTTATCGCCATGTATGCTGCTGCAATTAAGAGCCCTGGGAGCAGCGGCAAACGAAGCTCTCCTCCCCCAGCCCCTCCACCTCCCATCCCTCCCCCATGCCAATAGGAACAGGCTGTCTCTCACCACCCACCACACCAGCACAATTGCAACCCTTATACTCGGCGCTGAGCTCCACCGAATTTGCTCTGACCTAGCAGCCAGGGGCACGGCAATATGTACCAGGGTGTCCTCCAGACCCAACCTTCACATCAGATTAGTTTTCAGCTGAAGTCCTGCTGTGTCAACTGCAGTGGCCCTTAGAAACACGAGTTTCTCCCCTGGAAGGCTTAGCAACAGCAGAGTTAGCTTGGGCTCAGAATTAGCAGACGAGGAATGAGGCAGGGTTTAAAATGAAATTAAATTCTAAAACAGTATTTATTGCAGCGTTGCCTCCTTCTTTGCTTTTATCGGTGCTCACAGTAGTTGCTGGATTTCTGCTGAAAATTATTCCTTCCCTCTTTTTTCCTTCTTAACGGCACCATTTTTTGCTGAAAAAAAAAAAGAAAATGTGGCCCTGGCTGTAGTCGGAGCCTCCAAATGGAGGAGGCAAACAAATAAAAAAATAGGTATTATTTTATGACTTCTGATTTTTGAGTGAGCCTCATTACTTTCTAACCCTCTGCAGCACAATGAACAAACCAGGCTCTTCGCTGTCACTCTCGTGTTCTGTAAAAGCTTCCTGAGTCTCCGAGGAAGCTGTAGCAGAAAAGCGCATAAAAACACAAAACAAGGTTAATTGCTGAGCTGGCATCTGACTCCTCTAGAGGTCTGGATTACTTTGGGGTGGAGATTAACAGAGGCCAACCCTAGCCATAGGTAGCAATGTGATGTTCACAGGTTGATGTTATTCCCCTCATTCTCAAAAGCATGAGAGGCCACTGTCTTGCCCCGACGGTGTGGTTTGTCACTGGAAAACTGGGGAGTAGGACATTACTGTTTCATGTAAACCATGCACCCACACAGAAGGACATGACACACTGAAGACTTCCGACAGTGTGTGACCAAGGGATATTGCCGGAGAAAAGACATTTCCTGTTGTGCATTAGTATTTGGACTTCAAACAACAGAAAATGAGCTGTTTGAAAGTTATTTCCATGAAAACCACTTGTATGTTGCTCCCACTGTTGCCTTCTTCCAGCTCCCTGTCCTGCACCTCACATGTGTCTCGTTTGTCACTGTTCATCGCTGATAGGAAAAAAAGAATACCCTAAGTTTAATAGAGGGGGTTAAACTCAGCATTTACAACAGGTATCTGATATATGTGACAACTACACGTCTGCACCGTAAGAGTTGCAGCAAATCAATGAATGAGTCCATAAAGGGCTGAAATACAATAAAAATTTGTGAATGGAGTTGTAAGAAAGCTCAAGTGTATCAAAGGGGAAGCAGTAAAACTGAATGAAGGGGCTTCTGAGAAGAGTGAGAAAAGATTATCAAAAGTGCTTTTTATTTAAGACTGTTATTAATACAAGGGAACTCCTGCTATCCTGAGCGATACTCTGCCTCCCTGTTTCATTATGGAAATGCTTCCCTCAGGCCCCACCTGTCTGTTTTTTTGCTGCCGATGAAGTTGACCCAAAGGGAATTCATTACCACACGTCTCCTAGGGCAAAGCGAGCTTTGCTGCGAATCAGACAGCACAGCCTGATGAATGCTGCCTGAAGAGGCTCTGACAAACGCGTGGCAGACTGGACTCCACCATCAAAAAGGTTCTCATGTGACAGTTTCTGCTTAGTTCTCATGCAGCTGGACGTCCTGGCAGCAGGCAGGGGGTTTGGGAGGGTGATATGACTCATGTAGGGTTTTTGCTGGGAACATGCTCCAACAGGAGAGAAATCACAGTGCATGCCTGGATTAGGTCTGTCCTGGATCCAGATAGGACACGAGAGCTATATACAAAGGAGATGCCTTTACCAGGGAAATCAGACAAAATGCTGCAGGTCTCAAATAAGGGAATGTATATATATATTTAGCTCTCATCTTCCATCATTTTTTTACAAGCATTCATGGATTAACCATCCAGTACAGCTGGGAGTACTAAGGCAGGCTTCACTAGTCAGTGTTCATAGAAAAAACTGGAGCATAAAACATGAAACACTTCATTAAAGGCCAACAAGAAATCATAGACAGACCTCCTGCCTGTTTTCCAGTATTCATCACAAAGAAACAAAACCCAAACAAAGAGTGGAGTTAGGCTTTGTCGGCTTGAAGGAGAAAGATAAAATCTTGGCTGTAAAAGAAAATCCCCATGTGAGGCAGAGGGGTGAGACCTCCAACTTATAAGTAAAGCCAGGGCCCACCTGACCATCAGATTGCAAATATGCGGCACCTTTTAAATGCATAAGTGAATTAGACAAAATGAATAATCTCACCATTTATGTGTGTCATAAATCAGGGCGATGAGAGGTGGGAAGGAGCTGTATGCCAAGCTTTGGCTTTAGCGTGGAGGATCAGCACAGTGCCAGCATTATCTGGCAAACCCCATGCCAGGTACAGTTGAGTTGGGTCAAGCAAGCAGTTGAAGTTAGTTTCTTGCCAAAAGGCTCAGTCACATAAAAACTGTCTGTAACGTTACACACCCATATGACTCAGACTCCTAGCATCTTCAGCTGTATTCCACAATAAAAAGAAATACAAATGTGAGCCTCTACAACACAGAGGCCCTCGCAGCCGTGGCCAACAGTATTTACGAAGGTTTATCATCCTGCAGGTTATAGTGCCAGTCCAGCAGCTGACTGGCATCTTTGCAGTAGTTCTCAGTTCTCCAGCTGGGATGGCTGGACCTACAAAAAGGAGATGCTCAATGTTTCTGGGAGACTTTGCCCTGCTAAACCCCTGCTGCTGTTTTCAGAGGGTGAGGACCTGCTGGAGCAGACATGGCATGTTCCTGCAAGTTGCCAGGAGTATTCCCAGCAGAGGATGAGCTCAGCACCTTCCCCAGCAGGATGTCAGGCGACCATCAGCTTGGGAGAGGTTTGGGGAAGGCAAGTCCCTCCTCTCCGAGGCATGCCTGCTCCAAGCTCTGAAGCACCATGTCACGCGAGAGGGTTGCCCAAGGAAGGGGGCCCTCCAGTGTGCAAATGGTCAGCCATGTGCAGTGGTTAGTTTTTTCACATATCCATGGAGCTGACTCCCTGGTCTTCTGGGGTTTTTCCATCTTTACTAAACCCCAGTGATGGCTGAGGGATGCGGTCCTGTGGGGCACCTATGAGCAGGTTGGGTAGGAAGGAGCACCCTGGAGGGGAGCAAGGCACGTAGAGGAGACCCCACGGCACCAGAGGGACAGGCAGCCCGGTAATACGGGATTTCAAGGGTTGTTTCCCACTGTTGCAGTGGGAAAGCTGCAGTGCTTTGCTGGTCTCCTGCTGGCTTCACGTAGACTCTCTCCAGCTCCTTGAATTTCTAATCTGCTTCTTACTTAAAAGCCTTGGTTCCAGTGTGGGGCTGTGAACTCACTCTGGTCTGTGGCACGAGCCGTGCGAAGAGCGATTACAGAAACTTTTTAAATTCTATTTTTTAATGAGTTGGCATTTGTGTGTCACGGGGTGGAAAGTGATGCCTCCAGGTGGAAAGAGATGTCTGCAGGAGGCCACGCGTCTCCTGCACTGCCCTTAGCTGTGGCACGTCCAGCACGAAAACACAGGCAGATGCACACACCCAAACCGTACTTTTTGGAGCATGAATGGTCCTCAAATACCTCAGCAAAATAAAAGAGTTGCTTCAAGCCTCAACACAGGCTTTAAATCAATGAATCCTAGTCTTTGCTGTAATGTGGCAAATTGATGCAGTGTTTACAAACATTTGCAGGCGTAGCATGCTAAAACAAACGCTGCCAGTCCTCCAGGAAAATGGATGATTTATTTTCTTTTTCACACACAAGTATTTGTGCTGTTCTGCCTTTGAGAGCTGCTGAGTGAGAGCAGTGGAGCAGCCTCTCCAGCCGGCTCATCCTGGGAGCTCCGGTTGTGTGCAGCACCTCCAGCTCCGTGCGAGCACAGGGACAATGTGAGTGGTCAGACGGGGACCCAGCCTGGCTCCCGCGGTGGCAAATCATCCTATTAAATTCGGTTTGTACAGGCTGTTATCTTTGTGAATGGGGGGAAGGTTATATTTATACTAGATAAAAGCCAACAGGGCATTTTTTTTTTTGCCTGAGAAACAATAAGGTAGTTCATAATGCATCCCTTTGCTGTGATGGACAGAACTAGTGACAGATGTATGAGGGAAATTTAATGAAGAGCTTGTAAGCATCTGCTCTGAGAATATGAGAATCTCCAAAATGGTCCTGTCCCGTCCTTCTCCCACCTCTGCTGCTGCCCTCGGGCTGCCCGGGCAGCGGGGCCATGGGAAGGATGCCCCGTCCCTCTGCCCCACGGCATCCTGGCTCACGATGTGGGGAGGGAACGCCAGCAAGGGAGCATGTCGCTGCTTCTCCCACCCTCCCAGCACCGAAGCAGCTTACAGAGGATTGTTGGGGGAAACAGCTCGCGCAGACCATCAGACCATCAGCTGAAAAAAGTGTAGATAAATGCAAACATGGTTTCCTTCCCATCCACGCCATTAGTAAGGGGTTTTCACCGCAAGCGGATGGCGTAGGGATATAAATACATTTACAGCTCGGGGGAATCTGCTGCATCACCTCCGCTGCTGCAAGCTTCTCTGCCGGGTCCTGCTTTAGGGGGATCATTTCTCCCAGGCCCTGGGGAGGGCGGCTGGGCTGCCCTTGCCAGGGTAGGATTTATGTGAGGATGTGGCTGCAGAGAGAGAAGGTCAGTTTAGGGGAGGCCTGGCATCCTCACCCCAAAAAGGCAGCAGGGGAGACGGGGCAGCAGGATCACAGCACTGAACAGCAGAAGCGCAGCCAGGTTGGTGCAGGTGAATGCAGCATCTGCGGGGAGACCCCAGGTGCGGGGAGGGCTCGGCTCCCTCAGCCTGGGGCAGCTCCCACGGCTGCGTAGGTTTTGTGCAAACGACCAGGAATTGGCCTCTATTTCTCCCCTAAAGCATGTTTCCACTCATCACCGCTTCTGTATCCACGCTCCATTTTTTTGGACCGATGGCATGATCCCTGTCTGAGTGGTAACCACTCGTATTTACTGACCAGGCTCAGCATAGGGCGGTAAGGAGACCCTGCAGATCTCTGCTGCACACCGTGCACGCTGCTTCAGCCCTCCCTTCCCCAGACAGACCCAGTCAGCTCATCCCTCCATCTGGGAACTGCTGGGAGGATTAGTTAGTATAAAGGACGTGGTTACCTGAGATAGCCCAGGGCTGGATCCAGTGACTCAGGAGCTCCCTCTATTTCTAATGTTTGCACAGACTTTTAAGACAGAAGCACTAAGCACTACCCGAAATGCGTTTGCTGAGGGTGAGATGCTTACAGCAAACAGGGACGCAGTTGGGAAACACTGACCATGGATATGATGAGCAGTTGTGAGGAAGGAGTTGGAGTCTGGCCGTTAGCAGGCATGACAGCGCACATATAGCTCAGATTTATTTCCTCTGGCGGAAGGTGCACGGGGGGACGTTTGCACCTCAGGGCCCCTCCGCAGCTGTGGGTGCAGCACTCTGGGATACTGGAGCTCAATGCACCAGGCATTTCACCCTGTGTCCGCCTTCCAGGGACCTTCCTGAGGTTACCCTCACACTGCCACCCTCTCCGTGCCGTGCAGGTGATGAGACATGGAGCCCCGCAAAGGGCAGGCAGGAGGAAAAAGGAGACGATGGGGACTGTGGCAAGAGAAAGGGGGTGCCCATGGGCTGTGGCAGCCCTGCACCCCAACACCAACCCCAGATAGGGATTGCTTGCCATAAAGGTTGGGTCACATTTGTCAGACACAGGTGATTTTTATCTCTTTTCCTGCCTGAGCTGTGTCTAACTGCCTGCCCATATGTTGGCTCGCTGGCAGCGCTGGGCACCCAGGGTGCAGTGTGCCTGCGGTCAGATGGCGAGTGGCTTCACCCATGCGGGGAGCTGGCTCTGAGCTGCATCCTCAGGTGTTGGCTCTGCTTTCCCATCTCCCATGTCACCGGCTTTCACTACAAGCCAGCCCTGATGATGGCGTTATGCCCTATCAAGCATCACCAGGGGACCCTACTACAGCTTACAGAGCTGGCAGTATTCAGATATTGGCCTCTCTGGGATGCTTAAAATGAACAGCAAAGCCTGCCTCATTTTACAGAGTATTGCTGTCCTGACTCCCAGTCCCGCTCTCACGCTTAACTGGGAGTTTGCATTGCTTCTGTGATAGCTGCATTTCTATTTCCGTGCCGTGCTCCCGACCCCCCAGCCTGATGCAAATATCTGTAAAAAAGCAACCCCTGTGCAAGCATCATTTCCATGGTGTCTTATAACTCTGAATGATATTGAAATTGCTGAACCCGGGACTGCTTTGTGGTCATTATCCAGCTGCGACTTCAAGGGGGCTGAGAGGGACGCCGTGCCAAAAGCCTTTCCCGCTCTCTTCTTGGGAAGAAAGGAAAGAAAACAACCAGCGCTGATTAAAAGCATTTATTTTTTTTTTTCTAAAGCGGTCTCCACATGCAAAGATTTGGTTCAAGGAGCATTAAAATCACTGCTGTCAGTTCAGAAAGAAGGGGCTGAAGGAAATCTGGGCCATGGGCATTGTGCGAGGGTTGCTATGGCAATCCCTGCAGAAAGGCGGCTTAATAGGCTTTCTTCCCAGGAAACTCAAAACTGCAGCTCGCAGGCTGCAAAGCGGCGCGTGCAAAAATATTTTCATGAATAGCATCTCTGTGGAAAATTTTGTTGGCTGTTTACACCCTCCCTTTGGAAGCAGGGTGGGGGGGCAAGGAAGGTGTTTGAAGATCACCTAGTGGTGGCTGGTGACATAAAGAGGCTATGGGCGACGTTGCGTAGGGACCCACGGGTGGCGGCAGCAATGCAAAGGGAATGGCAAATTGCTCCGCACAAGGCAGGCGTTGTGAGTGGCTTAAAAACACATACTGTGATGATCAGTCTTCGCACACCGAGAGATGCTTTAGTAAACAGACAAGTAAGCCAACAAGCCATTTGCCCCAAATTCTGTGACACCGCGCAATGTTATTCCTGAACGCAGCAAAATGCAAAATGGTGCTGTCTCTCAGCTCTTCCCTGTAATATTTACCATATTAAAAAAATAATGACATTAGCTAAAATATTCATGAACGTTAGTTGATCACACTCTGCTTTTTTCAGTGGAAGCTTCAGAGAATACTGGTGATTCAGGGCTTACCTGAAAAAAAAGCTTTAAATATTGTGGATTAGGGAAGCATATTTTATCTTAATGGAAAGAAAGAAAGACTAGGGATTAAACCATGAGACTGCGAGAGAGGATCTCCGGGCTCTGGCAGACCTCCATTTCATGACGTCTGGTGAGTCACACAAATCCCTCCGTGCTTCTGTTCCTCCGTGCCACCTGTAAACTGGTAATATTACAATCAATTATTTACTTTCCTGGGTTCTACAACATTTCCTTCTTTTGGCATTCTTGATTGCCTGTTAGTGATAGAGTATATAATTTTTCTTAAAGAACTGACTGTCAAACATGTACATGTGCATCTTATTGAGGAAAATAAAAACTGCTCACCAGCCGGGCTTATGATAAGAAATATTTTTCTTCTTCTTCAGCGATAGAGGCTTTGTGCTTTGGAACAAAGAGATCTGAGTATCTCTGCTAAAGCCAGAAACTTCCACGTTATCAGAGTGTGTAGCACAGAGCTGACACACAAGACTTAGAAGGTCGTGCGTTAGGTTTAACCTGCTGTACTTTTTGCTATAGTTGTATTTTCCTTTCCATCTGCGATTCTACTGCTGCTCTCTCTCAATGCAGGGATAATTAGTGCATTGGTTGAATCAAACCTGCACTTTTATTATAAAAGACAGCTGTGTGGCTGGGGAAAAAAAAAATTAAACCAGAATTATGTTATATTTAAAAATGAGATGAGACCATAGAAAAAATGACTTGGGATGAGTCAGGATAGGAGAACAATAGATAAGGGTCCAAATGCTTTGTTCCCCGCTGAGTTTGCGGCCGTCTGGCAGAATTATGCCATTTCACCATGTTACATAAAGAGATTACTGCCCTCACAACATTAAGAGGAGAGTCTGAGCTCCTAATTTTTAGATTCTAAGTCAGGCTCATGTTATGAAACTGAAATCAGAAAAGTGTGAAGACCTTGGCGTCTGTGACATTTTTTTTGTGGGCTCATCTCAGTTATAGGGAAGTTGTGAAGACTAGTTCCAAAGAAGGGGAGAAACGGTGTGCACACCTTTTACTTCTCTCCGTTACCCGAGAGAAGTCAGCTGTAGGAAATCCCAAGGAAGCTGTAGCAGTCCTCCATCTGTCACTAGTGGGCTGCAGTGTCAAGAATGTAATGACACATTAATTTTTAATGGCTGGGGAAAATGATGTAGAGAGGAGCAAAACGAGTCCCCCCCCAAGGTCCCACAGCACATCACAAGCAAACCTGTGAAGGTTTCTTGAACAACTTCTTGAACTTCAACACCAAGCTTCTTTCTTGACTTGATTATATAACTTAACTAGATTATGTCCTACTGAAAATTCAGAAGTTAATCTGTTCTTTAACGTACGAGATAAAGAAAAGATAATATGGAGGCAGAGCTACAGCTGCTACCCAGGTGTGCAGTGGGAAAACTCCTCCTGACAGGCTAATCCTGTTCTTGTAGTGAATGGCTACAGGACAGTGCCCTTCGTTTATCTTTCAAGCCCTTTGGGGTAGTTAAAACACAAAAGGCAACAGTTGCTTGATTTTCAGGAGCCAGGCAGCATGCATCATTACATCAAAGTTTTGTGCTTTGGAGCCACAGCTGGAGGAGAGAGAGACTGTAGACCTTTAGGGACATTGAGCAAGTCTCTAAATTGAAAGCTACAGTGAATCCAATTTTAAAAATGCAATTTACATGTGATTATAGCTCATTTGCATAAAATGCAGTTGCTTCACTGCTATTTTTGGCAAGCTTAAACTTCAACAAGTCCTTTTCTTCACACTTTCAAAATTACTCATTTGCATTTCTCATTTTCTCACCTTTGCTCCCCTGAAGCCCTGAATGTCAGAGGATCAAAGGATTACCTGGGTTACCCGCGGGTGCCTGAAGGCTATGCTGGGACCTTGCTTCCCCGCGCCTCTAAGAGGTCTTGTATTTGGAGCTGGAAGCACAACTGTATTATCTGAATAACCAGGGCTTCCCTGCATTCAGAAAACCTATTCTTACAGCAGATAGGAGGACTTAATCCACTCAGTTTTGCTCCCTGAAGATTCAACCAAAGTTTATCCAGTGCTGGCTTGTCTGAAGGCATTCAGAAATTGCCACAAAACCTCCTTTGGAGCAGCAGCTAAAGCGGTCGGGTGATTACAATGGATGAGCTCATGCTTTTCCTTGTAACAAGCGCGGCTTTGTTCAGGGCTCTGGGGATGGGAGCCATGAATGGCAGGGAATACACCGACTATCAGGGTCAGATGATGCAGGAGTAAGAATTTAAATCGTTTTCAGTGGTGGCTTGGTTAGAAACGTTATAAATTTGGTTTTACAAATGTGCTGGGCAGGAGGGAAGAGTTTTGTGCAAAACCTGCTCTCTTCTGCGGGCGTAGTATTTGCCCACACAGTAAAGAGCCCCGTCTCTCTCCCATTGATGCCAGTTACGAAATTCTGGCTTCAAGAAGCAGAACAGTGATTTTATAGTCTGCAGTGCTGTTCTGTGGTGCTAACCACAAGTCCTTTAATTTCACCCTTCAATTACCATAACTACAATTTTTCCTATGGTAGCACTAATGTGGAACCAACACACTAATAATAAACTACTGCTTGTATATCAAGGTAGAAGACACTCTGCTGCAAAAAAAATAATCAAGGCATAACCAGAAAGGCATTTTAAATACTGTGTTTTAACTAGATGTGTAATCCTTAAAAAGAAAAAAAAAAAAGCTCGCAAGTGAAATTCTTCCCAAGCAAAACCTCATGCAGAACAATAGCGGAGACTGCAAATACAGTTAAATGGCTGAAAAGGTTAAGAAGGGATTTATGTGAAAAACCTGGAGACCATTAATTCAGGTTCCTATTTTGAGATCAGCTTGGTGGTAGGAGATTAAGACAAAGACGGAAAGAAATTCAGAACAGATGGCAAGGTATGCTAGTTTACTACAGAGACCAAATAGTGGAATTATTCCACTTTGGCAAAAATATTAAGCCACATAATAAATATTTAGATAAAGAAACATTAAGAAAACATGGAGTTGCTGTACTTCTTTTACTAGGACTCCTATGTTTTAAAACAATGCAATAAATATAGCTGGATGATTAATTTTGCAGAAATAAAGAAAGGGTGTTAACCTGAAATGAATCACAGCTCACGAAGTTAATGTCATATTATTGAATTGAAGGAATTTCCTCCAGCCCAGGAACATTCTGAATGACATCTCTGCTGAACAGCATGCTCAGAGTGCCACCTGATGGCTAAACCTTGCTTTTTTCTCACCCAGCTGCCTTCAAAATGTGTAGGGGCTGCCCATGACCTCATCACTGTTTTCCTAACCTATGAGAAAAAGCTTCTGCTTAAATTACAAATGCTCATTTGCTCGGGAAGGAGTGTCTCTGGTGTTACATTCCTACCATCTATTGTCGGTTAGATAAAGTAGACTGGCCTACACTGGATCTTCATTTCAGTGGGTGCATTTGGGGGACACACTGTGGTCTCGGGGGGTCCAGGGAGTGAGTCAAGACAGGGGGGGCACCACACCATCTGGGGAGGACAGGCCTGGGAGATCATCCACAGCTGCAGGTCATTCCCACACGGGATGGAGTCAGTTCCAAGCTTCAGAGACCAGAGGCCTACGGATTTCAAAAGACACCTCTGTATTTTGAGGATTAAATAAAGCCACTCTTGGTAAATTCTTTGTTCTGCCTTCTAAAATTCCCCCAGATTTGGAAATGAAGATCCCTCCTTCTGGGAGCGTATGCTGGATGAGACAGGTAACATCCACTGAGCTGCAGACCGGTTCTGACCCCTCTGTATTGATGCTGCAGAGAAAACATGAGATTTTTGCCTGATCTCTGACAAGACAGCAAACGCAGCCTCTTCCTTCAGCACTCCGGGGTAGGAGTCAGACACGATCACGTCCTTGAGTGTTTCATCCACACTGGTGGAAATGGGGTCATGTTGCCACCTTCCCTTTCACTGATCTGCAGGTTTTGACAGAGGGGGAAGGAGAGTGTTTGCTCTTCCCCACCGAGGACAGCAGCTGTGAACTTGCTTTCTGGGGAGAGGATGTCCAGGTCACCTTCCAGACAGGGGCACAATTCCAAATGATTCCTACAGGAAGAGAATCTTATTCTGTTTGATACCTGGTTTTCATGTAGAGGGGCTCCACTTTGCCACCTGCATTGGCTTGTACCTGCTAAGACATAATGCAGCCCAAGGTTTACCTTTCTAGCTAGAATAGGTGATCACAGAACAGCTGCAGAGGCTGTTCAAGCTGCTAGAATATAAAATAAGTATTGGTTTGTGATCCCACATATCTCCGGTTCTCAAGGGAAACTGCAGGCGATGCTTACATACACCAAGTCATGGTTTTATCTTTCCTGGAAGGAACGAAGAAAGAAGCTCACCACTATTTTTTAAATAACTATATTTAGTCTTTAAAACAGTGTCTCTCATTCTTCTACTAGGGCATGAAGTTGATAAGAATTCAGAGTGAGTATTCATTATGATACCGCTTGGAGGAAACCAACATCAAGGACAATCTCACTTTATTTAAGGATCCTTGGGGATAAAACATAAATCCCTCTAGAATCTCATGCTCTCTAATGAAAAGCAGAAGCAGCAGCATTCTTACAGGCCAGGTGTATCAGAGGAAGATACATATCAAAGCTGATATATAAGAAAAAGGTATTTCACTATGACACTGGTGAGACACTGGAGCAGAGGCCCAGACAAGTGGACTCTCCATCTCCGGAGATACTGAAAACTCAACTGGAAAATGCCTTGAGCAACTTACCTAACTTCCGTCAGGCCTATTTTGAGCAGAAGGTTGGACTAGATGACTTCCAGGGGTCCCTTCCAACCTAGATTATTTCCTGATTCCATGATACAGGCAAGGGGTTTTGTGTCCTTTCATGGACAGGAAACCATCATCCCACCTTTCCACTCTGACCGGCAGTCGATGAATTTTACATTGCCTCTCCACGGGAGAGGCACCAACCTGGGGCTAATGAGCTGCTGAATCACCCAGCAGTCATGTCAGGCCAAGTCCTGCAGCATCACCCCTTAAGAAGCTCCTCTAGCTGAGGTTGACCAGCATGAGTGTGTGTCGCCCCACATTACAGTAACCTCCCAGAGTCCATTACCTTTAAGCAAATGCAGTATTTCAAATGCAGCTGACAAAACAAAGTTTGAGGACCATATAGCACACCCTTTCCTTTTGAAAAATCTTCATTAAGTGTAGGCACACTTCTTAACACACTAAGTAAGAAGGCACACTTCTTACTCAGCACAGCTTTCCCGCAAAACCTTCCTCCAACCTGTACATCAGAGTTGATCCCTTTTTCATCATCCAAAAGTAAAGCTTTTTCATTAATGGCAGCTGCCAATTCACCCAGCTGGGCCAACCTGCAGCTCTTGTTGAGCCTGTAGAGACCTTTCCTCTGCCCAAACAGCATTTTGTTTTGCTTACTTCCCTAAAGTCCATTTGAGAGGGACAAAACATGAATTTCCAGGAGACATCTTTCCTCCATTCTCTTACAGAAAACACACTTTAGGTTTCCTTCAGGTCAATGTTACATTTACTATCAAAGCTGTTTCCACTTTGTCTTACATCCTATGGATGCATGGTCCTATGAATGCAATTACATTTGCACAGTGGATCTCTGCTGCGTGTTTTGACCAGTTTTGACTGGAAAATTCCTTATCTAACAGCTTCTTCTGCTCAATTTTCACTGTAAATTTGCCTACATTTACAGCTACTCAGAGTTAACTGCTATGCAACGTAGAGCTCTTCGTGGTCTGAAAACCTCAGAGACAGCCTGTGAAGAGGCACTGGGACATGCCTGAAAGGACAGTCAATATCCCCTTATGGATGATGGTTAACCTCACAGATTTCAATGTGATGGTGCAAGAAGGAGTGAGCAACCACTCCACGGCCCATGGCCCAGCACGTGCAGAAGACAGGGCAGGCTGGACTGCTCCTTGACTATGCTGCTGCTGCTGGGGGTCTACCTCAGAATGATCCCCAAGGACCAGGATGGATCAGGACTACCAGCATCTGCTGCCTACCCTCCTGACCCTGCTTAAATTATTGTCACACTGCCAGGCATGATTCACAGACAGTGAAAACCAGAGGGACCATTGCAGCACTCTGGTGTGACTCCTGCATAGCACGAGCCAGTCCTGCCACTAACCCCTGCAGCAGAGGGAAATATTTTTCCCTTATTATGTGTGCAGGTATCTGCTGGGACTCAAGCTCGTGACATGCTGTGTCACGTAGAGTCACCAACAAGGAAAATAAATGGGCTGTGTGTCACTCTCAGGGATTAATTAAATGGCTATTGAGTAGCCCAGCTTCCCCAGCTAGCAAAAATCTTCAGGAGGTACTGGGAGACATCAGCCTCTGGCAATGTGTCATAGTATCACTGGTCACCATCCTCCCTCACTGAGGTCACCGAAACATTTGGCAGTGCACCGGAGCTTTCAGATCCCCTCTGAGAAGAGAGTGACCAACAAAGCCACCAGCTGACACTTTGTTCTTCTTCATAAATCCTGAGGTTTTAATAGGGCTCTGGAGGCAAAGGAAGGGAGGAGATGAGCCCGTCGTGGTGTGCCCCGGTATTTCTGGAGGCACGTTCACTCAGACACAGACTCGCTGAGGGCTTGTGTTTGGTGACACCCTCTTCTCATCAAAGCACCATCGGAAACAAACCCGCCAGCTGAAACACCGTGTCCTTCCTGCAAGCCAAAGCAAGTACCAGCCATGTGAGGACTGACTTCATAACTGACATCAGTTCTTTCCATCAGCTCACGCAAACAGCCGCAAGGCGTCTCTGAAAGTCACAGCCCTGGCTTCAGTGGAAATGAAATACAAACTGGGGAGATGGGCGCAGGGGCTGTTGGTGGCAGAGGCAGCCTGCAGCCTCCAGCTGCAGGGGTATTGATGTACCTGCAGAACAAGTTCATAAATTCCAGCAATCCCCCTGCTAATCCTCAATTCTGAAAAATCTGTGGCTGAGCCGATAACCTGTACAAAGTGTATGAGGGCGGAGGCATGGACGGAGTTTGTGCTCTGCGTTTGTGAGGCATGGACACAGTTTGTACTGCAAGCATCCCAAGGGCCCTGTGGAGCTCCCCAGCCATCGCGGCACCAGCACAGGGTTGAGCTCGCCCAGTGCCCAGGACACAGCCTCTCTATTCAAGGCTGCCAGGGCACATGTAACTCCTGGAGTGGCTTTTCTTGCCTGGACGAAGGCTGTCTGAAAGGGCCGTGGGAGGAGGTGGAAATATTGCAGGAGACAAAGGCAGGTGGCTGAAGGGACCAGGGTTAGAGTGGGGTGGTGGCTTGCTTGGGTGTGAGTCTCATTGTCCTAAATATCTTGACTAAACACTACTGAAAAGCATCTGTCATGTCTCCCACTGATTTTGCTACTTAATTCAAGACTCCTGAGCAGTTCCAGGAAATTGTCTGAAAACCAGAGGAGATGTTCAACTGGTTGCATGCAGTAGTAAGGAATTTCTGCAGACCTTTGTCTTAGGGACTTAGGATATAGAAAGCTCTTAGGGTATAAAATACAGTGGATAAAAAGTGGAATTAACCTGAAGGACTTAAGTGTGGACTGCCTCCCGTGAGGCACAGTGCAGAAAATGCCAGGAGCAGGATTCAGGGAAGGTATTGGTGCCACTCAGGGCATGGGGGCGAACTTTTACTTCGCATAGAGCGGTGTTTCTGAGTTCCCTTGTCATTGCAGAGAACAACAGAAGAGGCAGTCTACCAGGGCTGCCTCTGTGGAAAACGCAGCCTCAGGAAAGCCGAGACCCTCGTCCTGGGGTCGCTGGGGAGCCCCAGTCCCCCAGAGCACCCTCCACCTCCCGCGGGCTGAAGGGTAACAGGGCCACACCACGTCGGCTTGCACCCATCACTTCCCCTGCTTGTACCGTGGTTTCCTCCTCAGAAAAGAGAGGTGGTGGCAGTGCCCTCACTGCAAAAATGCTTTGAGATCCATGAATGCAGAAGTGCACGTGAAAGCTAGCAGCTGCTTACTGCTACGGCTGCCACCGCTGCTGTCCTTGGGAAGGGAGACAGGGCTGCGAGATCTTCCCTGCTGCTTTGTTAGCAGTTGAATTTGCAAAGAATAATTAAATACATGTAAAGCAGAAGTCAGGCACCAATTTTCTTTAGTTTATTCCTCAAAATAAGCACATAAAACTGTAAATTCTTTTAGATTTCAGCCATGGGGGAAAAAATCCAGCAAGAGTCTATTTTTCCTGACCAACCTCATCTGTTTGCGCACCAGAGGGAGAAGGCAAAGATGAGCCATTCTACCCTGACGTTCGCCAGGTTCATCTGTTTCATCTCCATCTCAATCACACAAATGATGCTCTGCTCTCTCTCTGTTCATCCAGTCTCCCTTATCCAGCACTCAAAGGTGCAAATATGCAGCGTGGTTACAGCTGGAGCCACAGCTCGCAACATGAATAGTCCCATCACTCAGAGAAGGAAAACCCAGAGCAGAACAACCGTCACATTGCAGAGGGCACTCGTGGAAACAAGTGGACCGCTGGTTATCTGCCAGACCATGACTGCCCGCTTCCAGCCTGCTCCTAGTATCTAACATCAGAGCTCTAAAAAGCTCCGTGGCTACACAGGGAACTTGGATTTCCCTCTTGAGCCCTGAGCCACAACCACACTGCTGCCCACAGCAGGAGCGTGAATGCCCCCCTCTCTCCCCACTGGTGGAGAAACCCTGCTAAAGGACCTTCTACCATCTCATGTTGTTTTGCAGACAGAGGGCTGTCAGGCCTGGCTGTCACTTGTCCTGCCTGGTCCCCAAGGCAGATCAGTGTTGGCAGAGGTGGAAAATTACTGACTCCCCTCTCCACTTTTATTCAGGGTGGTTAAAAAAAAATTGCTTTCTGGCAAAATTTGTGGAGTTAACTACAAGAGATCGAGACCTGCTGGATTTTTATATAGCTTGAGACTACTCAGCACAAGGATAGCATCTGCTTTTTCCTTCTGAGAAAGGTCTAGAAAGAAACCATTACTCAGCTATTCAGCCAGGTGTTTTTTATCAAATGCAAGGTCATTTGCTTCACAAGGAAATGATCCTAAATTAGGATTCACCTCATCAAGAGGGTACCAGGTACCTGCACTGTGTGGTGCAAAAAAGAAGCAGGTCAGAAGAAGAATTCAGCCTTCATGCATTAAATACTGCTGTAGGGAAGGTGGGCACCAGTGGGGTAAAAAATTAGCAAATGCAATATCAACAAAGGGAAATGAACGTTGAACAATGCTGTGTGCGGGTACAGGTGTGACGGCAGTACATCCTCTGCAGTAAGCCCTGTACAACCCTATTTTTATCATTCTTCTCTGACCCAAATACAGCAAACAACACCCTGGAGCTGTCTCCAGACAGCAGGGCTGGTTCTTGAAACAATGCCGCTGTTAAAGCACCTGCACCCCTCACACCTACCAGCTTATGTTAAGCACCTCCGGAGGAAGCAGGCAGTTTTCCATCCTCCTGGGAAGGAGAGACAGGATTTACTTCCCTCAGTGCCCTGGGCACCAGTAGCTGTGTGCAGCCAGGTCGGTGTCCCAGAGGGCTGAGGCAAGGCTCGGGCTCTCCGTGGGGATGCAGTGGAGAGCCGGGACACCTCGGTGTGAATTTTGACTAATGTGCCTCTGTTGGTTGGCGTAACGTGGCCTGAACTCACAGAGACAGACCAGAGATCGTAGTAGGCAAAGCAACCAGGAATGAGCTGATGCACAGATAAAACACTTGCTGAGGAAATGTGAGAGACACTTGGAGAAACAGTGAGAAAGTTGTTTATTGAGGAACAGCCTTGGCACGTCCAGACTGGCAAAATGTGCCCACGTGCCTGAAGACAGAGACTCCAAGGAAACCCTGCGCAAACCATTCTGGGGAGGGCTGCTGTGTAAACACAAACCTAACCGGGGAGAACGTGGTTTTGAAGCTAAAGGACAAAGCTGACACAAGGGCAGATGGTTATAAACCGGTTGCCGGCAATCTTAGGTGGGACACTGCGAGGCCACAGCTAGCTGGGAGGTTTGAGAACGGGGTGGGGGGTAGCAAAAATAATCCATTTCAGGAGGAGGCTTGATGAGTTTAAGGAGGGGATTTCTATGACATGGTGTTTGCAACAGCCAGGGTCAGCAGGCATGACCCACAAAGCACCAGCCGGTGTGGCACTGATGGGTGTTCACTTTGGTCCCTGCAAGGGCACAAGTCGGTGCCTACCTTGTGGCTACCCTGTGTGCCTGGGCACAAGCCCACGGCTCCGCTCTGGATGATTCCGCGCGCAGGAGCTGTGCTCGCGTCTGGCAGCCATGGGGCTGTTTGCCGGTGATAGAGCGGCCAAGGAGCTGGAAGGGTGCCCTGGGTGTGTCCCAGCGCCTATCACAGGGACCGAGGGCCTGAAGTTGCCTTCGTTTGCTTAACCTGCTATAAAAACAAGATGGAAAGCAATTCTTGGAAGTGCTGCCCTCCTCCATATGCTAAGCCAGCAGGAGCGGGAGGGCGAAAGCCCTGGGTCAGCACATTGGACTTCACAAGTGCACATCAAGCAGAAATTCAAGATCAAATTTTTCACTGAGAACTCCTAGGGGCCATTGCTGTTCTGGCTGTGGTTGTATTTTGTTTTGTTTTGTTTTTGAAAGGTAAATCTTCTATTGTTTTGTCATCAGTATGGTATGTTCTCAGCCACTAAGAGCTGGCTTAGGTTGGGTCTTCAGGTCATATCGACCCTGAGGTAAAAGCTCACAGTCCCAGGCAGTGTTTGTTCTTCTAAGCAAGCTGTAATGCAGTTAGCATCTTGCCTTTCATGCTGTCTCCTGTGCATGGGTTTGCACATACAAATGGCTTTGCTGGCTGAAGTCACAGAGTTTGCATTTCTGCAGCCAGAAACAACTGAGAGACGAAAAAAAAAAAAGCTGGCTAAGCATCAGTCTTATATTTTTTGAAAGGAACTCTATTAACCTAAACCTCCTCCTGCTCCCTGAGCTGCTTAGTGCTTCTCCTACCACTTAAGTTTGTGAAGGGCTTTTAAAAAACACCTTACATACCAGCATTTAAGTTGATGAGTTGTATTTAAAAAATCTACTCAGTCTGAATCATAGAATCATAGAATCTTCATGGTTAGAAAGGACCTTTGAGATCATCGAGTCCAACCAAACACCCTACAATCTCTGCCACTAGAGCATGCCCTGAAGTGCCACATCTAGACGTTTCTTAAATACCTCTAGGGATGGTAACTCAACCACCTCCCTGGGCAGGCTGTTCCAGTGCCTGACCACTCTTTCAGTAAAGTAATTCTTCCTAATATCTAATTCTAAACCTCCGCTGCCACAACTTCAGACCATTTCCTCTGGTCCTGTCATTCTTCACCTGGGAGAAGAGGCCAACACCCACCTCTCTACAACCTCCTTTCAGGTAGTTGTAGAGGGCAATGAGGTCTCCCCTCAGCCTCCTCTTCTCCAAGCTAAACATGCCCAGCTCCCTCAGCCTCTCCTCATATGACCTGGTCTCCAGACCCCTCCCCAGCCTGGTAGCTCTCCTCTGGACACGCTCCAGCACTTCAATGTCCCTCTTGTACAGAAGGGCCCAGAACTGAACACAGCACTCGAGGTGAGGCCTCACCAGTGCCGAGTACAGAGGCACGATCACTTCCCTGCTCCTGCTGGCCGCGCTATTCCTGATACAAGCCAGAATGCTGTTGGCCTTCTTGGACACCTGGGAACACTGCTGGCTCATGTTAAGCTGGCCGTCCACCAGCACCCCCAGGTCCTTTTCGGCTGGGCAGCTTTCCAGCCACTCTTCCCCAAGCCTGTAGCATTGCTTGGGGTTGTTGTGACCAAAATGCAGGACCCGGCACTTGGCCTTATTAAACCTCATACAGTTGGCCTTGGCAACTGAAAAATGCAGACACATTCCTCTACTTCCATTTTATGGTTTTATTTTTGCAAAATCACAATCTTTTCTTCACTGGGCACTCAATGAGAGCAGCTGCAGTGTCCTGTCCAGTTTATCAGACAGCTCACAGCCTCACGTCTTCAGGAATTTAACACCAGTGGCTGAAGATGTATCAGCACCCTATAAACATCTGCCAGTGCTTTCTTGGTACTGTGAGCAGACAGGTCGTCCTCTCCCTCCGCACAGGCCAGGCCACTTGAAGTGAGGAGGGGCTGAAGATTTTGCGAGATGCATCCCTAATGGCTCTGGAGAACCGAGTGTTGTGAGATGGAAGTCAGAGCTGAGTTCTCCAGCTAAACGATAGAGCTGAATCCTGCTCCCTACAAATCCACAGGCAGTAATCCCTCTGACTTCCTCATCTGAAAGCAGCACTGCCAAAATGCCATTAAACTATGTTTATTTTATTTGTTCTACTAGCTGTTTTTGTAAAAATATGAATCCAATAAAGATGTAAAAGCCCTGCTTCTTTCAGTTAGAAAAGTTAGGTTAGTCAGGTTAGTGATAAAAGCCCTCATGAAGGCTGAGGAACTGTGTTTCCTATTCTGCACCCCATGACAATACAGCAGCTGCTAAGTACTGCACCTTATTTTGGGAAGTGTGTCATGCACTCCAGTTATATATAGAAAACAGCAGATTAGGTGGTGCCCTGTTTCTTTCAAGACCCTCGTGAGATTTAGGGAACCAGGTAAAATTCTGGTGCCCAAGCACAGGAGCATGCCAGACAAAATGGGTAAGTAGAGAAGAAGAAATGGAATTTCTTACACCCTGCAAGGCCACAGCCGTGCACAGCGGAGAGTGAGGATCTGGAGAGACACGCGGAAACAGAAAGCTGGTACCGTCCCTCCCCCTTCCTTCCCAAATGAAACCTGCCTTCATTAAACTACAATAACACCACAACTAAGGGAGCACGTGGCTTCATCCTTCAAAGCAGAATCATCCAGGTGAGATAAAAAAGCCACAGCAAGTATCAAATCAGAAAGAAAATCAAGGAGCGGCACAAGACACTGCTGGGTGTTGCCAAAGGTGTTTTTTCCACCCACAGGGAGGAGGAGAAATGAGATAATTTGCAGCAGGGAGTGATCTGCTGCCTTGAAGGAAAGAACAATGGTCCAGGAAAACACTGGAAGACACTCCCAACACACCCGGCAGCTCATACAATGGCTGGAAGTATCTGAGTGCCTGGCGCAAAGAAATGAAGTGTTTAACCCTTTGACATGAGGAAAGGGGTAGCTTTCATCCATCCCAGTTGCACAAAAGGCTGGGGTTGCCTTGCACTCATGCATTAGCTGGTTTCTCCAGGTGGGCTGATGGCCTCACATCCCCATGGGAGGTGGGGACCCAGTGGGGAAGGAGCTTCTCCCTATAGGGTGAATTCATCTGAGGGAGAGGCTGAGTTTGAGTTAAGGTTGGCAATCACAAGTAGGGATTGTGGCGCAGGTATTTGTACAGGAGGGTGTGTATCTCACAGAAAGGCCTTGGAGAGAGCAAAGATGACATCTCAATATTTACATTTAAAAATCATATTAAAAACAGAGTTAGTGATCTTTGAACTGCTTTATTCCTGGGGAAGGTTGCTCTGCTGTTGGCTGTAGTGGCTTATCTGTATTTAAACAGAGAGTAATGGAAATTAGCTGTCAGTTGCTGAGGGGAGCTGCTCCTGGAGCCGGCTCCACCTGCAGCCAGGCTGAAGGCAGTAGCTCAAAGGACAGACATGAATGGAGGCAAGTCCATGCTCGGGGCAGCAGGTGAACCCCCTCCTTGCCCATCCCACCTTCCCAGGTGCTTCTGTATAACAGGTACAAGGCTCTGGTTGTCTGTCTTCACCAGAGGTACTGCCAAGGTCAGAAAGGCCTACCCCCCCCATATCATGATCATGTCCGTGTGGAAGAAAAGACAGGTTATAGTTGTAGGTAACTCCCTTCTGAATGGAACAGAGGGTCCAATATGCCGGCCAGACCCTCCTCTTAGGGAAGTCTGCTGCCTCCCTGGGGCCCGACTTAAACACCTCAGCAGGAAACTTCTCTGGTGGTGAAACTCCCCCCAACTTAGGCCACTCGGTGCTTGGTGCGATTTCCCCCCACTTGGACCACATAATAACCCAACATAAAACAGAAAAGAATGCGAAGGACAATGGACCAGAATATTATGGCAACCTCTTAGCACCTGAACCACATGGCAACCTGGGCCACATAACAACCCAACACAAAATAGGAAAGAATGCAAAGGGCAATGGACCAGAACGTTATGGCAATCCCTTAGCACACCCAGTTTCCGCATCCCCTATTGCCTGGAAACAGTCAATAATTGATCATCCCCTGACACTACCTGGATCATGGCCCAAAGAGGGGAGTGATACCAGAATTTCAAGATCGAGCAAGTTCTGGGTTTGCACAACTGGTGGAATGTACCACAATATCCCGTAGTCTGAGTTGGGCCTGAGTGAAGAAGTATCTGGTGAAAGTCAGTTATCTCAGACCCTATAAATAGCAACTCTAGTGAAGCCCTTTGAGCTCTCCTGGATCACAGCAGGCTGTGACCAGTATCTCCCCTGAGTTGGGACACCTCAGGTAAACACCTTGAGGGTTAAAGAGCCAGGGTGATTCAATTACGGCCTGTTGAGGAATACCAATGCATTGTGAGTATTTACTCTAAACCAAACTGGGAAGAGGGAAATTTTAACTCTTTCATTCACCTCTCTATCTATCTATGTGTTTCTGACATGCACATTAGCTTTTATGAGTGTGGATGCTCTTATCTTTTACTGACACATGTTTTACTGGATCCAAATATTTTCTGTCTCCTTGTCAGCGTATTTATACATTTATGTGTTCATACACATATATATTGATTTAGAAAAGGGGCACCCATCCACTAATTCGAGTCACCCGCTGCAAAGGGACCTTAGTCCTAGCAGTTAAAGACTGGGGTGACGTGTGCATGTGCCACTCTTCGAGTGGTGCGTGTTTGTATGTTTGTGCTCATATGCATATGTATTGATTTAGGATACCCTATAGTAAATTACTGTGAATTGTGTCATTTACTAATCTGTAATTAAGTCGCTGTTCAATTATTTTGTTAAATCACTTTGCAAATCCTTAGATCGGTTAATGATTAAGTGTCATCCAGACAAGCTCGAGAAATGGGCCCATGTGAACCTCATGAGGTTCAACAAGGCCACATGCAGGGTCCTGCACCTGAGTTGGGGAAACCCCCAGAATCAATACAGGCTGGGGGATGAAGGGATTGAGAGCAGCCCTGCCGAGAAGGACTTGGGGGTACTGGTGGATGAAAAGCTGGACATGAGCCAGCAATGTGCGTTCGCAGCCCAGAAGGCCAGCTGTATCCTGGGCTGTATCAAAAGAAGTGTGGCCAGCAGGTCGAGGGAGGTGATTCTGCCCCTCTACTCTACTCTGCTCTGGTGAGACCCCACCTGGAGTACTGCGTCCAGCTCTGGAGCTGTCAGCACAGAAAAGCCATGGACCTGTTGGAGGGGGTCCAGAGGAGGGGCCACAAAGATGATGAGAGGGCTGGAGCACCTCTTCTGTGAGGACAGGCTGAGAGAGTTGGGGTTGTTCAGCCTGGAGAAGAGAAGGCTCTGGGGAGACCTTATAGCGGCCTTTCAGTACTTAAAGGGGGTTTATAAAAAAGATGGGGACAAACTTTTTATCAGGGCCTGTTGTGATAGGACAAGGGGTAGTGGCTTTAAACTAAAAGGGGGTAGATTTAGACTAGATATAAGGAAGAAATTGTTTACCATGAGGGTGGTGAAACACTGGAAGAGGTTGCCCAGAGAGGTGGTAGACGTGCCATCCCTGGAACCATTCAAGGTCAGGTTGGAGGGGACTCTGAGCAGCCTGATCTAGTTGAAGATGTCCCTGTTTATTGCAGGGGGGTTGAACTAGAGGACCTTCAAAGGTCCTTTCCAACCCAAATTATTCTATGATTCTCCACCCAGATGCCCCCAGGGTTTGAGCTGAGGTGGGCCACTGAAGTCAGGCTGGAAAATCCTTTTCAGCCCATGGGTTCAGACTGAGACAGGTATTCAAATCACTGACAGCTATCTACCCTGATCCCCAGTGTCACCAGTCAAACTCCTCACTGTGCTGAGTATTAAACCAATACACAGAAAGATCTATCACTAGTCTAAGATCTAATCACTAACCCAGGAAGCAGCAACTCAAGGACCAGATATCAAAACAAGATTTTTCAACCATGTGGTAATGATTGCCACCCACGTCTTTCTTCCTACTTTGAAATATTATTCCCTTCCAACTAGAACACAGATCAGAAATATAGAGTACACAGAGAAAGCTTCACTTTAAAACACAGCCTGGCAATCACTAATACAGGTGATGCAATGCACCGGCTACCTTCATCCACATTATGTGGCAGAGAACGTGTTCGTTGTCAATGAGCTACACAAGCCTATAAAATTCCCAGAGAAAGAGTGCTCCTTTTTGCATGAGATTAGCATGCCATAAAACAGAAGGCAGCTGAACATGTAAAACTAAGGAAGGGTGTGATAATCAGGAAAAGGCTCATCAACATGAAAAGAAACAAGATTTTCATGGGTTTCTAGTGAGTATGGAGATCTTTTTAAGTGCTCTGCTAGAGCTCTCTGAGCAGTACTTTGTCTTCAGAAAATGTTTGGAAACTATCTCTGAATAAAACCTTCTGGAGTTTTCAGATCAAGTACCTGAAGTATTCCTCCTCCTCCAGTTAAAGACTTTCTCTCCAGTTGCCAAGCTTGATAATTTGTCCTGGTCTGAGGTAAAACCTGGTCTGAGGTAAAACAGAACCCATTTTCTGTTTTGTAATTTTACGTTTTAGCTGGGCCTTTTCTAACTGACTAAATTCTGAAATTAACAGCGTATTTTTCAGAAACTGTTCACTCTCAGAGTGATAAAACCCAATTATACCAAGGGATGGTATAATCTGGCCAAAACCATGACATAATTCCAGGAGGAAGTGTTTCCTTCTGAGTCCTTTCTGCCTGTTGAACTTTCAGAAGACCAGAGAATCAGAAGGAGAACAGGAAAGGATCTGGGGGGTTGCAGGCTTTTTAAGCATCCACAGAAGTTAATGACACATCAGGATGGTTGGCTGGACAGGAGCCATCTAGCACCTCCATTCATATGATGGGGCAGTGGGCACAGCTCCAAACAGGAGTGGTCATCTTCTTGGGGGATTGGTTGGCAGTTGGCACAGCCTTGGTCAGTGAATCACAGATGGTGGCAACCAGCCGTGGCTGGCATGTGGAGCCACGGCGCAGGCAGGAGGCTCTGCCCGGCACAGCAAATCCGTGCTCTTGCCCTTGCTGCAGGCAGGCCAGAGGCAGAAGCCAGGGGCATGAGTCCTGCACTTGATGCGTGAGATCAGACAGGTCCAGGCTAATGCAGGATCATATGCTCAACATGAGTCAACTGTGCAATGCTCTTGCAAGGAAGGTGTTCTTGGCTGTATTTATAGGACTGTAATAGCTAAAATATGAAAGGCAATTATGCCATGCTACTAATTGGGAACGACTCCCCAGCTGTAGTCCTGTGTCCATTTTTGGGAATAGTACTTCAAGAAATAGGCGAGTGTCTATGGGAGGGAGCCACATAAACAACAGAGATTGAAATAACATGTGATGTTACTCTGTGACAGAAGACTGAAGCTGTTTGGGTGCTGAATCTATAAAAGTGCTAAAAGCAGAGCTGAGGAAACAGCTATTTTCTGTGAATAATAAGGGTTAGTTAGTTATTACCAATTATTACTTAATTGCTTTCCAGATTCATGGGGATAGAGTAAGATGGAAAAAAAAATCAGTATTATTCAAAGCTTCAGATGAAAAAAAAAAGAGTCAAACTGTTAGTAAAAGTTTGCCATCTATAGAATTAGTAAAGACCTAGAACAGGCTACCTACAGAGGATGTGGTTTCTCTGAGAAGGTTGCACAAATATTGGCCACTCATGATCTGTTGATATTAATCCTCTCTTAATGCAAAGGTTTTCATGAGATGATCTCCTTAGGTCCCTTCCAAGCTGATTCTCTGAGTTAGTGCCTGCCAGACATTTGCTTTCCATACTTCCTATTAAAAAATATTTGCATTTGGTGGCTGTGGGCTCCTGAAAAGTGTGCTCCCACACAGTTTGTGAAGACATGTTAGAGGTGCCCATCTGAATTTTCACATCCTGTGTACTAAATAAAGCGCAGCCTCTCACACCGACTGGTCTCCAAAGCCAGTTAGGAACAAGGAAAAATAACACAATCTGAGCTCTCAGGGGTGCTCTGAAATCAGACTCATCAATGTCAGTGAAATCTGTTGAGGCTGTGATTAAATTAGTAATGTTATAGTTAGAGTAGGATTTGTATTATTTGCAGGAAATAATATAAATGTGAACACAGGTATTGAATAAAGAACGTCAAAAGAAATATTGAATAATTTGTCATGCATTGTTAAAAAAGGGTAATCACAACCTGCATGCATTGGGCAGCTGAATTTAAGTGCATTTCCTAAGTTAAAGTACACTTCGTAATTTTTGAGGGCACTTTGAGGGCTTTACTTAGCCACATTACCATCACAACATGGCTTCTTGTCTGTAAGAATTTAACAGAACCTTATAGCTACTCTAGGGTGTACAGTGCATTAATTTCCAAAGAAGAGTAAGGTAAATAGAAATATGTGACATGTACTAGCACATCCACAGAAGACTTAAGAATGAAGATACTCAAGGATTGAAAGGAATTTTTGGGGTAATCAAGTCAAGGCAACATCTCATATAGCTTGCTTCAGAATTTGTCTCCTCTTCTCACTTCCAGCCTGGCTAATTTACGTCCATTTGTATTTCTGCCCACACCATCCATTAGCTAAAGTAATTGCGTTTTCATCTTTGGTACTTACGCTACTATTTAGAGAGAGCAACCTTATGGTTTTTTTCTCAGCTTTCATTTTGCTGGGCTACAAAACCCAGCTCTCTTCATGCCTTCCACTAAAGTAGATCCTTCATTCTCCTGGTCTGTTTTGCACCTCTCATAGTCATTAAGCTTTCCTGAGTGGGAGTGATGAGAAGTGCGTATGATATTTCAAAGGGGGCTTCCCTATTGCCCTGTGCAATGACAGTAATGCTTCCCTTTCTGTATTGGAAATATCATGTCTGGTGCGTTGTAGGAACATCGTCATATTCTTTGTGGCCACACCATAGGGACAGCTGTGTAGAAATATTCCAGAAAGCTCTCCATGAGGTAGTGACAAAACTGAAAGCGATACTGCAGTAACCACTCAAATTTCCACGGGAAGTTCTGTGCAGCTTCTGTGAGTCAAGATCAATTGACCCAGCATTAAATATAAATATTGCATCTGCTAGTCTTCAGTCATATAGCATCATCCAATATAGCATCATCCCATAGTAAGCAAGTGGGAATGCAATTGCATCATGAACTGGTAGGTGTGCTGGTATGTGGCTGTTGTTGTATCATATGGTCAGAAATTGTGTAGCTACTGAAAGTCCAGACCTTTTCCATGCTCAGGTCCTTGAGATGTTCAACAGCTGACCTTGCTGAACAGCTCTCTGAATTTATAGGAATGCAGACTTTTGAGCTGAGATCATAAATAGATTTCATAGAATCATAGAATGGTTCGGGTTGGAAGGGACCTTAAAGATCATCTAGTTCCAACCCCCTGCCATGGGCAGGGACACCTCCTACTAGACCAGGTTGCTCAAAGCCCCATCCAGCCTGGCCTTGAACACTTCCAGGGAAGGAGCATCCACAGCTTCTCTGGACAACCTGTTCCCGTGTCTCACCATCCTCACAGTAAAGAATTTCTTCCTAATATCTAATCTAAATCTATCTCCCCTCTTTCAGTTTAAAACTGTTACCCTCATCCTATCACTTCACTCCTTCATAAACAGTCCTTCTCTATCTCTCCTGTAGGCCCTCTTTAGGTACTGGAAGGCAGTTATAAGGTCTCACTGGAGCCTTCTATTCTCCAGGCTGATAAACCCAAGGTTTATCCTTGTGCTGACTCAATCCCTTATTGTTTTCTATCACCAACTCTTCAGCGATCCCCTAACTGCTTAGCAAAACCTATCTAAAACATTGTCATCTTTGACTATTATCATCCTTGATTATTTGGACTCACTGATCGGAGCCCTGACCCCAACCCACTGGCTGATTTCCTTTCCTTCTGCTTAACCGCAGACCTGCCTTATCACCAGATTTGTTTGGCAATCTGGGCTCCTGGTAGAGCCTGAATATTGTCACTGGACCTGCCCTGCCCTGCTGTGATGCTGGCTTCTGGCACCTCATCCCGTTCTCCATCCTGTCCCCCAATTCCTTCTATCAGTTGAGTATATCAGCGCTAGCATTTTTTAGCCACTTTGTCGGCTGTTCTCCTACCCTCTCATGTTTACTTATATCTTGTTTCAACCTCCTAATTTCTTCTTTTTTAGTAGTAGGTATGAAGCTCATACAAGCCTTCCCCTCATATCATAATTTAAACAGTTTCTTCACAATCACCAGAGCCTTGGTCCCAGAGATCCATGACACAGGAGCTCATGTGGCATGCATGAATATTTTCAGGGTCTCCAGATCTGACCACATGAGTAAAATTGATCTTTGCCAGAGATATCAACTAACAAATGCATCCTGAACATAGGCTGTAAGGTTTTCACCAGGACAGAGAAAGAATTCAGCCATTGGTGAAACGATGCCCACAGAAGAATTAGTAACTTGGGAAGTAACTTGTGCTTGGGAAGAACAAGACGGACCAGAAACAGAAATTAAGACATTTGCCGCAAAACTGAATTAAACGTTTATAACAAAAGACAGAGGCAAAACACATCAGAAACACAATAGCTCTGTAGAAATAAAAGAGACAATAAATTGACTTCTGCTCTGAAAACAGGTTTGCTGAGAAATGTTCCAAAACACTGAGTTGGAATGAGGCTGTTTTGAGGCTTCCCAAAGCAGCTGCTGGGTTTACTGCATTTCAGTAATATTTTTTTTTTTTTAAAAAAAAAGATTATTTGCCCTCGTTGCTGTAAACTTACTTAATCCTTGCAGGGAGCCACCTTACAACTTGTATTCTGCAGACTTCCGAGGATGCTTGTTGTACTTTTAGAAGTTCCCAAAAGGCAACCGCTGTCAGTAAATTTTAATTTACCATACATGGTTTTTTGAGTTTAGAATTTGAAGAAGGTTGGAAGCCACAGCACATACACCATGTGAATTTTCACTTGTGTATACATGTTCAGCGAGATCTTTTGTAGGTCAGTTGATATTTTTTCTAAAGTGTAGAACTCCTAATAACTCAAATTTGAAAGCACATACGTACATCCTATCAATGTAAATCGCCCTTCTACACGCAAACTGCAGAAAAAATGATGCAAAAAAGCCTAGCAGAGGTTGAAAATGTTTCCACTCCCTTTTCTGCAGGTCACTCAAAATTATTAATTGCTAGAATATCTGAATGGCAAAGCAGCCTGGGCATGAAGACAATACCATGAAGAAAATACTAAAAATACATAGTTCATTTTTTTACAATTGCACTGCTACAGATGTGATATTCATTTTTTTAGACTTCCTTTGAAACAGCACGTCAAACAATGTTTCTGGACTGACTCCTACTTCAGGTTGGAAGTTTTAGCCTTAGAGACATTCAGAACTGGAAAAACTCCTGGAAAAAAAATGAAAAAGACTATTAAGAATTTGCTTTGGATTCAGAGAGCAGAGATTTTCAAAGGAGCTCAGCCTGTTTGGGTGTATTTGCATGTTAGCCAAGCAAAACAGGAGCTGAGCGGCAATTCAGCTCTGGCCTATAAATATATTCTAGACTATACGCTAGCGGAGAAGAAAAGCTTCTCATGAATGTGTTTATGCTGGAAATTAGAAGCTTACTCTCCTCACAGCAATGATGCTTTGGAACAACCTTTCACTGAAGGAATGAGGCAAAGCCATTTTAAGTTGCGGCTTGATTAGCTGCAAGGATGACCCCGGGGTTGTCTGTGACAAGAAATGACAGAGTTCGTGGGTCTATGGATCGGCTCCTGTGCAAAACATGGCCTTGCTTCTCACAGTGGGAACTTTGGGATGCCGAGTACTCCAGAAAACCTGGCTTTTACTAGGTGTCTGAAAGTGAGCAGAGGCCGTTCATTAATATCCATAGTCGGCGGAGCACTTCAAACCTCCTTTTCATGTGGTATTAACATGAGGCAGCCGGAAGGTAAGAAGTAGGCATTTGATCACAGGTTACAGATTGATTTGATTAAAACAATGGTACGAAGAATTCTCTTTAAAAAAACCCTAAGAAATTCAGCATAAACAATTACACAAATGATATCTTACTCAGACTTTCTACCAGTTATTACACTATCCCTTCCAATTACCAGTTTATTACAGGATATATCCTTCATGTTGCACACTGTCTTCTGCAAGCCACGCTGATATTTCAAGTGCACGCTAAGAGTTGCCATGACCAGGTATTTCAGGGATAATGGTGGTAATTATGGCATCGCTAGAGATGGGTGGCACTGTCTTGCCCAAGGGCACGCCAAGGCTAAACCCCATCAGCTGGAGGCTGGATTGTGCCTGGGAGGAGCATTTGGGGTGACTTAGGGTGAAAACCAATGTTGAACGGCAGGGTATAGACAAAGTGTAACTGCAACAAGGCAAAATGGAGCTGAGCTTTGCTTTGCTCTGCTCGCTTTTCTTGTCACAAAACTAAAAGAAGTTGGTTAAACAATAGCCTGGCAACGTCCTTTCCTCCAGCCTTTCTGGTCTCTCTGCTTCTTTGGGTTTTTTTATTTGATTTATAGGCATCTCAGTGGTCATGATCACCAATTTGGTTGTGGGTATCTGTTCAGGAGATGATACAATTGGGGAGCTAAATAAGACGGGACCTTACTAAGGACATTGCACTGCATCATTGTGTTTCTTCCCTCACGAGATGCTTTTGATTAGCTGCCCGAAATACAGGTTTCACAAGGAACTCCTGTGGTGCAGAAGTTTGTCTGGCAAAACATATTGAGGAGAAATGGCCCCATTAAGAAACTCATTGTACTTTTCGATTTCTAATGGCAAACTCTGCTACAATCTATGTCCTGTAGGAAGAGTTTGCAAACTTAGAAAGGGTCCTCATTATTTTTTGAACTGACAAGTACTGCAACTCACGCATTCATCTCTGTTTGGCAGTCTCCAGAACGAAATGCTCCAGAAAGGATAAGCGTTGTGCAAAGCCTTCAACAAAAGCACACCTCATCCTCAGCTTCTTCAGTTAAAGACCAGCTTTCAGCTGACACAGACATGCCTGCTAATATAACTGAAAGCATTATTATTGTTTCACATAGCAAAACAGAACGATATCCAGACCAGTCAACAACTAGTACATGCCCCACTGTGGCTCAGCAAAAGCTTTAAACATAATTTCTCAGTTTGATCTAAAACAAAAAGGCTGACGGTATTCCAGGGAATATTCCCCCGAGAATCCACTTTCTCAATCAAAGCTCAGAAGCAATAGGGGAGCAGGTACAGAGCTCGCTCAAAATGTCAGCTCTGAATATTTGGTCATGTCTCTGCGAGCAGTTTCCTTCAGCAGGAACGTTTTCCAGAATCCTGCCATTTAAATGTCTCCTGCTGGCAGGAGGCACCTTAAACCCCCAGGCCTTTGATCCATGAGATCAATACTGAAGTCCTTCTACTCCTTCAAGTTCTCGGCTGAGAATTCTCCAAAGGAGAGGATATGCCTATGTGGCAATAAAAGATCGAGTTTTTCCAGTTAAACCATTTCAGGTACCAAAATCTGCCTGTCCCAAACACACACACAAAAATTCTCAGCAAGTCAAATTCTCTCCTTTAACAAGTAAACAGGTGATCAAGACAAACAGGTCTGCAGCTAGCTGAGCAACACCCAGGGCCAGTGCCCAGATGATTTACTGGTCTTTGAAGAATATATTTCCTTCAAATAAACCATATTTTTAAAAGGGAGAGAAAGAAGTTCCAGTGAACTTCTTACCTATAGGAACATTCAACCTTCATAAACATTCTTATCCCATGTTTTCTGGGCAAGACTTTTCCAGATTGCATATAGTACTTCAACATGACCACCTGTGCTTTTTATTGCGTGAACACGTACTACGGAATACAAAAGAGCAATTGAAAGCGACTTGTTTATTTTCTGTACACGATTCATTTGTATTGCCTTCATCGTATCCCATTACTAAAGCGGCAGATTCCTACTTGTCTGTAGGAGTCGATAGTGCCACCTTCTCTTCTTCTTTCTCCACCCGAAATTTAACTGTGCAGAAGGTTGATCTAATGACTTACCGCTACTGAAAATCTTAAAATGTGCTCCCTAGCCCGTGATGGCGTGACCCACCCATTCATTTTGCAGCAGCTCTGGCCCCCATGAAGCTTTTCTACAAGCCAGTTTGACTCACTAAACCCACAGAAAAATCCCTCCTCCATTTTAAAGTTTGTTTACTCCCATTTTATTGGATTAAATCAGCTCATAGGAGTTGGGCAAGCAGCAGAAACTGCACAAAGCCAGCAGCTTTCTGGGCAGAAATAGAATTTCTGATTTCCATCAGCAGTGAGCTGATAACTTGTCTCACTGCACCTCGAGAAAACATACTGAGCCATCAGAACAATCATGTGAACCTGCCTCATCTACACAGTTTAAAACCAGATTAGCTTAACTCCTACTGAAGGTTCTTTAATTCACATTGACTTTGCACACGAAGAGACTTCATACCATCAGTTTTGCAAGCTCATCTGTTACGGCAGCGTCCTTCAACAGAAGAGTGGCAAGATCATAAAACAGCCCCAGGAATTTTTGCAGCCATCACCCAGCTGAAAGAATGCAAGCAAGGACCGATGTAACGATTGTAACCCAAGGCTGAATGCAGAGAAACCAAAAGGCACCAGATTCAGCAAGCAGAGGTAGGAATGCTTTCCACGCAAAGAACTTTATTGTCATAAATACAGCAGTGAAAAAGCAAACTTTTAAAGAAGGAGGGAGAAAAAAGAGCTTTATGTCTATCTGTTTAATAAAAACACTTTCTCTAAGACAAAAATCATTTACATTCTGATAACTCACATTCAAAAATAAATAGAGAAAGGCCGCAGGGCATAACATTCAAATGAGTACCTAGTAAAACGCAGTAATGTGTTTTTATTAATAATCAAGAATATAACACTGCAATATTTAATCTTGAATTTGTATATACAAATGCTATATCCCACACAGCAATAAATCAAGACATATACACCATAAGGAGCACGTACACTAATTTCCATTAAACTGAAAAAGTAGGAATCATACTTAATAAAAATCTCCAAACTGGTAACATAGAAAAACTATTTGGAGTGGCAAACAACAAAAATAAACACTGAGATAACTAAAGAAAACTCCATTAAAAAGAAATACAATTAACAAACAGGAATAACAATGCAGAATTACCTCTCCCCCAAATACCCAACCATTTGTTCTGCTCTAAGGTAGATTACACAGCACACAGAAAAGTTATTATATTTCAGTATAGTATTAAAATGCAGGCTTTTGCAATTTGGTCCATTGACATTTTGCTGATTATTTTAGCCTGCCGTATTGGAAAGAAAAGTTGTGTCCCCCTCAATCTTTGGATATAAAACCCAAAGAAATTACATTCTTATTTGTGCATTATTTTTTTTTGGTTAAGCATATTTAGTTTATTACTTTCATTCATGCAAAAACTGTGAATTAATCCCATTCCAATGAGGATTTTACCATAAAATAGTCAATTTCTTAAATTAAAGAACACTGGGAAAAAGCTTAATCCACATAATATCTTGCTACTGAACTCTACTCAGTCAAAATGACACTAACCTTACACGTTTGCCTCCTTAGAGAAGCAGGTATAACGATTTATTCAGAAAAGCTAAAAGACATACAAATTTAAAATAGAACAGATCTGAAAACTACACTTACTCATTTTTACCTAAGAGGTTCAAACATTTATAAAGCTACACATAACCTCCAAAGAACACGGACACAAAATTGATAAACAAAGTACAAGTAACCACTGCAGACCTGACAGTAATACTAAAGAAAAATTAATATTGTTACACTATCAATTCTTGTATTCTTAAAAACGTAAGTGCAAATCAGAAGTTGTAGTTCAAACATGTAGAAAGCTTGAAATGAGTAAAACAATCCAGGTGTATAACATTATCAATATTCTGTGTTAGCCACATAATATATAAATACAAATTGGAATTTTAACTAGGGGACATGATTATTTGTTTTGAGGTAAGGAGAGATAAATTCAGTGGGGTTGTATCTCTGAAGGAGCAGAGAGAATCCTCCAACAAACATTCTGTCATTGCCAAATTGTGCCTTAGGCACTGTACTCAATTAAAAAAATAGATCATAAATTTGCAAAGCAGTCACCTGTACGATCACAAACAAAATCTACTCACACTCTAAAAGTCAGGCAGCCTTTCATCAGCATCTCAAAGCATGTTATGGAGAAAAATATTCTCCCCTTCTTGTAGCAAAAGGCACAGAAGACCTGCCCGAAGTCCCCCATCTCCACATCAATGAATTTGTTTTTAAGCAGAATCTGTATTTCCCAAATTTGATACTCATTCTCAGGAACTCTACAGAACAATTGTCACCTATCATATTATGTTAATTTGACATATATTATAGTAGAATTATATATATGTGAGAAATCCAGTTTGTTAAGATTACAAATGTTACCAAGCTGCCAGTAAACAGTTCCTATATCTACATATGATGGTGCAAGTTTGTGGTGTCATAAAGGCACTTGTCTCTCACAGACAGTATTGTCTTCTCTAATCAGTCAAAAATAGATCTAAAAATATTTATTTTAACATCCGAAATGGTTTTTACTCCTTAAAGTGGTGCAAATCATCATCTACAGAACAATAATTCATTAATTCAACATGAAAGAGCTAAGTGCAAAGTATCCGTAATTAAATATATATTTATAATTAATTAATTTTAATGCCATGCTCTCAAAAAAATGCCAAAAAACATGCTATTGTAGAAATGTGATTGGCACTAGCAGCAGCAAATAAAAAGGTAGGTGCATACAATAGTACAAGCAAGCTTATTTACGAAGTTACTAAAACAATTAAGTGATGAGTTGCAACGAGAGACATTCGCCACAAGTCTCTTCCAAGACATGCTTGAAGCCACACCTGACCAGTATGAAATATATAACACGCATTTACATCATTAGGGCCATCTTTATAGCTCGCTACCCAATTTTGCAAAAAATAATCCCAAAATCCTCTTTCACTTCAAAGTGAATTCTGTTTCTGTTTTCACCGAATGTGAAACGACAGGTCAAAACCAGATATAACAGCAGAGTTGAGAAAAACACCTAAGCAGCCACTAAATAAAGTCCAGTGCAGTTTTCAGGGGTTTATGGATGGCAGTATGAAATCCTCGAAATCCCATTTAACTGGTCAATATAGAGCTGTGCCTCTCCAAGTCTCAGTACCTTAAAGTATTCATTTGAAAGAGTTTCCACCAAAAGAAGACCTGTTTTTGCAAATCAGAGAGCTCAGGTATTACAAAAATAGACATAATTGGCTTGCCTATGTAAATGCTCATTTGCAGTTGTCATTATAGTAAAATCTAAACACCCAGGAAGATGTGATGGTTGGAATAAATCAAGCACAACCCAAAAGCCAACAGGTTTTTTTTGCACTTAATACTTTTCGTTGTAACAGCTCTTAATGAGGATATCCAGACTGCTGTGAAGTTGCTGGATGGAGCCTCATGCTTGAGTACTAATTTTCATGTCCAGTCTTCTTTAAATAGTTTTGCCAGTACTATACCATAAGGAAGTTTCTGCATCTTTGAAAAACCTCCATGCACTGAACATTGCACAAGGTTATTAAAACAAAAACAGGAAAAAAAAAAAAGAAGCCATTTGATCAAGTATTAAGCTATTCCTTCAGAGAATTGCACTTCTTTGCTTATAGCAAAGACCAGAACTGCTGATGGTGTACTGACAGTTGCCATGGCAAGTGGGTGACTGCGTGGGATAGCAGACATATAGCCAAGTCAACTGCTTATGCAATCTCCGTGATTTAAGCAAGCACAGAACACACCACTTTTATTATGTGCTGCCAAAGATCTGCATAAAGTGCCAAAGGAAAAAACGGTCTTCTATGTTAGGCCATGGCTGTTTCAGTATTCCCATTCATCTGTTTTCATGTCCAGATAGTAAAGAATATTCTGTGCAAGCTTTACTGCTTGCTTTCTGGCAGCCTTACACCGCTCGTCACCTTGTGGATCAACAGCATCAAGTGCTAGAAGTTGTTTTGTAAGAAGTTCTTCCAATCTCATGTAATTTTTATCCGTTCTGTTCCCATCAAATGAAATCACCTCCTGCTGAATTTGAGACAAGTTTCCAAGAACAGTCCAAACTGCTTTATAAGACTGATGTTCAGCCGCAGTTTGCTCAGGATACATTTGCCTTTTTTCAAGTGCTTCCTTCAAATCAATATACGTTATAAGAGTTTGAACTTCTATTACTGCTCTTCTCCTGGCTTCTCTAATACAGGGATTTTTTCCTGGGCTCACCTCATCTAAGTGAGCAATTAATCCCTGCAATTCTGCTTTAGATCCCAAATATAAATCAGAAGCATTCTCTGTTTTTAAAAGTAAAGCATTAACTTCCTTCATTTTCTTGCGGATCTCTTCTATTTTTAGAATGGATTGATTTTGTGCCAAATCATAACCATGAGTAGAATTTGCTTCTTCTTCCAAGTCCAGGTATTTCTGCAATTTATTGATCTCTTCCACTACTTCCTTTCTGTAATTTCTTATTTCCGTGTGACCACAGACATCTAAAGCATCCAAATCAGCAATGAGGCCTGTAAGCACACAGGATAGATGCCTGCAGGTATCATTACTGCTCACTCCCATTAGAAGCGCAATGAGAGTTCCTCTTGCTTTGTTCACATCACACATTACAGAGTTAATTTTGGAGACAGAAGGATGCGCATCATTAGAGAGTGGCAGGGACAGCTGCTGCTTTACACAGCTTTCTATGATCTCCTGAACAGCACATACTTTTGTCAGAGTGCGGTATCTTGCTTTGCGCAAAGAAACTTTCCCCCCAGTTTTCACCTGGGTAAGCCTCAAAACAATGTCCTGAATACCTTCTTCAAATTCGTCACTTATACAGTTACCTCCTTTGTAAAAAGGTGTAATCTCGCGTTCCACAAGTGATTGTGCCTCCTTGAATATAGCCTCTATTTCCAGTCTGCGCGGATGGTTGGCATTTTGTTCCAGTTCCTTGAGCAGCCTCTCTGTTTCCTGAGCCGCTCGCTTTCTGGCTTGCTGAATATCCCCCTTTCCTTCGGTGTCTACAGAATCTATTTCAAAAAGCTGTTTGGTAAGACTCCTTTCTAATTTCTTGTAATCTCGATCGGTAGACAGACCACTGAAGACAACCACTTGCTGTTCAATCTCTTTGACTTCTTTCTGTATTTCATGCAACCGTTTTATGGATGGGTGTTGGTTACCCATATCCATTCTCTTCTTCCGTCCAGTTTTAGATGAACTACAAGGAAAGTAGGAACGAGACCTGCGATTAATAAAGTGCTATGCAAGCACTTCACTGTGCCACACGCAACAACTTTCACGACATCCTGAAGCCCTGCAGCATTACAGCTATTTTAAATATCCCTAGCAATAGAAATAAACCACTTGGCTGATATTTCGTAGCCGTTTTGCTATTGCTGCACGCCCCTTTCCCACTCGGGCGATGCTTTAGTTACCCACGCCACCAGCTCTTAGCCTCTACCCACAAGCTTCGGCCCTGCCAGACCGGGCACCGGGGGCGCACCGCGAGCAAACCAGCGGCTAACCCCGGCGGCCCGCGGCCTGCCCTCCCCCGCCCCGCCCCGCCGCCCACGCTCCCCCCTCAGCACCACCGCCCCCGGCCGCCCCCTCCAGGCGCCCCCCCCGGCAGCGACGTCCCTCCCTTCCCCCCGGCGACGGGGCCCGACGAAGCGGGGAGAGGACACGACACCCCGGGGGAGCGCGGGGGCACCTGAGGGGAGGCTCGTCCCCACCCGCCTCCGGCCGCCCCCGCGGCAACCCCCCGCTCCGCGCCGCCGCCCGTCTCACCTGCCGGCCGCCCCGGCCGAGGGACCCGCTGCCCGGCCCGGCGCTGCGCTGCGCCACGGGCCGAGCGCCAGCGAACGGCAGGAGCCCAGCCCGGCCCCGCCCCGCGGCCCGGCGGCGGCGGAGGCGGGAACGGCGCGGCCGGGGGACGCGGCCCCTTCCCCGGCACCGCCCTCCGGGCGGCCTCGCCTTTGCGACACCGCCGTAAAGCGCCAGGCGCCGGCGGGAGGCGAGCCATGGCGGCGGCATGGGTGTTGCGGGCTGGTGGTTGCCGTCACCGCCGTCTCCTCTCCTCCTCCGCTGGTCGCGGCCTCACGGCTGAGCGTGGGGAGCGGCAGGAGAGCCCGGTAAATGCGGCGGGAGGGGGGTGTCGCGGAGCCCGTCCGCCGCGGGGCAGGCCGCGGGGTCTCCCGCCCCTGAGGAGCCTTGAGGGGGGAGCAGGGGAGGCCGCCCCCGCGGTGCCTCTCGGCGTCGCTGGGCGGGTGCGTCCCGGTAAAAGCCTGTCTTTCCCGCCGCTCTGTCGTTGTTGATGTGTTTTCCAACGCCCCCGGTGTTTGTAAATACCGGGCGGGCCCTCCTGAGCGGTGCGGGTAGGGGCTGAGGCGCGGGGGAGGGAACACGCTTCTACAAACGGGGCTGTTAGAGACGGTTCTTCCTAAAGCCGGCCTGAAAAGCTACAGGCTTGTGCGTGTCCGCAAGGACGCACAAACAAAGCAGCGCTTGGGAAGACTTAGGTAGTTGCTAATTCTTGCCGTCGAATATTTTAATAAAGTGGAATAGCAGGGATACAAACATGAGAGGAGGAAAACCCTGTTGCTTTAAAAAAAAAAATATGATTTATGTGTGTTGGAAAAGAGTCAAAGGTGTCTTCTCTGTAGTGCATTTCTAAATAAAAGTAAATTTTAAATGTATCACATTGTCTTCAGTCAGGGTAAACAAATGTGCGTAGCTTCTGAACTTACTGTGCTTGTATCTTTAAAGGTTGTGTGGAGTTTTGGAACTTATTTCAAATCGGGCTGTTCCTCAAAAACTCCGCTAAAGCGGTCATACTGAATTCTGCCTGTATTTTCAAGGGCCTGGGTTTCAGCCCCCCCGCGCACTCCCGTAACGACTGGATCGGCCCCCCCGACAAGCACTCCAACCTGCGCCCCGTCATCTTCTACGTGCCCCCCGAGGAGTCGCCCCTGGAGCGGCGGCTGCGGGAGGCGCGGCAGGAGGCCCAGGCCTGCAACCAGCGCTTCTGGGCACGGCACAACCGCGCCTTCTGCCAGGTGAGCCCGCCGCCATGCCTGGTGCTGCTCAGTGCCTGCCTGGCGCCTGTTCTGCCACCCAAAATTATGGGGTGTTTTGCCTCTGTGAAGTAGGGTTTGGTTCTGCCCACTGTTACTGGCCGGTAATTAATACCATTTCTTTTAATGCACATGGTGTCCTGGTGGAAATTTCTTTTTTGTTATTCATTTCTTTAAAATTATGTATACAGCTAAAGAGCCTGCATGTTTTGTTGCTATTTAGTGGCATATGATATTTGCCTTTTTCCTTTCTTGCACTGAAAATATAAAGTTGTAGCCACCCTACCTGCAAGACCTGTCTGTGACCGTAGCAGCTGTTGAAATTGATTCTGTAGCTCTTCTTACTCTGTTGTAAGTGAGAGAAGTTAGGTGTAATCACCCAGGGTAAATGAGGGACGTACCCTTTTTTATTTGTAGGGTATCCCAATAAGGCTATAAGTGGGGACTTTTCAGTCATGGTCTGTCTTCTCTCCTGATTGCAGCATTGGTTAGGAGACACGGAATCTTTTTGGGCAAACAGTAATGGTTCAGTAATTCGCTATCATTTGTGATGATCTTTGATCATCACATCATCCCAAAACTTGCAAAGATCTCAGAGAAAAAAACAAAGTTTGTTTTTCAGTTCCATAGAATTGCTTTTTAAGTTTGAAAAACTTACGTACAAATAATTATTCTGTTTTCATCTAAGTAATTTCATTTTATTTTAAGGCTGCATGTTTTTCTCTATGCTCAAATTCTCAGTTATACAATACAACGTCTTCATAGTTTGACTTATACACTGAAGGTTTGGATCCTGTCAAACAATACTGAAGTTCAGCTGTAACTTTACTCCACAAATAAGTTTTATATGTTTCGGTAGAACACTTGCGTGTTGATGATTTTTTGTGAATCAACACGTTAATTGATGAACGCAGGTAGCAGGATCGAAGTGACAAAGTTACCAGTTTAACTAACTGTCTGGATTCAGGAAAATGTTTTGCTGACATTTCCAAGTATAATGAGTATTGCTTGTTATTTCAGAGGGTATTAAGCGCTACACTGCTATGCAATTAAAAACAATGGTTAACTTCAAGGAACTGAGTACATCAGATTCTAATGTGGAAAAACGTGTTTTAGGAAAAAGAAGAATTTATTTATTCAAGACTGAAAGCCAAAGGTCTGGAAATGAGAGATGAAACAGGTGGGTGAGATCTTTGTTTATAGTTTAGGATGCATTCTGAATTCTGTTTGACTTTGAATTTTATTTAGTTTATGCTCTTTGTGTTCTGTCACAAGTAAATCTTGAGAGTAGGATTTAGAAGTGTTTTCAGGAGTGTGATTAAAAAAAAAAAAAGGGGGGGAGGAGGTCTCCAGAGATGTGCATGGGGGGGTCAAATCATCTGTTGCACTGTTATTCCCCTAATTCCTTCCCTGCAGCTAGAAGGAATGTGCTGAAATCCTAGCCAAGTAATATAATCGTTCTGTAGTCTGAGGAGGAAGGGGCTTTTTTCCTTTCAGACCTCCTAACCCAGTGAGCAATCAGAGCTAAACATGTAGAGCTAAACATACACATTTGCCTCAAGTGCATGTTATGGTTGGGTGGATTAATTCACACTCCTTGGCTTCAGGTCTATGGTGTATACAATGAATACAATATTTTTCCTTGAGGGAGAATAAGACAGCTTCTGAGGAGACAGCAGCTGCTATCTGCCTGTCTTTGCCTGAGCACAGTTGCTGTAAAATAGTTGCCTCTCTAATTCATTATGTGAAACTGAAAGCAAGATGCCTTCATAATAACAGTGAATTGTCCATTGTAGTGTGAGGTTGGACATTTTGTTCATAGTATAATGCTCTGTTTGAATTTAGTAAAGCATCTGCTCTGATGTTCTGTACATCTCAGACCATTATTTTTCTCTTCTGTTTGTATCCTGGTGATCACTGTGTGGTTGAGAAATAATTAAGTTCTGTCTTTAAAAAATGTTTTTTTTATTGCCATTTTGGTTTTGTTTTGGGTTTCTCTTTTGTTTTTATACCCTAGAAATAAAAGAAAAAATAGTAAGCACGTATATCCCTTAGAAATAAAATCATATTGGCAGCATGTGTTGATTAAATCTGTTCTATAATACAGCTGCATGTGTATATAAAAAGAAGAGTAATAACAATATACATGAACAGTTGGAACCAAACTTACTTTTTTATGTAAGTGAATCTATAATCAGTTCTGTCGATACCAGTATGAAGAGACAAATTAACTATAGGTGTTACGTAGGCCACCTTCAAGTAGTCTTAGAGTAAGTTTATCCTTAGTATGTTAATCCATTGTAATATATTAGAGTTGTAAATAATGACAAATAGAACTGATCAATAATTTACATTTCTGTGATCAGGCTCAGGAACTTTAAAATGTATTTTGGAATGGTAACAAGTTGAATATCACGATTCTGTCTCCCTCATCATATCCATATCCCTTGGGACATTCAAATTTGACCCTCAATTTATAAGGATTTAAAGTGCCAGAAAGGTTGCATAGGAATTATCTGATATAGTTGAGAATATTTGCTGGTTCTTGAGATTCTGCAGCTGTGCTGTAGCCACAGGTTTTGCTTTCATGCTCTGTGGAGAGAATCCGTCTCCTCTTATATTCTGCTTATGAGTGGAATATTCAAAGTCAGCTTTTGTACTTGGTTCTTCACAAAATAATTGTCTACTGTATTGTTAATAAATCTGACATCTCAGAACATACACTGTTTGGTATAAGTTACTTGAAATTTATCAACAGCAACAGAAAAAATGTACATATGAAAATATCATGTCAGTCATGGATAGTGTTCTTTCTATATGAGTTGCTTTACGGGGGAAATTTAAATTACTAAATGCTCTTACTGGTGCTGTTTTGACTTCAGCCCCATGAGAGTTTAATTTTACTCAAAAGGGAGACACTCCTAGATCTATGAACTTTTTCACAGCCGTCTGCTAGTTCCCTAAATAATCTAAGACCTGATAAACATCATAACTTTAACAAATAATAGGCTCTTAAAGGTTATGCCAGCTTCAAGATGATGAGTATTTTTAATCTGCTGTGCTCCCTAGCTAAGTTTTAAAAAGTTGGAAGAAAAACATATTGTCTTGTTCAGGGTTATACAAGAAGCTTGTAGAAGCAAGGAGTCAGACCTAGCTCTCCTTCACCTGAACCCAATGTTTTAATCCAAAGAATTACCTTGACGTTATTATGCCAAAACTTATTTTCAGGTCAAAAAGCAACACTGAATGCAGAAGAAATGGCTGACTTTTACAAGGACTTTCTAAGTAAAAATTTTAGAAAGCATATGCAGTATAACAGGTATGTGGAAGGTATTTTTGTTGGCTATTATACATTACAGTCTAAGTGAAAGGTGTAAGATCAAATTTAGAATTTGAACTTTTTTCTGTAATTGGTAAAATAGCACCTAAAACCATCATTTTAGAAAACAATTAAAAAAAAATATGCTATTATTAGCATTTGACAGATACTTGTGATATCATTTTGAGTTCTTCTGTTGCTTTTTGTTGATTTAGTGGAGAAATGAATCTCATGTCTCAGATTGAGAGGCAAGATTAGGCGCTTAGTTTTTTTCTTTGATGGCATGGGTCTTTTCATGCAGCTAACTGAAAGTGATAAATATGCAAATGGGGCCAGTTCTGTTTAGTATCTTTATCAATGATCTGGACAAGGGGATTTAGTGCACCCTCAGTGAGTTTGCAGATGACACCAAGTTAGGTGGGAGTGTCGACCTGCTTGAGGGTAGAAAGGCCTTGCAGAGGGATCTGGACAGGCTAGACCGAGGGACTGAGGCCAATGGTACGAGGTTCCACAAGGCCAAGTGCTGGCTCCTGCATTTGGGTCACAACAACCCCATGCAGCGATACAAGCTTGGGGAAGAGTGGCTGGAAAGCTGCCTGGCAGAAAAGGACTTGGGGGTGTTGGTCGACGGCTGGCTGAATATGATCCAGCAGAGTGCCCAGGTGGCCAAGAAGGCCAACAGGATCCTGGTTTGTATCAGAAATAGTGTGGCCAGCAGGACTAGGTCAGTGGTCGTCCCCCTGTACTCAGCACTGGTGAGGCCCCACCTCAAATACTGTGTTCAGTTTTGGGCCCCTCACTACAGGAGGGACATTGAGGTGCTGGAGCGTGTCCAGAGAAGAACAGTGAAACTGGTGAAGGGTCTAGAGCACAAGTCTTATGAGGAGCGGCTGAGGGAGCTGGGGTTGTTCAGCCTGGAGAAGAGGAGAATGAGGGGAGACTTTATCGTTCTGTACAATTATCTGAAAGGAGGTTGTAGTGAGGTGGAGTCGGCCTCTTCTCCCAAGTAAGAAGTGATAGGATGAGAGGGAATGGCCTTGTGTTGTGCCAGGGGAGGTTTAGATTGGATATTAGGAAAAATTTCTTCACCGAAAGGGTTATCAAGCATTGGAACAGACTGTGCAGGGAAGTGGTTGAGTCACTACCCCTGGAGGTATTTAAAAGGTGTGTAGGTGTGGCACTTAGGGACATGGTGGACTTGGTAGTGCTATGTTAATGGTTGGACTTGATAATTTTAAAGGTCTTTTTTCAACCTAAACGATTCTGTGAATAAAACATTTGAAATTTCTATATAACAGATTCTAGTTGACTGTTAAATAAGGAGTAGTAGATGTGATTAATCTCAAAGGAAAATTGTTTAATGAGAGTAATATTTAGTATTCTTGGTTTTATTATTTTGCAAGCATATTGTAAAAATGAAAGTGATTAGCCTTGAGCATGAGATTTTTTTTGTGTGGTGAAGCATTAGTAAAATGATCGCCTGAACTCATCCTGCGTAGAACCTCAGCTACAACTGAGTGCGCTGGCAGCCACTGTGCCTCTTCACAACATCTACTGCATTGTTTCAGTGTTTATTGTTTGTACAACAACTTGATAAACTGGATTGGGGATCTGAAACAACTGAAAAACAACTTGCAAGCGCTCGTTACCCTGCAAGTAGCTGCGCATGCTTGGTAGAGGGCTAGAAATGAGGAAGGAATAGGAAGCTGGAGGGGGATAGCACTTAATCCAGTTCCAGTAGCACTGCCCCTTGAATATGAAGCTACAACTTCAGCTTCTTCTCTGTATTGGATTGAAAGATTATTGGGCTCAAAGGTGTCAAGTATCACTGGGTTCCTAATGGTGTAATGCTATTGGGAATTCTACCATCGCTACCATCATCAGCTATAGCTGATCTATAACAAACTGTGATTTAGGGTTCTTTGTATGTATTGTGCGTATACCCTAATATACTGTACTGTAAGAACAATTTTACTGTAGCAAATATTTAAAACAAATATGCATGTGTTGTCTTGCCCATGGGGGGAGGAAGCGGGCGGGGGGGGGGGAACCTCACCAAAAACCTAGGCAATAGCATGAAAAGATGAAAAGTAAAATATTATTTTTAATAAGATGATTGTTGTTCAAATTGCCTGTAACTGATGAGTGAGAAAGCGAATAGTTTATCTTAGAACTGGTCACCAGATGCCACTGTTGTAGCAAGCTCTGGATAGTCTCTCGTCTTCATGGTGAGAACATGACCTTCCTTGTTGCTGCCTTGTAAAATCAGGTAGTGTCAGCTGCATTGTAGTTTCAAAGTGGAACCACACAGCCCTCAAAGCAGTGGAGCTTTTTACAGGCACGCTGATTTTGAGGGGTCATATTTATAAAAATCTGTTTATGCATTCAGCTGTATGTTCTTTTGCAGGGTTGCCAGCTGGCCTGAAAACTGTGGCTGCTGGAGTGTTGCAACTTCTAAAATTTACTTAAAACTGAAGCAATGAGTGCGTGTAGACGCCATGAATATTTAGTTCAGGGTACTTAGGCTAGAAATACAGTCTAGTTTAAGAAAAAAAAATCAAGGAGGATATAGGAAATGAGACATGAAAAGGGAAAAGAAACTGTTGCAATGTTAGCGTGATATTTTGATTTAACATGACATTTGAGGGTGTAGCTCAGTGCTGCTTGTCAGCATGATTTCGGCTACTATCCCTACTGAGAGGTTAGTATCTCAGGTTTATGTTAGATCTGTACATGCAAGGTTTCCCAGAGAGATCTCAAGAGAAGACCTAAATCCTAGTGTTTAATATTCCCTGCTCGTTCTACTATAAGCGTATTCTATTGCTTCTTGTGCAGCATTTTACAAAATGGGGGAGGGATACTTGTTAGAAACTAGAAAGAAATTATGACATTACTTTAGTTTGTGACAGGGGCAAGAATTTGAAGCAAATTCTCGGAGGTTAAAAAGGGCTGATGTAGGTAGGATAGTCCGTATCTTGAATTGGTTCCAGAAGTCATGCATGCTTCATGAAAACTATTTAAAGACATAGACTAACTTTGGCAATATTGAAGGCATCATCTTTAAAAGATACTGTATTAGAAACATAATGTTTCCTGTATTGGGTTATACAGTTAGTCTTTGAAGCATGATTTTATTTCGTTTTTTTCCCCCACCCTTATAGGTGACCAACTGTGCCTAACAAATCTTGCACAGCACTAGAAATTTTTCTAGATAGATTGATGACCAGCTTTAATTCTGAAACATAAGAAATCGTTACAATTATTTTATCTTACCTGATTTCACATACGATTAGTCATAAAACTACCCATCCCTTAACTTTTTTACAGTTAAGTTTTCAATGGTTGTAGCCCTAAAGTTCACACGTAATCTGTTCATGGATGTGGATATTCACATAGACCGTTTCATAGGTTATTTAACTGTAATTAGGCAGGAAAAGTGTTGCTGCAAAGAACAGAAAATGCAGGTGATCATTGAATTGTCATTTGTCAATGCCAAAGGCTATTTTAATATAATTGTTTACCTTTTTCCTGTTTTTGTTTTGTGTGCTAATGATTTTCCTGGCTTTGGAATCCTAGAGACTGGTATAAACGTAACTTTACTATCACGTTCCTCATGGGACAAGTAGCACTGGCAAGAGCTCTGAGGCGGCTTCGTTGGAAAAAGAAAAATGTTGGAAATTAATCACAGCTCCATGAAGAATGGAACTAGCTAGGGCTGCTATAAACCTGTTTGTAGTGATGTTCAGAATCTGAATGACTACTGTAATAAATGCTTGAATCAGTTTGTTAATCTATGTAAATAAAAGTTGCCATTGATCTTAATTTATAATTACTATGTAGATTTCCTTTACCTTTTATTCCAAGAATATCTAAACTATTTCCCAACCAAAACACAACTGATAAAATTATCAAAAGCCGTTGCCTGTTTACATTAAGTGGAATGGATCACAACTGTCACATTTTTACTACAGAGTCATAGTTCCTTAAGAACATGTGATTCAGTGTGCTGTACTTGAGCTCAGATCAGAGAATGATGTCTCCACCAACCATATTAGTATATGAAGACAAAAACGTCTCATTTTGCAGCAGTTGTCAGTCTGGGGCAGTAGCTATCTGTACGTCATACAACATGGCTGAAGGATCAAGTACGATTTGTGAGTATATATACAAGCAATTTTAGAGTGATGTTCCTCTCAGTGTGATTATCTCTTTTTAATAAAGATTTAAGATATGATTTCATATAAATGACTAATGCAATAGGATCTTCTTAGATAATTTTCTTTTAATTAGAAGGAATATGCTCCCCTTGGACAAGAGTTCCTCTAACCTATGATTGGTGAAGATTTTAGTTGTTGAGCAATAAACAGTTGCATTGCCAGTCACTTAATCTTAGTAGAAAAGGAAACTGATGCTTGGCTTTATAGAGGAGAACATTATTAGTACTAATACGCACTGCTTTCTACTGGTTCATTTTTTTCCAAAAATTGCTGTTCTCACCAGTTTCTGTGAGGCACTCAACTCGCTTGAGGGGGATTTTTCTGGCCTGAAGGTATGTAACATCAATTGGAAGGAGGTTGCTTTAAGTGAACTCTTAAAATGTTATGCTGTGTATCTGTAGGTTAGAAGAAGTTCCATTCCTCGTAACGTTCTCCGTATCCATTCATAAAGTTAAATTATTTTTTTGATGCAATACCTACTAAAAGGATTCTATTAAAAAGAATATATGTTGTTAAATGAAGCATGTTTTCCTAAAGCTATGCTGTAGGGAAGGTTCTGCTTTTGCAAATGTCAGCTCAGTAGCCATTGACCTGTTTTTCATATCTAAATATGACATGATTTATTCACAGGCTTTTTCAGCTAGAGCAAAAAGAGATTTGTCAGTATCATCTGTAGTAATTCCTTTGCAAGATGAAATAAATATTAATGATATAGTAGTGGATCACACTGTTTCATACACTGATGCTCTCACTGGGGCTGAAACGGTCGCGGAATTGTGGTTTTAACTGTTGTCTTAATGGTATATGAAAACAGTTGTTATTATTAGCGTTTGCTGAGGTGATAACCAACACTTCTAGGAAAATATTATTTGTGAAAGTTATTTACTGCATCAGTACTGTAAAAGATATATATTTATTAAAAAGTTACAAAATGCCATGTTTCTTCAGGAAAACAAATTTTTGAAATAGACTACTGGAGGTAGGTAATGTAATTCTTCAGGGCTTTACAGTAAGTCATATCTTACAGTAGATAAGCTTTGACAACAATGCGAATGCACACTTTAATAAACAGTTCTTGTGTAAAGGAATGATTGGGTAATATAAGAAAATATCCCTGAAAGGCAAAGACCAGAACCCCAATGGATGGGGTAGTTGATAGCTGCATGTTCTATCAGCCTACGCATAAGATCCCTGAGGTCGTTTCACATATGCTTTAAGTGGATAGAGGTCAACCAAAAGAAGCATTTTCATCTCCTGAGCTGCTCACTTTTATTAACACAGACATTTTTGTATCTGCCTGCTGAACCAGATCAGGAAATTGGTTCACTGGTAGAACTAATCCAAGGAAAAAAGTGTTAGATGTCAGTTGAATTAATATGCTTCATCATGCAGATATAAGTGTTCTACTGTTGGCATAGGGGACATGTGGGAATTCAGATGGAAGGTTTGCATTGCTCTTCAGTCAATTAACAGTTAAAACTGTTTTCTGAATGCGTATTTTAGTGATGGTCACCCTAAATACAGTCAGCATATGATGGATCACACCAGGATTCTGCTCTGAACTGCTTGTACGTTAAGTTCATGCCTTTATGGCATTACCTTCATTAAGATTCCATGTGGTGTGCTGCATCCCTTCATCTAAAGCCTGTCGAAGGAGTGAGGTATTTATCTATTAGGTAAGCGTTGAGCTCTGATTTAGAATATCTAATAAAACCACTGTGCAAAGATGTTATTAAAAATAATCCATCTGAAATTTTGAGTCTCATTACCAAAACCACATGCATTTGCTGAGATAATTACATTTTCTGAACAGCCAAAAGCCGTATCATTTTTGCCAGTGTTGCATTAGTTTTCATATTTTTTCTTGATTCAGAGGAGTTGTAATAATGCCAGCTGCTTTCAGATATTATTGATCATAAATCCTTTATACATCAAAGGAAGAATAAGGAGCTCTCACAGACTACTAAAAATAATTTTTTTTATGTGTACAAAGGCCCGCTACAGTAACTGAAGCTAGTGAAATAGATCAAAGAGTGACTTTTCTGTGCACATTTTCTGAGTATAGGAAAAACACAGGGGAGTGTTCTTATCATTTAGGTATTTAGCTAATCCTGTCAGAACAAACTAGCAGTATTGGATATTTAATAGTGTCAGCATGTGGCTTTTTAATCCGTCTCCTCAGTAAGTGCATAATAAAGCAACAGTATTTTGGTAATACTAAAATAATTTTAGATAATTTGTATTGACTTGGGGTGGTTATGTTCTGATAATCTGTGTGGATTTTTGCTATTCACTGAATTTCTCTACTGGAGCATTAATTTCAGTAGAACATGAGAGGAGTCAGAGGAAGAGTCAGATGAGGATTGGGAGGTAGACCAACTAAAGGTTGGTTTGCAGTGACTGTAGCACCTTTATATATGCATCATAAAAAAAATAAATTGCATTTCTCAATTTCAGTTGGAGTTTTAATGTAGCAACTACTGAGAAGATAGTTTCTATAGTTAACTGAAAATTCTTGGTGATAAAACCAAAATTTAGTTCAAAATGCAGATTTATTTAGAAACTGACCCTTTCTGGTCACATTTTAAGGGGACTGTTTTCTGCTTGCAATTTTTAACTTTCACTATCATTAAGTAAGATTGGTATCCTACGGGACAATCAGATTTAGCCAAACAAAAACTTAATTTACATCCCGTACAGAGCCCATGGGCCAGTCTTTTGCATAAAGACTGGGAGATTGAATTGCTTTCAGGAAAGGATAATATATGCTTGGAACTGTAATATGCATGAATAACATTTTCTTATTAAAAGAATTACATCCACTGACTGCTGTAAACTGATTCACAGAATAATAACCCCATAATTACTTTATTTTTTATGAGTTTATTTCTTAAAAAGAGTTTATAAGTGTATGGATTGTAATCATCTTGAAATGCATAGTCATTAATACTCATTATTCTATAAATCACTTCTTTATGCCTTGCCTTTGCATTCATTAATGGATTAAGATTTACCCAAGTATTGTGAGATTTAGTTGATTGATATATTCAAATAGCAGATGCTGTGAATGTGCAAAAGAAGTCCTTTTGGCTAGAAATAGTAAAGGCAAAAAATTACATGATCCCTTTTTAAGTGTGATCTTACTCAGGGGAAATATTATTTTATAGTACTACCCACAGTCAAAATCAGTTTTAGAAGCCATGTAAATGCTCAGAAGACACTGTCCCTGTTCCAGCCAGCTGCTTGTGTTTTACTGGTTCAAACCAAATACCCCTTTAATTGAGTTTCTTACACTTTTCAGGCAAAGGCACAGTGATTTTTGCTTTCTGATTATGCAGGTTCTCATCCTTAGGGGTGGCCCCAGGTGTGTTGTGACTGGGTCTGAGGTGCCAGGAGGCAATTAGCATCTGGAGAACTGTGTCCAGTTCTGGTCTCCCTGGTTCAAGGAGGACATGGAACTGGTGGAGAGGTTACAGCAAAGGGGTACAAAGATGATTAGGGGACTAGATCATCTCTCTTATGAAGAAAGGCTGAGGCACCTTGGGTCTCCAGTCTGGAAAAAAGACTGATGGGGGGATCTTGTCAATGCTTATAAATATTTAAAGGATGGGTGTCAAGAGGATGGGGCCAGGCTCTTTTCAGTGGTGCTCAGTGACAGGACAAGAGGTAATGGGCACACACTTGAACATGGGAAGCTCCATCTAAACATAAGGAGGAACTTCTTTACTTTGAGGGTGGCAGAGCCCTGGAACAGGCTGCCCAGAGAGGAGTCTCCATCTCTGGAGACATTCAAAACCCGCCGGGACGCGTTCTGTGCAACCTGCTCTAGCTGAACCTGCTCTGGCAGGGGGGTTGGATGGTCTCCAGGGGTCCCTTCCAACCCCTACCATTCTGTGATTCTGTAATTAGCACCCAGCCTAAGCTGGGGTAGCCCTGAAGCTACTTCAATGGCCCACAACTGGCATGAGTTTTCAGCAGCCCCCACACCAGTCAAGCACTGCAGGCATTCAGCAGTACTCTGTTCGCACTGCTGCCTCTGAAGAACCCACTGATATGATTCAGCTGCAGACTTGGCTGTGATAACTTTCATCTGCTGAGCCAAAACACATTAACAGGCAAAATGCAACTTTCAGAATTATAAGAAATTCAGGTCACTATTTGTATCTCATTGTTAAAGAACTTCTTGTTGACAAGGTTTAGCTCTGTCTTTGTAATAAATCCCTGCCATGGAAAATTTTTCATATGATGTATCAGTGTGTAGCATACACTGGCTGTTTTTAAAGGGTTCCAGAAAACTTAACAGATTTTAATTTCTATAACGATTTGAATAATTAGAAGTCTAGATTGGGGGGGGGAGTGTCATTTTGCAAAACAGATTTTGTAGTCAAACCTACATTAGAAGGCAAAATCCATGAATTGCACATTTCAAAAGAGATTAACTGACTGCCTTGATTGCTTTCCAAGTGATTTTATTATTCTGGAGTGTCATATAGAAAATAGATGGTGTGACATAGCATAAGTGTTCTGTAATAAGCCAAGTCAAGACAGTACTGACCTTAGTAGCTGTGGAAATTATAAATACCTCGGTAGAAAACTCTTAATTGTCCAAAATTGTATGAGACTGAAAGACAAAATGGAAACTAAATTCCACTTAAAATGTAGGAAAACATCTTCTGGATTTACACCCATCTTCTCACTTTTACCAAAATAATATTTCACTTTTAATGTCATGTCGGGAAAACCTCCAGTTTCCTCAGGTCTCATAAAAAATTCCAGGATGAAAACCAGAACAAAATACTAAGCTGACATGTGAGTAAATAGCCACAGGTGCTAATATGTGTCAAAAGGAGAATTCAAGCTCACTTCAAAGAAAAAAAATCAACTCTGCCATAGGATATTATAGAGCGATTTTAATTGATGAGAGATGCTTAAAATTAATTAATTTGATATGCTCCTCTGCTCCTTCTTCCCTGGTGCTGCTTTTACTGCTGGGAAAAGAGGGGTCTATTCAGTGTGACACCTGGAGACTTGCTGCTGTGCTTAGCAGTTTCCACGGCATCACAGCCATAAATCTGATTGCCGTAGCATGGGGTAAAATAGGCTGATGCTGGGAGAATGTGGCCGAAGAGTTGCCACTGGACAGGGCATGTTTCCATTTTAGGAAGATTTTTTTTTCTCAGACTTTTGAATCATGAGGTTCATACTTTCTCTAAAAGCAGCTTATTACTTACTGTCTTGAGTCCATAATTTATAGATATTATCTAACAGACACTCAGCATTCAATTTCATATGTAACTAACAATGTCATTTCAACTTCTATTATATTTCAACTTCTAGTTCTATTATATGTTTACATGTAAATTAGAAAAGCAATCTCACTTATTTACAGTATAATCTTTGGTTTTGGGCGCTACCGAAGAGTTCACAGCCAAAAACTCAAAAGGGCATGAAGGTAAGTTGAATTAATGAGAATGCCGGTAACAGCATTCCAGCCTCCTTTGGCTGCAAAATGAGTGGGATGGGAAATGACAAATGTGTGAACCTTCTTTTAAAGATATTTAGAGTGCTTTCTGCATTGGTGCATGGTAAACCTGGCGGTAACATTTTTACAGTTTTGTAGTTAATTATAGGGATATGGGGCACGTTAAATTGCTGCCCACAACGGAACCGTTTGCTGGGGCGATTTCTGGTCAGTGTTCTACATTGATGAAGGAAGATACTGTTATTCATCACTCTGTTCCATGTGAGTCATGACAGTTTTCAAACATATGGTGATGGTGTACTTTGTGGCCCTTCAGCATGTAATAACAAGTGTAACACTGTGTAGGCAGTACATTTCACTTTCATGGCTAATTTATATATATCAGTTGTTCCCAGCTTTCTCCTAGTATTCATTGCGGCATATTTCAGTTCCTGTTTACAGTTATATTATTTTCAATACCTAGGGTTTGATAAACTACATATAACTGCACTATATATATCTTTGAAACAATTTCAATGTATTTCAGCTTTCATTAAAACATAATTATTATTTTAAATATTAAGGAATAATTTTATGTTAGAATACGCAGATTCAAAATCTAATGTACTGCGTATGGCATGTTTCAGCAATTCCCCAGAACTGCCCCAGGAGACTGTTGTTAGCTGATGGAGTGAACTGCTCAGTGTAACCAAAACACCTCAAACAGTCCAGGTGTTTTAGTGATGCTGATGTTGCAGAGAATGGTGGTGGCACAGATTTTTTTCCTTGCAAGAAGTTACTACAAGCTCTATTTTCTGTGAACTGTACTATGCCCAACTGGCCACCAAAGTCAAAGGTCAAGGAGTCCTGCTTTTACGTCCTGTCTTCAATGATTTGTCCTCTGAAGCAAAATGGTATCCTCAGAATATCTGTGATGATCTACATACTGATGAGGTAACTGCCTCTTCCTTAGCTAGCTTCTGCATAAATTATAACTAAATTCATTCTAGCCTTTTTGGCACAAGGAAAACCTTCAGAACATGATGTGATGCAGCAGTATCTGCCAAACTTGACAAATGAACAGCATCCCCTCACTGTTTTGGTTTTTTGTTGTTGTTGGTTGTTTGGTTTTTTTTATATACTGGTCTCTAAAACACCTATACACAGATGTAGGAGGAGTTCCTTTCTTCAGAAATAGAAACTAGCCCTGTAGGTGTCAAAGGTCTCCTTTCGCATTCCCTAGTATAGGGGGTATGTTAAGTGTGTATGGGCTAGGTTACAGATGGACCCCATGGATGTCCTGGGCAGAAGTATCACATGCAAGCCAGATCCTTGTGGTTGTCTAAATCACACAGGGAGCAGGGAATAGGATAGGATTGGGAAGGCACAAAGATGATTTAAAACCGTTCTCTCAACCCCTTGTCATCTGGGCTATCAGACTCTGTTATAGACCTTTTGGAGACTGTCCACAGATAGAGTTCTTCAAGAATATTTGCCCTCTTGTAACTGACAGACAAGCCTGTAGAGATAAAACACACCATCCATCCTGTAGGAGTGAGCTATGCAATCATCTCACTAATGTTTTAAGTCTAAGACTTGCTAGCAGCGATGTACATACCCTGTTTTCTTCTCTATCATTTTGAAGATACAGAAATGAAGAGTTTGTCCATGGTATGTCTTTGAACTTAATACCTTTCAATGGGTTTCTCTGTGAACTGACAAGAAAATGTTTTAATTAAAGCAGATTTTAAAAGGCAGTTACAACAGAAAAGACAGGAATTACAACATCTGAAGCTGAAGCATAAACTTCACAGTACATACTTGCAGTGGGAGGAGGGAGGCACCAAGGAGAGAGAATTCACATCCAAACCCCTGGGAATAAGATCATCTCTCCTTATCCTGCATCTGCTCTATTTCCCAGGAGACAGGATGAGGAGCAAAATACCTAGCACAGGCAGTTCTGTTGCCTATTGATTTCTAGAGTGACTCTGCCCTTCTCAGCCCCACGTACTGTATGCCATCCATCTAGCCACAGGCTTACTCACAGAAGCCACTTTCTGTAGAGACATAATTGGTCATTGGCACAGAAACTACAGAAACAGTTGTCGCACAGCAGAAATGTTTCCATTCCCCTTTCCCTTGGGGCAAACTGTATTACCGTTAATTCCCCAGTCCAGTGCAGCTGAGCACTGCCTCGGGTTGAATGCCCTCTTAACCAAGGCAAACTCCCAACAATGAAAAGCGGATGTAAAATGGCCTCCCATTAAAAATGAGAAATTCCAATCAAGCTTGGATGCCAAGTGAATTTGGTGTAATTCCATATGGAGTTTTAGTTGACAAGCAGAGAAAAGCATTTAACAGAAGAACTGAAAGGGGAATAAGGGATTGGCAATTACTGCGGCATGTGCAAAAAAGGAATACATCGTGTTAAAGGAAGGTTACTGATAAATCAATCATTTTCAATAGCGACCATGGCACAAACAATTGCAGCGCATTAGGCTTAAGAAAGATGAGGCAAATGGGAGCAGCGAAGGGCGAGCTGAATAATCATGGAGACATAGAATCTCTCTTAAAGAGATTAAGAGTTCAGTTTGTTTAGCCAAGCAAATTGATGGGAGGGGAAGAAGGGAGCGCAGCATCTCCTAGACAGGTGAGTGGAGGAAGAAAAATGTTACATTTGAGGACCTCCTTAGAAATGCAAACACATAGAGAAACGGGGCTAATCACTAGCAAGAGAAAAGAGCTGGAAAGAAATGGCACAATTTGGCACAATATCTATATGTATATATTACCCTTGAGACTGAACGCTGGAGGAGTGAGGTTCTTGGGCAGGAAGGGCAAGATGCCTGCTTGGTTTTCAAGAGTTTGATAATTATTGTTTGGTAATTACTTTTAGAAAAAGACCAGAGGAGGTGGCTATCTGTAATGCCTTTTAGACTTTTGAGACTTAGTTCTCTTTCATCTGTAGGTGCAAATTTCTACTTGGGAAAGGTCACATGCAGGCATACACTGGCATTGTAATTTCTTGTGGTTAGCATATGCATGAGCTTTAATAAAAGGCAGCACCTGAAAAGTCACAACTTCCTTCTTTTATAAATGTATGTAGGAATCTTAGTTAGAATAAAGAGAATGCATCTTTTATATCTCCCTGAGGAAGTACTAGTTTCCCTGGTGCCAAAACAAGTTTATGTTCCAGTCTGTGCCTCTGACGAATGTTGGTTGGAAAAAGGAATGCGTTTCTTATACTTTCAAAGACTCACTTCTCAAAAAAAAAAAAAAAGAAAAATCTCATACTGATTAATGCAGTTATCCCAGATTTACACTGACGTGTGACTGAAATTAAAATCACAGCCCTCACAAGTGTTTTTTGTAGGTAAAAAGCATTTTTCATAGTGAAACTCTGGAGAATTTCATGAGAAAAAGGTACCTAAAAGTCTCCTTCACCATGGAAAAACCCTGCACTCACTACCAAGATTATCAAGGTAAGAGTCTCACCTAATCTAATTGCAAGTAATCTGGCAGCAAAGCCTCATGAGTTAGCAAATCTCCATAAAGGAATGCTGACACACCATATAGGTAACAAACAGCTGGTGTTCGAAGAAAGGGAAGGGGATAATATAAGCAGTAATAAAGCAGGCACTTAGAAATCAGTAGAGATGATCCTTTTGTTCTCGGCTTTTAGCTAAGTGTTCCTGGGTTTGAACACAGACTGTCAAAGATTTTGTGTTTGGAAGAGTTTGTTCGGTTTGTGGAATAAACTTTTTTTCCTATCAATACTAGGCCTTATCCCAATAGAAAGGGAGCACAGTCATAGTTGTCAAGTAAAGATACGGGAGGATGAAGAGAAGTACTATATCACACACTGAATGTTCTTATACTAGTAGTGGCCAAGATTGTGATATTCCACTGGAGGATTTAATACACTGCTGCAATGGTTCAGTGACTGAGGTAGGTGAATACAGAAATAAATGTAACTTCCTGTGACTCATGTGCAGTGATTAATAATCCTCTTAACCTTGAATGAGCAACTGAAACCCCAGGAGAGAATAAACTCACTGAAAAGGGAGAGTACAGAGGAAGAAAAGAGGAGCGTAAATGAAACACTAGCTTTCTTCATGTATAAGCACTAAAAGTCATGCAGAGTGAATATGGAGAAGAGACTCCTTCCAAGCTAGAAAGGTGCTGGTAGCCAACCATCAGCTGACTACAGAACATGGAACCAAGTAAGGAAGAAATCTGCTTCTCTTTCAATGAAATGTGAGGTGCAGCAGAAGCAAAGAAGGAACAGAAAGTGCTGGCTGAGCAGAGTAAGTATGTACTGGCGTCAGCATTCCCTCGTAGAGGTGGGGACGTACTCTTTGAATGCAGGGAGTAAAGATACAAGTCTAATTACCGTCATAAGCTCTCCTCTGCAAACTCTTAATCTGTTGGCGATTCTGATGCTTAAAAGTAGGATCTTGGAAAATACTGAAAGTGTCTGTAAATTCATACAGCATAGAGTATTATCATTCGTCAATGGGTGCAATTCTTAGCTCCTTGATGACTTACTACTTCAAAGATTACAGTGGAAATTGGGATAGATTGTTGTTTTGCTGAAATTGTCGAGTATTTTTCTTTGTGTTCACATTAATATTGACACGCAAATTCTCTAATAGTTTCTAGCTTTCAAGTGGTTACTTTAACTGTATTACCTGAGGTTTTTAACTCTGTTTTTCATAATAGAACTGTTTTAAAGCTAATTTAATGGGCATCTTAAAACCTTTCAATATCTTTTGGGCTTTAACAATAGCACTGCTCTGCAATAGCTGGGAGATGAAAAGAATTCTGTTTAATAAAATGTTAATGTCCAGCGCAAGCATCCCGCTCTGTTTAAAAAAAGCAACAGAAATTAACTAATGAAATGGCCTGTTAAGAGTTGAATTAACACTGCATGCTTTATTTCCTTGTTATTTCTCTGTGGATAGAAAACAGCAGGGAAAATGACCCTGCCTTTCATTTATTATGGCTTTCTAGAAATCCTAGAAATCTAGAAATCCTAGACTCTGAAAAAGGAGAATTCACTTGCATGTAAATAAGGCGTATTGACTTGGGGAGCAGGATCATGCTCAGTATTTATTTTACTTAGTACTTTAATGCCATACCCAACAGTGGGTTCCCGATGGTATGTTCAGGCATCTTGACTATGACAATGAGTCATGTCAAACAAAATACAGACCTTTTACTCCAAAGTGCCTGAACTCCCTGATAACAATGTAGCTCTGCATACAGTAATTGCACATACGCACAAAGGAGTTAGGCTAAAACTGTGTCTGGGACTGTGTACTTGACACTTCTGACTCTTGAGCACTGATTTTTATGCTTCCTCTTTTCCGTAAAGATGTTCTTGTAGGAAATAGAAACTAAAAGCATATGCAACTGTCAAGTGATTGTGATGAAAAGCCAGACAGGTTGCTGAATCTGGCCTTTCAATATTTATTATTGCCAGGATGCTTTTAAACAGCACTTTAGCAGCAGCTGAAATTATTCCAATGTACCGCTTTATTGTAGCCCATATTTATAAAATGAAGTCATAGATTTTATAGACTGTAGGATTAGATTTAAAAAACTTTTGTCTCTTTTGGAGGAAAATACTTTAAGCCAGGAGGATAAATTTTTTAAGTAACAATGGTAAAATAAAATGACCCACGTTTCTTACATGAAGTGAACCTGAATTTCTTTATAGAGCCTTGCTCTATATGTGCATGTCAGTCAAATTGGATCCTAGTTTGCTGCGTGTATTTCTCACACTCTTGCACCTCAAAACTAAGAGCTTTGTGCTGCATTAATAGAACTGTTTGCTTTTTTCTCTCCCACTGTGAATTACAAACCTCCCTCTCTCTTCTGGGAGAGGAGGGAAACGGGTATATTGAGAATAAAGAATCCAGCATTGTAAATAATGTGTTTTGGGGTTTTGTTTTAAATATCCACTCAGATGTCTGCAGAAAACCACGGTCACCTTGTTGGTGGCAGACAAAGAATATTCTAGAGACAGCATGTCTAGATGACTTCAGCCTAAAAGCAGGGCATACAGCATAACTAGTTCCCTAAGAGAAGATGGAAATCTGGGCAGTAAACAGTTTTTACTGCTAGATGAACTTGGGTAATTCTTATGTAGATGGGACAGGAAAAACAAGATCCAAACGGAGAGCAACTCTTATGATATTTCAAGTCGGGCGGAAGCTGGAAGAAGCAGCACGCTCACCAAGTCTCTTCTGTGTCTATCTTCTGCTGTGTGCCATAAACAGAGGGGAGTAATACTGCACTTCAGTTCCATTGAGCTCATCAACCTTCCTGCAGGAGGGAGCTTATAGTGTGTGCTGCTTATGTGGGAAATTGCCAGCATGCATATACTTGATTAGCCAGCGTATTATGAATCAGGGTCATAGCTAGAGTAGTTGCTTTGTTCAGAGATGCTCAGATCCCTCGGGTAAGCAGCTAATTGCAGGAAATCTTTTAAAGCAAATGTGTGATAGGAAGAAAGCAATGAATATTGTTTAGTCAAAAGACAGGAGTGGTTCCTTTGAATCAGTTCTCTTGCATAATTATGTAATTAGGGCATGTCCTATTTTTAATTAAATCTCTTGCATATTCATGAAAATACTCTGAACCTGTGGACCAATTGGCACAACTCTTATTTTTAAAATGTAGTTTGTATAAAGGAATGCCCTTCAATCTTTTTTTTCCCTTTCATATTACTGTGCAAATACATATTTCACCTTATTATACATAGTTATCCTGTATTGCCTGTCAAAACTAAAATATTATGGTAAACTATTGATACAAAATTCCCAGAGAAATGTTTTAAATGGAGAACACAAGAAGCTGCTGCTCTGAAATACTAGTATCACAATTGTTTTTTGTTGGACAGCTTGACCTGTGTAAGTTATCAATCTGTGAGTGGTATTCAGAAAGTACACTTCAGTTCCTCAGCTTTTCAAATACAACAGCGACTCTGTATTTGCAGTCTGCTGACAATCCATGCTCCCCAAACTTTGTTTTGTTTCTTGTGGGCTCCTGTGACTCTTCCTGTTCTTCTGCCTCTTTAACAGCAGCATTAGCTTTGATTCCTCTTCCGTCTTCCTGCTTCTTTTTGGGAGTCTTGCTTTCTTACCTGACTCTTGTTCTCACATCTGCCATTTTGTAGGCTTGCTCAATGTTGTGTGTGAGGGCAAACAGATGTAAGCTCTGCTTTCCTTGTGTGTTTTAGATACTGGCATTTAGGTGAGGCTGCGCATTTTGATTTACCACTATACCTCCATGTGTTTCCATTAGCTTATGAGTCATACCCTATATGTACTGCAGGAGTTACACAGGCAGTTGGACTAGATGGTTGTTGTAGGTCCCTTCCAACCTACATTGGAACCACTCCATTCCATTTCATTCCTATTTGGAGGTCAGATGGTAATGCACCATAATATTCTGCCCAGACATTAATAATTCTTTCATAAAGTTAGTCTGTAACTGATCCCTGATCATTTCCAATGTGCATTTTACTGCTTTGCTATATTTAACTGTTTTTTCATCTGAGACTTCAGTTCCTTCCATCTTTCAATTCTGGACTTGACTTCTACCTAGCAGAACATAAAGCAACATGAAGAAAATACTCTGACCGTTCCTTCTTCTCTAGCGAGAGTGGGAATGAAATTGGAAGCTGCAAAGAAATAGTTCTTGTGACAAGTGCCACCGAGTTCTCATGGAAGTCTTATTTTTTATGTGTAACCCTGTAGAAGAGCAGGGATCTTTCACTTGGTTCAATATCGAACAAAGATAAGCGTGCTGAAATATATTAAGATCACATAATTAGCCCTAAGGGGGGGTCCAGCCTTCACCACAGAATTTGCACTTCAGCCGCAGATTCCCCAGTGTGAGTTGCACCGTGAGCTGGCTGTGTGCTGCGGAGCTCTTCGTGTGCCATTGTCCCAGAGGCGCTCAGCTGTCACGGCAGCATCAGCTCTACAGAAGCAAAACCCAAAACTTCTTTCCAGGACGCTCGGTACCGCCACCATGAAGAGCACCTGCGGTGGTGCCCCGCTCTGGAGCGAAATCATCTCAGCGTCAGAGGCTGCCCTGAGGAAATGCCGGGTTTTGCTCCCCACTGACTCACGCCTCGGCCAGACGACGCCTCGGCGAGGTGCAGCATAGCCCCCACCCGCCTCCGCCGGGGCTGTCAGCATAGGCCCTCGCCCCCGAACCCTGGGGGCCTTCATCAACATCCTCCTCGCCCTCACGGCGGCGACAGACGGGTGTTGCGCTGAGGGCGCGGCGGGGAGGCCACTGCGCTCGCGCTCCCCTCGCGACCGGCCGCCTGCTCCCGCTCCCCTCCGTGGGGGAGAGATGACGTCATGGATTGGGAGGGGGGCGCGGTGGGAAAGAAGGGCGCGCGGGGGCCTGTGGGAGAAGAAGGGGGAGCCGCCATGTTGGGCGGGGCGGCGGGCAGGAGGGGAGCCGGGGGCGGGCGCAGGGGCGGTGGCGGCAGCAGCAGCCGCAGCAGCCGGGGCGGCGGAGGCGGCGGCTGCCTGCAGCTGTCAGCGCCCGCTCCTCCGGCGCCGGGCCGTGCGCCGATCGCCGCGCCTGTCAGGCTGGGCCTGTCAGCGCCTTGAAGGAAGCACTGTGAGGGTATCGTGGTGCCGACCCGCTTCCTTCCTTCCTTCCTTCCCTCTCTTCGGTCCTCCCCAGCCCCCCCAAAACCCTTTTCCTTCCTCCCTTCCGCCCGCCCACCGCTGACATCCTCCTCCGGTCGCCTCCCCCCCCCCCCCCGCCCCGGGCTGCGCGGCCCCCGCCGCCTCAGCGAGCGCTGCGCACATCGCCCGAGCCTGCAGCACCGAGCGGTGAGCCGGGGGGGCTGCCCGCGCCCGGGGAGCGGCAGCGGGAGGGAGGGAGGGAGGGAGGGAGGGAGAAGGGGCGTGAGGGGTTGTGGGGGGAGAAGGTTGTTTAGTTTTTTGTGCCCTTTTTATCTGCCGTTACGCAAACAACAAAAGGCTGCGCTGGCCGGCTGGTCCCTCCGCAGCGCCGCTGACAGCCAGCCCCTTCGGTGGGGTGGGGTTTTTTTTTGGGGGGGGGGGGGGGGGAGGGGGGCGGCGAGAACACACGCGAGGTTGTTTTTCGGTGTGTTTTGTGTAAATTTCTATCAGTTACGGTCACCGGGAGGGTGGGAGAGGAAGCCTCCACCACCACCACCACCCGCGGCGGCGATGGGGCATCGGCTTGGCTTTGTCCCCTTTTCCTCTCGGTGCTGCGGCGGGGCCGGGCGCCGCCCAGGGAGGGAGCCCGGGCAGAGGCAAGTGAGGGCGGCTGCTGGCCTCCTCCCCCCGCCCCCGCGGCGATCAGCTCGGCTCCGGGGGGCTGCGGCGCCTGGGTTTGACTTCTTAGTACTTAGCTGAGGTGGCTTGTTCTTACTGCTAATTCGTAAATGGGGAAAGATGAAGTGGGGGCAGCGCTTTCTTGGGTTTTGTAAATAGTGACCGGATTTATGTATTGTAGGTCACCCACCATGCTGTAGTCGGAGGTGATTCGTAGACTTAGGTCTTGGCCAGATTTCTGCGCTTCTAAAATAAGGAAAACGTTGATTAGGAACATGCTATTCTAGCAAAATGACGTGAATACATCACTGACTTAATTGATAACTGTATCTTTTAGGGCAGAGATTAATTAGAAAGACACTTTAAAATCTTACTCATTCTGGCTTCGTGTTTCTGAAATTTTTAGGTAACAAGATGCCCAATTTGTAGATTTTGTGATTACTTGTCTGTAATCACAAGATGGAACTTCTTGACTCCTTATTGAATTCTGTGTTCTAAGCATATTGAAGCATATTTTAATGTCCAAAGTGGCATCACCTAATGTAATGTTACCGCCTGGCTTTTTGAAGGCTACTAAATCAATGGTGGTGCTCTTACTCTTTTTTTTTCCCCCCCGTTAATGGTTTCCATTAGTGTATATGATTTAAATGTAGCTGTATATGATTTAAATGTAGCAGCAGTGCTTAAGTACTGCTCGTGCAATCAGAATACAGAATCAGAAAATAAAAACAGCTAGAAAAAAGTGGAAGTTTGTTTTTATAGTTTGCTTGGAACAGCAAAATGGTGAGCAAATATTATTCATGATATAAAATACTTTCACAATTATACATAAAAATACATAAAATGAAGACTACTAAAATGTAATTTTAGTGTTCTTGCAGTGGGCAGAAGGTTTAGTAACAATTACTCTGGGAAGTAATTGTCTCTTTCACTTCCACTTTTGTATTTGCACTTCACTTAAATAGGAAACTTAGGCCCAAAGGGTGCGCAATGGAAGCTAAAAAGGAACCTTCAAGATTTAGACAGTTTAGCATTTTAATTAAAAAAAAAAAAACCAACAACAAAAAACAACCGAACAAAAAACCCAAACAAAACTAAAACCACCACCTTTTTGAATGCACCAAACTGTTTTGGAAAAAAGCTTTATTTTAATTGATGATGAATGCCAAAGCTTCAGCGAAACATGATACAGGATATTACAGCCCTAGGATTATAGATACAATTGAAAGTAACATATTCAGCATTTACTGTCAGCAGAGAGAAAGCTGATCCATCTGGTGATTGTGAGCAGAAGACCTTTTATATTGTAAGTCACTTGAACAATTATTTTTGTGAACACATGGTTTAAGAGGACCTTTTTGTGAAATTACAACAGATGTGGGGAACTCCAGCAGTTCCATTAGATATGTATTTTATATAATATAGAACCATATGAGTAAATGCAGGGAATTTAAATTGTCAGTTCCTGAAACTCGCACAACAATGCAGTATCACTTCTGCATCATGTTGCAGTTAAAGTTTGGCAGCCTTTCTGTTTCTGAAGGATGATGATGGAACTGGACAATTCCAGTAATCAGAAATTCTAACAGCAATTTGAGCTTATATTCCCTTCACTTTTTAACTAAGGAAAGCATGCTATCATATGTAATTAAAAAAGAGAATAAAGTTAACCTCCAAACGTCTCGTGAAATAGCCTCATTTACTGTTTGTCAAATTACTATGATATGCTAACCGTGCCTTGTTAACGGAAACTGATTTTTAAAAAGGCCTGTGTTTGACAAAAGAAGAATTGCATACAAAATTGTTAATTAAGTTTGCAGGAGTCTGGAACATGATCTTTTGAATGTTTTTGACACACAAGTATCAAAATGATAACACACACTTAAGTCATTTAAGAGCAATTGCTACTTCCTGTGTTTATGAAGAATTTACTGTGATAATGTCAGAAAACCCTCACTTGCATGCTACTCTTATGCAGTATACATACCTCTCTGTACATGTATATATGTGTATCTATTTGTGGATGCACACATAACCTGCATATGTCTCTTATTTAATTGGGAGGTTGGGGAAATATTGTAGCCTCATATTCAGGTATGAGTCCATTTAACGCAGCTTCTGTTTCTCGTGAGACATGGGCTTGTGCAGTTTCTTTCATCTCTTCCTCTGTTTAGCTTCTGTGGCAGACGTGCAGTTGGATTTATTCTGTGATTAATAGCATGTCTTCAGATGCGTAGCTTGTGACTATTTTAAACTTAATTCAGTGTACAAATACTTGTTAACATATTTTTGTAAGAGGAGTGGAAATTAAGGAAATCTGGGTAAATTCATAAATAAGCAAAATATACTTCTGTATTTAATGTTGAAGACCATAGTAGCAGATAGTGATGGGGACAAGCATGCTAGATCTAGTTAAATAAAAACCTCTCGTAGTCTGTCTGCCTCCAGGGTGTTGTTCAGTATGACACAACTGTCGTAAAAATGGACCAATTCCATGATCGTTGCAATGAAGTCACTAATCACGGGCTTTTCTCTTAAACCAGCCTGTATAAGACATTGTGGTTCCCACGTATTTTTAAATTGTTTTATACTAACACTGTGTTTACCTTGACCAAAGTTTAGAAAAATGTTTCTTTTCAATGTTAACTCTCAATTTCCTTAAAACAAAATTATGACACAAATAAAGTCTAATAGATACTTTGTGGTAACCAAGTACCAGTCAAAGACAGATTGTTCATTCTAAAAAGAAACGTTTTTAACTTCAAAATTGAACTGATTATAATAGTTATATCCTGAGTCATAGTTGGCTTCAGGTATTTTTGAAATATTAAGGCTTTCCCAGTAATTTCTTTAGTGAAACATTTTCCTTTCTGAAAGCAGGCTATAGAAATAAGTGTGGTTCCTTTGAAAAATTACTTAATCAATAAATGCCTGACCAGAAAAAAGATGCACTTTTGCTGGCTTAGATTTGCTGAGATGCTTTTGTTGCCTTCATTTTATGGGATTTAAATCAGGCACTTTGTTAGAGGGTCAGAGCCAGAATTACAGACGCTCTCAGTGATAAAGGAATTATTTCCATAGGGTTCTGTGTGAGGTGCTTTGCAGGCATCTGGCATAAGATGGCATTACAGTTGGGGTGGTTTTTTTGTATGCTAGTCAGTTAATATATTTTTAATAATGACAGGCCATAGCAAGTAGGCAAGCATAGGACTGAGGATGTATGCTTCCAGTGCCCATAATATATTTGGGAATGTGAAAAAAGGAGTTGTTCTCAGAGAACAAATACTAAAGCACAGTTAACACTAGATATGCTAATTTCTTATAATGTTAATAAAATTAATTTCTGATAGTTGTCAGTTTCTTTGGATTCAGTCAGCTAAGAAAACAGATGCAAGTAATAGTATCTGTGTGTTGATTTAATCACTGTTTGTTTCTTTGAATCCAGCTTATCTCCCATGGACTCTACTATTTAACTCTTTTTAGTGCAATCAGAAACAATCTTTACTCTGGAAGCTGTGTTTTGACATGTGTGTAGAATTAAATTGAATTTATTTTGTCAAATAATTATTGTTGGTCATCTGTCTTGCTCAAAGTTAGGAAGCATGGGATCGTGTAATCTTCTATTCCAAATATGCTTTCCGTCTGTTGTCTGCTTAAATGTACAGATTTCTTACATGGTTTCTCAATATCAAGTCTTGCTTACAGGTAAAAGCAATAAAATATATTTTGTGGGTAGACTTAAAAGTGAGCAGTTACCTATTTTGGTTCTTTTGTAAATATCTGACATAAAACCCATTCATCCTATTAAGATTTGTTTCTGGGGTTATATCAGAACTACAGCTGATTTTATTAAATTTCAAAGTGAATAGAGCGAAGGATGTAACCAGTCTAGTCAATAGTACTGGCTTCCTTACCTATCAGTAGCGTTGGGCTGATGGCTAATTGTACTCTACTTACTATGTGATGTACCCCAGCAAACTATTTAAAAAGTTAATGTTGCATTAATTAACATTCAGAAGGTCAAGAAATGCGTGACATAAAGCTGAACTTTTTGGTACTACTTAAAAATTTGTACCTAAAAATCAGTCTTTTTAAAGGACAGTACTTACATTTTGTGGAATTATCAGGTAACTGTATATCTTAATTCTTACTAATTTGCATTACGTACAAGCACTGATGTTATATTCATAAACTGTTTCTTAAATCCTATGCTGCTATCCCTTTTGGCAACATATTACTACTAATATTTTATAGTGTTCTAATATTGTGCTTTGTCTGGAGAGACCACAAGTAGTTAAATATTAACAAAAAATTAAGATTACTTGCAATGTGCTGCTATTTGTGTGTGTATGCACCATTCCACAGTGTAGAAGGTGGTGGGTTTAAACTTCTAAAGGGATTGCAGTAACTGCATTCCTGCAATGTATCTTGAGTTTACTCCTTCCAGCTGACAGTAGATGAATGATTGGCAAAGCATTACGGACTGGCAGGGGAGAAGGGGGGTTCTGTGTTGGGGGTGGGTTTGCCTCCCCGCCTTCCGCCCCCCGGCCCCTGAATAGAATGTTGTGTTTAAGATTGAGTGCTTTTATGGTTGCTTCTTTATTAAACAACATCAGGCTGAATAGTGTAGGAAAGCCACAGCTCTGTTTTTCTCTTCCGTTTTGAGCAGCATCCAATTCAGGTAGACTGGTGTTACTCCCTCATCTTCACCACAAGTGGATTTTACTATACCCTCCTCACCTTTAACATTTCATTTGTTCATGTGCTTAAATTGGATGTTCCTCCCTACACCCCCCAGATCATATTTAGTGTGTGTTGAGAGGGAGAAGGGCTGGTTAAAAAAGTGGGATTCCTCCCCCTACCACCTCAGTGTAGGGGGTGGCTGTGTGTAGACAGATTACTACAACCAGTGGGATGGTAATCTGTGAGGATATAGGGGAGGTTACAGGTTTGAGATAGGAGAATAGCAACCTCCTAAAATGTTTCTGCTGGCAGAATAGTAATATATAATCAATGTCGAAGGATGTAGTTGAACTTGTCAGTCTCAGTGCTGGTTTATATAGTTCCACACTCCGGTTGCTTGTTCCATGTCCTTATTCTGTTAACACAGTTTGATGCAAGGCAGCATCATAAAATAGGTGTATTTTGGCTGTGTTCGTGTCCTGGACCTTTTCCTTTTCTCTCCCCACACTTCTGACTGAAAAATAATCCAGTAAAAGGTGCAGATCCATAGTTTGATTTATGATGGACAAGAGTGCTGTGCTGGCATGATGGAGGATGTGAATGGAATGTATGGCTGCACGAGGAGCATTGCTTATTATCTCTGACCATAGCCTTAGTGAGTGAACGCCCATGGTCTTGTGTTTGCAGGAAGCCAGAACAGATGATTTGATGGACATTTCTGTCTCTGAGTTCCTCTGTACATAGAAGGCAATAATGTGTGGAAGGTACAAGAATGCATTATTGTTTCTATTTGCCATTTCCTTGGATGTAGCCCAGTTACATTCAGTATAACGAATATTGCTGTATTCAGTATTACAGAGCTGGCAGATCTTCAAGGATGCTTTCCATAGAACACAAGAGCTCTTGATCCCCAGGTGTGAGAAACCAGACAAGGAAGGCAAGAGACCAGCATGGCTGAGTTGAGACCTGCTGGTCAAACTAAAGGGCAAGAAGGAAGCGCACAGGCAGTGGAAGCAGGGACAGGTATCCTGGGAAGACTATAGGGACACTGCCTGGTTGTGAAAGTGAACTCCCCATGATGAGCAAGACGACAAACTGGTAACAATGGACAAGGAGAAGGCTGAGGTACTCAATAACAATTTTTTTGCCTCAGTCTTCGCTGGCAACCTTCCCACACCTCTTGAGTGGATAGACCACAAGGCGGGGACTGGAGGAGCGAAGTCCCTCCCACCATAAGAGAAGATCAGGTTCATGACCAGTGAGGAACCTGAACATACAGAATTCTATGGGACCTGACAAGATGCGTCCCAGAGTCCTGAGGGAATTGGCTGATGTAGTTGCCAAGCCACTCTCCATGATGTTTGAAAAGTTACGGCAGTCAGGTGGAGTCCGTGGTGACTAGAAAAAGGGGAACATTGCACCCATTTTTAGAAAGGAGGATCCTGGGAACTACTGACCTATCAGCCTCACCTTTGTGCCTAGGAAGATCGTGGAACAGATGCTCCTAGAACCTATGCTAGGGCACATGGAGGGCAGGGAGGTGATTCGAGACAGGCAGCAGAGCTTCACCAAGGGCAGGTATCTTCATCAGTGTCACGGACAGCGTGATCAGCTGCACTCCCAGCAAGTTTGTGAATGACACCAAGCTGAGTGATGTGGTTGACGTGCCTAAGGGATGGAATGCCATCCAGGTGGACCTTGGACAAGCTTGAGAAGTTAGCTCATGTGAACATCATGAGGTTCAACAAGGCCAAGTGCAGCATCCTGCACCTGAGTCGGGGAAAACCCCAGAATCAATACAGGCTGGGGGATGAAGGGATTGAGAGCAGCCCTGCCGAGAAGGACTTGGGGGTACTGGTGGATGAAAAGCTGGACATGAGCCAGCAATGTGCGTTCGCAGCCCAGAAGGCCAGCTGTATCCTGGGCTGTATCAAAAGAAGTGTGGCCAGCAGGTCGAGGGAGGTGATTCTGCCCCTCTACTCTGCTCTGGTGAGACCCCACCTGGAGTACTGCGTCCAGCTCTGGAGCACTGCGTCCAGCTCTGGAGCCGTCAGCACAGAAAAGCCATGGACCTGTTGGAGGGGGTCCAGAGGAGGGGCCACAAAGATGATGAGAGGGCTGGAGCACCTCTTCTGTGAGGACAGGCTGAGAGAGTTGGGGTTGTTCAGCCTGGAGAAGAGAAGGCTCTGGGGAGACCTTATAGCGGCCTTTCAGTACTTAAAGGGGGTTTATAAAAAAGATGGGGACAAACTTTTTATCAGGGCCTGTTGTGATAGGACAAGGGGTAGTGGCTTTAAACTAAAAGGGGGTAGATTTAGACTAGATATAAGGAAGAAATTGTTTACCATGAGGGTGGTGAAACACTGGAAGAGGTTGCCCAGAGAGGTGGTAGACGTGCCATCCCTGGAACCGTTCAAAGTCAGGTTGGAGGGGACTCTGGGCAGCCTGATCTAGTTGAAGATGTCCCTGTTTATTGCAGGGGGGTTGAACTAGAGGACCTTTAAAGGTCCTTTCCAACCCAAATTATTCTGTGATTCTCTGATCTTCGCAGCATCTCCACCCAGATGCCCCCAGGGTTTGAGCTGAGGTGAGCCGCTGAAGTGGTGATGACCTTTAAAGGTCCTTTCCAACCCAATCTATTCTATGATGTGATAAAACTTTTCTGAGGGGTTCTGGTCTGGGATGATTCTGAAACACAGGATGCTGGTGCTTGGGTGGGTATTCCTGGGGGGTGAAGAGATCATGCAGAGATGACAGGTAAGATTTTGTTGCGGTCCTGATAGATGTCTTAGCCAGATGTCCTAATTTTTGAAGGATTTCTTATCTATCCTGTATCTTTTGAAAAGGCAAGAGGAACCACAGGATGACTTTGACTCGTCGTCCCAGTAATTTGCCATTACTTAATTACATCTCCTTTCCGTTGTTCAGAAAAGAGGTAAAGGCAGATTAATGATTCAGTTACTCTCCTTTTAAGTCTTTCTTATTCAGTTGGTATCAATTTCTCTCACAGTACTTTTAAGTTAAAATTATATGCTGCATTTTGATTTTAGAGCACACTTAAAATACTGATCTTAGAGTACTCATTTAACTTCAGAAAAAATTTCTTAATTTGGAGTTTGTGCAGAATGCAGGTAGAAAGCGAAGATGCACAGCGTATTTTTGAAAGCAACAGCCGGTGGGGTTTGAATTACAGAGCCTGCTTGTAGTTTGTGTGGCCATTGAATCTAGATCCCCACCCAATTGTTATGTTAGCAAATGGCCTGTCTGATTTTATTAATTTTTTTCTCCACCCCACTCCCCTCCCCCAGTCTGGCTGCGCATGGAGAAATACTTGAAAGTGCATGATACGTTGCTTTTAGTGGCACAGTTGTTTTAGGAAGTGACTGTTCTGCCGTCCTCAGGACTGGGGTGCTTTCAAAACAGACTTATCCAAACGACATGGTTTAAAAAATAATATTAAAAATGTTTCTTTCTATTTCTTTTGTGTCTATTTTCCAGTTAATGTGTGTTCTTGTTCTGTGTCACTCCACCAGAAGAGTAGTGTAGTGCAGCAGGATGGTGGGAACTGTCACGCTAGTGTTGTTACCACAGCCAGTATTTCAGGAGTTCCAAAAGAGAACCCAGTGCCCCAGCACTAAGATAAGTTAAGAATGTGAAAGATCACTGAGAGGAGGCTAAAAATATGGTTCGATCCTCAGGTGAGACTGCACAGACTATTAAGGGGACAGTGTCAGATGCTGGTTAGGGTCTGGTGTACTGCTCCGTACTTCCTGGCCCAGTAGAGTTCAAGATAATCTGAGTAAGACCTGCAGATTATGGAGTACTTAAGAAGGAAATTATTCCCAACCTTACAACAAAATCAGCTCTTTACTGTTGTAAGTAAGAAACAGTGAATGATACAAGGTTGTTTTTCTGGACTGCCTCTGGACCATTGCATCATTTGCTTTCTATGAAATGAAATTTGCAACGTGTAAAAAAGAATTAGTCTGATAACTGGTGATTGCCATTGAAAGCATAAATTTTTGATGTAATGTTTAATGGAGTAGAATTAATCCCTTCTCAATACTAGGGATAATGCCTGAACTATTTAATTGTGCAACTCTTTTTCTGTAGTCATTTTGGAAGAATTAGATTAGTGGGTTTGTATTTTATGTTTTTTTAATGGAAGAATAAGCAGGGGGAGGCTACTTTCCCTAGAGCTTGAAAGGAGACTACACAGTTTGTGCATCTTAATGTGAACTGTTAGATAGCTTCAAAACCAGATTTAAGGATTTGCTAAACCTAAGGGCTAGTGTGTGCTGAAGCAATGTTTGTGGATGTTCCTTTTATGTCTGCAGAAGAAATTGCTGGTTTTCTCAATTTGGTTCAAATAACCCTTCTCGTCAATGTCCTCAAGCATGTAAGAGCAACGTAATCTGTACTTACAGTAAATTGTCAGCAAAGCTTCCCACATAGATCCAATAATGTGAGGCAAGATGCAGCCTTCTCTGCCCTTCCTGCATGCATTTTTAAATGGTTATAGGTATGCCATAAAAAGTAGATTTGGTTAAGATTATAGGTCTGATGTTACCAAGTGGAAGCTGATGGGGTTTTTTAGTGTATTATGGAAGTCTGATTTGATGGGTACATTACTGTGCTTTTATCTTGACTCTAAATAGCACTTAGGTAAATAGATAATATAAATGGATGCCTACTTTGATTAGTCAATTAAACAGTTCTTTCCAAAAATAACAATGCAAAATGAAAGAACTATAGTCAAGCTGAAAAAAACGTTTTGTCTACACTATTGACAGCTTAAAATTGTGAGACAAGTAGCTCTGAAAACACTTTGATGTTACTGTACCCCTCTATTCCAGTCCCAAAGAGACACTCTCAGCAGCTAGAATCAGTCTATTAGAAATGTCTTACCAAGACTCAGGATTCACTGAAGACATGGTTTCACAAGTTAGCAAGTCCATGAAGAGCCAAGTACCATTTCCACACAGAAATAAATGTAGATTCTTGGAATATTGAGGGTAAAAACTGCAAAATTTGATAACGATGGATTTGTAACTCAAACTGTCTTGACAGTATTTCTTTAAAAATACAGCCAAAATTTCCTTTAAATCCATTTAAAGTAGGTAATTTACGAAGCGTGTCTTGGTAACTACGAAATACTAAACTACAATACAATTTTTTTTAATAATTAGCCTTGATTTTTTTCTGATGTATCTTTGATTCTTGTGACAAACATATTTAATAACTAAGGGTTAATACAATGACTTTTTCAGTGATTCTGCTTCTGCTGCATTTACGCGTGTTTATTCTGGCTTTATGTAACTGCCGTTAATACAGTCATGATCAGTTTGTTAAAATGATCCAGTGAGGTGGGCTTTGAAGCACAAGGCAAATCCTGTGTGGCCTAGACTGGTCTATTGTGTCAGCGCTTTAGCGAACAGGCAGAATGCTCTGCTTTCTTGAGGTCTGGTGGTGGCTGCTTGGAAGTGTTTATTAGCGCTCACAAGAAACTAAGTGCCAGCTTTGAAGAAGGTCAACAGATGCTATTTGCTGTTGACACAGCAGTAGTACAAAAAAAGACAACTCCCTTGCTCCAAGGGGTAGGAGGCTTTGCGATTTGCAGTCTGTCTGTCTTCAGAAATTGCGTGGACGTAACTAATAAATTGGCATTAGAGCTCTTTGCCCAAGACTACCAAATAGTGGAAGAGGTTTGTGTTCGGTTTTATTATTCTGGAAAAGAATGGGGTTTTGATCTTGCCATAGGTCTGAGGATATTTAATAAGTATGTTGGAAGAGTAAGGAAGGTATGTGCCACCAACCTGTAGCAGATGATAGCCTCAATTTACAGTTAATAAGCATGTACCTTCTTGAAAGTGATGTGGTTCCTCTAGACTCCTGACTGGGTCTACTAAACTGCCTTAGGCACATGCCTGTCAGATTTCTCTTGCACTTGCTTCAGCTTTGACAGAGAGTAATCTCTGATGTGATAACAAATGCATAGAAGGATCTCATTTCCATCCAGCTTCATTTGAAACCTGAGATGTTAGAAGGGTATTGGATGTACACAGAGAGTAAATTTTTCTGTTACATGCTTATGATACATGTGGACTGACTGTAGGATCCAAACAGATGCCACTTTTCAGAGGAAGGATTTTAGCATATCCTGTCATTTTAGGATATGTTACTATTCTGTGTTTTAATCGCTATCTATTTTTAGTCCTTCAGAAAGGTAGAATGTAGTGGGTGAGATATGCCAGAAAATGGATACTTTCCCTTGATTCCTTTTACCCAAAGAATGGGGGTAGGCATAGTAATTTGTAGGGGGGTATCATCTGAGAGCTTTGTGTGCTGCATTATCTGAGCAGGAGGAGCAAGGTAAGATTTGGCCACAGTCTCTGCAGCATTACAGAATTCCAGATACGGTTGAATCTAAAAGAGATTTTTGGAAGTAGATTGGCAGGTCATCTGGATTGTCTGTGGTTAAAAGGATACAGGTTTGACTGTATCATGATAATTGAAATGCTGGCTAGTAGCTAGTGTTTATTCAGTGGAATACTGTCAAGGGATTGACACCATAATAACCTTTTCTTTAAGAGGAAGAATAATCTTTCTAGTTACAGGACACTTCTATGCCACTGAATAATTTTATACTGGATAAGGGGTTTTTACTGAATTAACTGTTTCAGCAGGAAGTCATAATTTTAATGTAAGTACTGTACTTGCTACAAAAGAAGGAAGGCTGAAGGCTGAAATTACTCTGAAGGTTTTTTTGGCAGTTATCCTTGAAATGTTCAGAAGTATTTATTTCAAAATAGTGTTAAGATTGCTACTTATAACAATGCAGATATGATTGCTAAGAAATAGTATGTGCTTCATTAGTGTTTATGTAGCGTGATATAGAAATCTAAATAAAAGGACTCCACAGCAATGCAAATCTTCATAGCTTGTGCTTTCTTAAAGGTAGTTGTCGGCATCACCCTTGCTACAGGTTTTATAGGAACTATTTTTGCTATAATCTCTTTTATTAGCAAATGTAAGTTGTTAACCTGCTTTTCTCCTTAATAATTTTTAATCTTCCAAAAAATCCAAAGATTTCCCCTGAAAGGTACATTTTTATTTTTTTTTTAATAGCAAGTTGTGGCATTAAAAGATTCCAAGATTTATCAAGGCAATTGTGCAGTGGCTGTGTTCTTCAGCTAAAAAAGTACATAATCCTCTTCACTTAAACATCGTTTAATGCAGTAGATGGGCTTATTGATAGCCATTGAGATTTCTAGAGTCTGACACAGTGTTTTTCAGAGGTGGATGCTGTTGTGTAGAGGTAGAACACGAGGCCATGCAGCCTTTTCCCATGGATGGCGTGTGGAGAGTAGGCTGCATGTGGCAGTCTTAATAGAAAAGGAACAGCCAAGTTAGTCCCATGGAAGTCTCTGCCAGTATTCTTTTTCTTTTTGGTGTTTTACGCTTTCTGATCAAGGTGTGCTATGCTTTTGGGGAATTTCTTGAGAAATTCATGGGTTTACCTTTATAAATGGTAAAGACCTTCACAAAGTCCGAGCGTTTGTCTAGCTTGCTTACCAACACCGATGTCTTGTGATGTTAAGGTTCTAGGTCAAATTGAAAACATGATTCAGAGCTTTTCTTAGGATATGCGCCCTTAACGTTAAATGATTACAAATGTCTTTTTTATAGTATTTACTTTGCATACCATAATTTTGAACCAAGTGGGACAGACTTCTACATTCAGGGTTAGCTCTGAGTTGAAGGCTGGCAGGAGGAGGACAATAAGGTTTTTTAAATGCAGTTGCTTGCTTGCTGGAACTTGATAGAAAACGTGCGTCCAAGGGATTAATTCTTTTTTCACACTGTGTGCTGTAAAGGACTTCTGATAGCTTAATGTTGTCTGCTAGTCACGTGAAACTCCATCTTCTTGTCTGCTTCTGGTCAGTGATTTACAGTCTCCAATATGTGCCACTAATTGTTCTCACTGAGTTATTTTTAAGGTAACTTGTGTACATGTGTGCTAAATTGTGAAGATGCTTTCTGAGATCATATATTTGGAAACCCAAGGCAGTACAGAAGTGTGGCAGTATTCTTTTTATAGAACTGGGTCAGCAAGTGTACCTTGAGTCTGACCTCCAATAGGACGCTGTTTGCAGGTGCAGTTCAAGATCTTCTATTCTGTAAAGGCTTATACGTGGATTCAAATATAGTACGATGAAATGAGTGATAGATAGCATTGGCAGTTCATCTGCAGTCCTGAATATGTCAAAGAAAGAGAAAAAGCTATTCTCTTTTCTTTTGTGGTGTCAGTGATGAATGTATTGGAATAAAATTCCTGAGCAGAAAGGATCATTTTAATTAAAAGGAGGGCGAGTGAAACAAAAAGAGAAAGATTATAAATTTCCTTATGTATAGCAATATGATTTATGATAGCAGACGTGGCCTCAGAAAGAAAGAGAAATAAACATCTTAGATTAAGAAAAGCTATAAGTAAATGTTCTTTCAGACCTAGAGATTTCTGACTGTAAACTGTAACAGCAATATATTCAAACTAGAGTGTTTCTCATCCGAGTGCTTTTACAAATACCTTTCTAAGTGTATAAAAGACATCTGTGGGTGATTCATCCTCGCCATTTCTGACCAGCGTGTGTCACTGAGCTGCCTTGTTAGGAAAGGGTGCAGTTAGTGTAGCGTTTGACGTTCCTCGGCAAGCGTTTGTCTCTTGCCTTTGGTGATTTTCTTTTTGTGCTTGGAAGGCTTGTGATCTTTTGAGGACTGTTTGAGAAGGCAGTTTTCCACATTATGAAGATTAGCAGTTAAAGCAGCTCGTAGTATTTCAAGATGGTGTGTTCCATGATGTAATGAGATGTGTTCTTGGTCTGAGCAGGGAATTAATGACTTGTAATTTGCAGCTAATACAAAATGAAACAAGCACATGCCAGATGTAGGACACTGAGCCTTGCCATTTAATTAAGGAGGAACTAAGAGTGAAATTAGGGTTAAAAGCCCTGAATAGACTGATTATTGTTACAAAACAGCAACCTGATAGAGTTAAGTAGTGCTTGTAGATGACGGGGCCTGCAGGTATGGCTTGGGCCAGTCTTGTAATAGCTTTTGCAGTTAGGAAGTTTATTTACTTTTTCTTTTATGCAGCCACATTATTCTGTAACGTTCAGCTATCCTACCTGCTATCTGTATATTCAGAGAAAAAAGTTAAGGGAGAGTTTGATTTGTCACAGCAGTTTACAGTCTTTTTTTTTTTCAATTGTATTTTAAAACAGTAATGATTGGACAATAGACACATTAAAAAATTATCTTCCAAGCTTCTAATAGTTGAAACCTGACTATGAAATAATTAAAATATCGATATAGAAAAAGGGATTTACAAAAGTAAAAATCAACTAGAAAAATTGGAACTGTTTTATTTATTTATTTATCTTTAGGACCCAGGAAAAAAAAATCATGTGGATTTCTTAGAAAAATGTTCTTCCTTGATAAATTTTCCTAGGCAAAGAAGGATTCATACAATTACGTATTATGGCTCAACAATTCTTTGAGGTGATCTGCAGGGAAATGACACTTGTTTAGAAGTAGCTGAGTAGGAAAAGCTATTTATGCTTGAGAGCTCCTTAAATACAAGTTGAAGAGCTTAAGTAGCTAGTTCTGATGTGTTTATGTCTGTAGGAGAATTTAGGCACAAATTGTGATGTTAGCATTACTAGTGCAGTTGGTTTGAAAGTTTTATGGATAACAAAATACATAAACTGATTAAAGATACAGCCATTTAAGTCGTTTGTATATGATGAGATTATCCCAGCAGTTACATGACTGAAAGACAGTAGGCTTGGCTCTGTGGCTCTGTTTTCTTTATGATTTCTTTGGTTCAGATTCATGCTATTCTCAGTCCGTTTCTTGAACTGGAGTTCGTGTTATAAAATTCTGCAAAAACCGCTTTAGGAGGTGTCATTGTAGGACTTTTTGTGTTTGTCTGTCCAAGCTCATTAATTTTTGTGTGTTTAAAGAAAATTGCTTGGTTTTTTTTTTTTTTTTCAGAGTGTTGGAAAGCGTTAAGTGACTTTTGTACTTCAGCATAGTCTATGTTGTAGTAAATAAACCAGAAAGGTAATACTCAAGATTTACACAGGCACATACTTAATATAATACGTAAATTGCTTAAGCCAGCTGGCTCATCTGTAACTCCGGCTGCATTGCATATTTTATTCCCTCGTCCAAAATTCTGTTTTCCAACTAAACCTTTGTGCGTGTTAATTTTTTGTTTTGTTTTCAGTTGTACACTGAATTAAAAATCAGTGTTTGAATCTAGAATTCCTGTTCTGTATAACAGGTAAAATTTGCAGTGCAGTGGACTGTGTACAGGATAAAACTGACAGGAGCTTAAGAAGCCTTTGACTGTGCCCTTTTTTTTTTCTGTAGGGAAAAAATAGAGGAAGAAAGAACGTTTTTGAAAAGTGACAGTAGAAAGGCATGGTAGGTTTTGTCTCTTTTCCTCTGTATACATGCATGTCTACATCCTGCATACAAACTTAACTTCTTTGCTTCCTGTACGGGGTTTGCTGCCTCAGGGTATGCAAAACTAATTGTATGATTCTGAATTCAAATATGGTCTTGTTCGATGAATAGGTAATGCCCTTATGTAAAATATATTTTTTTAAAAAATCATAGAAATAGCACTATACCTCCATGCTACTCATAAAAGATATTAGATATTTATTTATTAATCTTACTCCTACAAAGAATCAGATCTGATAGCACGATAAATTACATGTTTGTTATCCCCCCTTTTTCTAAATAATTCTCCCAAGCACAATCTATAAAACTCTGAACAACATTGTCCAAATTTTCTGAAATGTTTTACACAGAGATGATTTAAACAGAGACCCTGTGAAACCTATGCAGAAAGATTTGTTCCTTTCCTGTCAGTGGGAGAGATTAGAATTCTAACAATTTTCATTAGAGGAGACTTGAGAATCCCTCTTCCCAGCTGTGTTGACCTTCAGATCAATCTGTGTCTTTCTGTAGCTTTTGACGTGACACCAGCTCCAGTACAGTTGCTTGTAGTGGTAGCTCTGAGGCAGTGAAAGCTTATAGCTACATTTGGTTTAGAATGAGGTGGTTTAACAATCTAGTACACCAGATTAAGACAACAAGGATGTATTTGTAAAGCACGTCTACTGTTGTGATGGGCTTTAAGTATGTTTTTGCCCCATTGGGTTTAAATCTGCTTTTTCTTCAGCAGCTTCTGTGCTGGCTTAGCCTTCACTAGTTGCAGTGTCACTGTGTTCAGACAGAGCTGTATGCCTCTTTCTTCCTTATAGTAACAAGTTAGTGTCCATTTTACACCTTAGATGTAATTGTGCACACAGATTTGTCTTCTGGCTAGATTTATGTCAGATAGTTAGTTCCCAGGCTGCTTCTTTTTTGCATGAAGGCATGACCATTGCAAGGCCTAATGTATTTTTTGGTATTACTTTCTTGGTTTTGTGTATTCTTTTTGTAAATGGCGGTTAATTTACATACATTCATCACTGAGAAATCATTTAACTTCTACTGTGGTGGTTAAAATGTGCAGTTTTTTTTAAAAAAACATTTGTACGTTCATTACGTGCACACACCTGCCTTCCATCTTTGGTGTAGAATGACTACAAAATACCAAAGCACGCAAAAGGAATAGCTACCGCAGTTCACATAAGGCAGACGAATGATCCCATGCTTACTTTGGAATGGTGTATAAAAGCTGTAGGTATTCAAAAGTCATATTTCTCAGAACTTCTAATGAACATGGACCTCCACTTTGTATTTGAGATGTCCTCTGCTGTTTTTATTTCCTTATGATCAAAGGTTTAGTTCTTTGTATTCAGGACGGAAGTTAATTGAAGGTGTGAAAGCATGCTGATGATAATTAGGGTTGAGCTGTACGTTGAAGTTAGCATAATCCATAACAATTTCTTATACGACTGTGCATGTTAGAAGTGTTTAGTTATAAATTTGATTTACATTGAATTGCAGTTCATTTTTATACACAATTTTAGAGAGTATGTGCTTTAAAATGTCATTTAAGCATTCTGAGTAATAGTTCTCAGGTTATAAATGAGAAATGTGTAAATACCATTCTGCTCATCAGGTTTTGGCGAGTTGATTTCTGATGCCATGCTAGATTAGATGTTTTATACAGATTTATGCGCCCTGTATTACATACATATATTTGTGAATATGAAGTTCTTGTATTAAACAGTGGTAAAACCAAATTCACTGCTTCCCTAAATTATCTCTGTTTTCAGACAATATATTATTATAAAATAAACCAGTGTAGTGTACAGCTCTTTTGTGACAAATGGATATGTGTGTTAAGTGTCGTGTTGCAGGAGGTCATAACAGAGAGTTTGAGTGTATATACATGGAAAGAGCAATCTTCTTTTTCTTCCTTTCTTTTTTTTTTAATTTAGTACAAGAACATCATGACAACAGCCAAAGGATGTGCTCTTAAGTGATGCATATATGCATGTTCCTATAGCACTTTCATTCAAGATTTAAGTGGTTATTATTTTTTTTTACTTTCTTCTAAAACTAGACTTGTTACTGTACAAAGTTTCAATACAGTTTAGCTAATTCATTTTAAATGTTAGGTTATCAAAGCCTCCCCTAGTGTCTTCATATAGATATGATAATTTATTGCTTTTAAAAAATGTTTCCTACTTTATAATAAATTTGTACTTTCTGGTACATGCAAAGATATAAATATCTTAAGTATAAAAGAGCAATTGCTCAATTCTTTATTTTCATTAGCGAACATTTTTCTGGTGACACTGAAAAAGAATGAAGCGATTTCTTTGTCTTCTGTTTGTATTTTTACATTGTTATACTTGTTTGTCACTTCAATAACAGCATATATAAAATTACCTGAGTTTCTAAACTTTTTTGGGTCTTCATTTACATTTAGTAGAGGCATTTATAAACATCCAGAAATTGCTATCCTTAATGTAGTGCGTGAGGTACTGACAAAATAGCACAGTGAAATATTTCTTGCAAGGGTTGTGTTATACAAACTGTTTTTTCCACCATGAGATAGCTGTTGCAACTTCATTAAACCAGCTGCATCTAGACCTGTAGACAATTGAATGTCTATATGTAACTGTAGAGCTACAATAATGAGTGTAAAATAGTCTTAGGGGGCAGCTGTTATTTTCAAAATCTGTAGTGATAATAGCTTTTGCAGCCCTTGGAAAAGGATGAAGATTGTGTTTCCTTCTCACTGGAAATGGACTAGTCTTCTCATTGACTGATTCATCAACCCTTTTAGAGGGTTGGATGGTATTTCTTCTCCTCAGGCTCTAGCTTGGGGATATTTGTAGATCAGTAGCATCTGCAAATAACTATTATAGTGAATCTTTTATACACCAGCTACTTTCTTTGCTTTCACACATCCTGGAGATGGAGCCTGATTTTTCACTGCTCATTACAAATTCTTCTGCCATATTGTAATACAGATTTTATTTTCAGTTGTTGTTTGGCTTATGGATTGGTGTTAATATTAACTCTGGAAACAGAAGCTGGAAAACTTGAAACGCTGTTCAAACCCAGGACTTAAACACTATGAAAGTTGTGCAAAAACATTATTACATTCTGAATATACATTTCAAAATTCTATGTTTTAAGGACTTCTTAAAGGAAAGCTTTATTCATTTATAGAGAATTGCTTATTTTATTTTTACTTCTGTGTTAATTAGCTTACCCTTCCATTTCAGAATGTATGAAAACATGTCCACAATGGTGTATTTAAAGGAAGAGAAGTTGGAGAAGCTCACTCAAGATGAAATCATTGCCAAAACTAAGCAAGTGATTAATGGACTAGAGGCACTGAAGAATGAACACAATTCCATTTTACAAAGCTTACTTGAAACACTGAAATGTTTGAAGAAGGATGATGAAACTAATCTGGTTGAAGAAAAATCAAACATGATTCGAAAGTCACTGGAAATGCTGGAGCTTGGCCTTAGTGAAGCACAGGTAAAATTGCAGTAGAAATAAAGCCTTTCAGACTTTGAATGAATTTTTGGTGTAAAAGAAGTAAATGAAAGATCGTTATTTGACCTATAATTAGAAATTTTGAAGTAAATAGAGATCAGTTTTGAAGGACTAGCATTTGCCTTACTGAGTATTAGCAATGTGCTGGGATGTTTATGTTGTTATTGTATGTTAAGGGAAAAGACTGCTTTACTTAATAGAGGTGGATACTGCCTGTCTTCCTGTGTTACAGAACAAATTATGCATGCAGTATTAAGGTATTGAAGCTCATAACTGAGCTCCATTTTACTTCAGTGAGAAAGTTGCTATTTTCTGTTTGGACTCTTCCACAGCTTTATGCAGGTAATGTTTGAGCATCTCAAGAACTGAGCATTGGCATCTTAACTCTAAATTATTGCATAGGGAGGTCTCACAGATAAATGGATTTGCTCCAACCTTTGACTCTGCTGTAACCTTAAATTCGTATTTTAATTCCCTTCCCTCGGGAAGGAAATAAACCTCCCGGGTTTAACCCCAGGCAGCATCTAGGACCACACAGCTGGTTGTGCAGTTCTCCCCAGGAAGGGCAGGGAGAAGAGGGAGAAAATGAGGGGAAAATGAAAGGAAGAATGCTCGTGGGTCAACATAAAGACAGTTTATTAGAATAAGAGAAAAAGGAAAATAACAGTAATAATAGTAAAAGACTATACAAGGTAAAGTAATACAACACAAGTCACTCTTGCCACCTGGTAAATTGGTTGCCCAGCCTGACCCGAGCAGTGATTGTGAATCCTTGCCCCCCCCGGCCAGCCCCCATTTATATGCCGAGCATGATGTCTGTGGTACGGAATATTCCATTGGCCATTCCATTATTCTGTCTATGCTCCTTCTCAGCTTCAAGGACTCTTTTCAGCTTCCTGTAGAATAGAATAAACATCACCTGGCAACAACTAAAAGAGTATGTATTATTGATAGTCCTTTCATACTGAATCTGAAATACAGCAACCACTAGAAAGAAAATTAACTCTTTTCCTGATGAAACCAGGACACCTTGATTCGGAGATTCTTTATAGTAGTTCACAATACTCCTGGAGCTTAAGAATCTCTAATGAATGTTCTACTACCTTCTACTAATGAAGGTTAAGAATTGAGTACAGAATCTAAACAGCTTTCACTCGTGTTAAAGAAGGGACTCTGAGCTAATTTCTGTGAAGTATCTTACTTGGTGAAAGTATCTCGTGCAGAAGATGAATGAGAAGATGCATATTTATTCAGGATGTCAGGACTATATTTACAGTCCAGCTTTAGAGTATTTTGTACTAGGTCAAAAACCTGAAATGATGTTATGTGACATAGTCATAAGTATAAAATGGCAGAGTGTTTGCAAATGAGTTGAAAATGCCAATAACTTAATTTTATCTTTATAGGCTTTATGTTGGTCTACAACTGTGCTTGGTCTTCTCATCTGGATCAAGCTATTATTATTTGGTGATAGGGAAGTTGTGTGCATCGGATCATGGTAAATTGAGGCTTGAGAGGATGAACAAATATGGGTTACCAGGCATGGGAATGTTGAACCCCTGGACATTATGGTACAGACTGTCAAGCCTTAGTATATTGTACAAGCTTTGATCCCTTGTATTGGAAGAAAATACTAGAAGATACATGGAATAAAATTGCAATTGTTGAGTTACCTTTAATGGGTGTTTGTAGAAAATCTGTGAGTGAATGAGTAGCTTCTCTTTCCTAACTTTGACACGGTTAGTCATGGGACTCCAGAGAGCTAGTTCTGATTCCTGGCTCTATCGGATTCAGCAGCCTCAGTTGCAGATGTTATTGCCGCCTTTGCCCCACGTGGTATTTTGTGAGCTGTGGTGGCAAGGAGCCAAGAAGTCTGCATTTACTGCCTTTGTTGGGAAAGCAATTACACTGCTTCAGACTACTGCCCTCGGACCTAATAAGCCTACTCTCCCTGCACGCTTTGGGTTGCAAATATGTAGGGGTTGTCTTAATTTAAATTAAGATATGGAAATATTTTGTACATGTTTTTGTGACATGGATGTAGGTCTGATGACACATGTTAATTCCATGAAAATGAAACTGACTTTGTTGAAGAAGTAATCAAACTTTTCTTTCAGTTAATTCTAGAGAGTAAGATTACAAAGGATTTTAGTTTGTCATTGTAGCTTGTAGAATGTTGTTTGAGTATGTTGACCCTATTATCGCAACTTTCCTAAGTATACTTTCTGATGTTACAAATGCCACTGTTTGAATAGGCCAAATAATTTAAATTGTTAACAATTTTGAATATGTAAATAGGTAGGCGCTGAAGTCTGGAGATTTGGACTGGTATTAGGAAATTATACCTGGAGTTTTATCATACCTTTATAGGAAAAAGTAGTTTTCAAAGGCTTGATGGATTTTTTTTGAAACCTGAAATATCAGCTAAGGACACTATCTGTTTCACAGTAAATATTTAGTTTAAAAAACACTTCAAAGTAACTTTGTTTTAAAGAAACATGAAATTGAGGAGATGAAATACTAATAAGTTGTGCATGTCAAACTCATCTAAAAGAAGATTTTTATTATCACCAGTTGCCCATTCTTACAAGGTGTGCTTTCTGGAATTGCTATTAGCTGTTCTAGGTGTATCAGTGGGAGATTACATAAACAGTGAAGGGGGAGTATCTTCAGGATGTAGTGGCTGGCTTTCACTTAACAAGCTCCTTTTTCATTTAACTTTGCTTAGCAAAAAAAAATAAATAATCCAAGTAGACTGCTTTTATGGCGGTTCTAGTTCTTGTCCTTAATGTGCCTGTTCAAAGACATTGAATGTCTGCATACTCAAGGTTATGATATGTATATCTAAAGTGCTTATATAGATTGTATGTTGCGTTGTGCATTTACATCTCAGTAGTATAATTGTCCCTTTGAAGTATTATCGTTATGCTGAGGTGTTCATGCTTATGAACTGTAAGCATCTATATGAATCCTTTTCTGTCTGAAAGCTCTTAACTTAGAACTCTGTTAGTTCTTAGGTTATTTTTGTGATCCTTCAAGTTAAAAGTATTACTGCTCCTTTTAATGTTAGTGGAACAGAGATTTCCATTTCGGTAATCTAAATCCTAACTGAATTTTTTCATATAAAGATTATATGTAAACTTCAGGGAATTCTAAAACAATTTGAATTCTGATAGCATCCTGGAAAACAATCATTAGTAGAGAGTTTCTCTAAGTTAATTCTGGCTAAACAATGTTAAAGAGTTCAGAGGAAAGGTGAGAACCAGATATATAAAGAAGAGAAATCTGAACGTTTACCAGATTTCACAGCTGACATAGGTTTTAAATAATAAAAGGCTTTTATGTTAAATACAGAACTGCATTCTAGAGGAAGTACGTCATGTGACACCTTCTGCTTTTTAGGTAATGATGGCCTTGTCAAATCACTTAAATGCAGTGGAATCAGAGAAGCAGAAATTGCGTGCTCAGGTTCGCCGCCTATGCCAGGAAAATCAGTGGCTGCGGGATGAACTAGCCAACACACAACAGAAACTACAGAAAAGTGAGCAATCTGTGGCTCAACTGGAGGAAGAGAAGAAACATCTAGAATTCATGAATCAATTAAAAAAATATGACGATGATATTTCACCATCAGTAAGTAGCTGTAGAGTAGAAAGCACCTTACATTTACGTATGTGTTGTAATCTGCCTAGCTACCAAGAAATGACAGATATAAGCTTTTTATTTGTCTCTAACATAAACTTGTCATTAAAATGCTTACCTTGTACCAGTGTCACATAGTTTGCAGAAAGATTCTGAGAGTTCCGGTCATTCTTATTTTAAGAGAGTAAATGTTTTACTGTCTGTAGATAATAAAATACATATCAGGGTCAAAAGCCATAAATACTTATTTAGTATCATATTAGCTTAAAAAAAATAGAACTGAACTTCAAGCCATAAATTTCCTGCTGTAAATTCAACAGTTAAAATAAGTGGGAAATGTAAACTATTAGAGATTCTAAGGACATAGGGGATATGGCGTATTTTGACTGCAAGAAGAATATTTTATTTTTGTGTAGTGAAATCAGTGTGTAGCTTTTATATCTGTTGAGAATTTATACTAGGATAGGATGTTATTGAATCCCGTTTCATGACCTTCTGTCAGACATCGTGATCGTCTGTGTTTTCAGTCGCGTTTAGCTATCCCATTGTGTTACATATTCTTAGATTCAGAGAGAAAATGGATAAAATTTTAATTTATGGAAGTAACTTATCACTTAAAATTACATCTGAATTATTTGCCCTTGTTATCCTTTTGTTTTGTTTTCTTAAGTTAGATGGCACTGTAGAGATATACCTCATTTTGTGCATTCAGACCTTCTCAGCTGTGTCTTGGAAAGAACCGTTTTTCATAACCAATTATTTCAGCAACATAATGGTTGAAAATGTATGCATTTTAATCATGCTTAACTGACTGCTTGACTAAATCCTTTTTAACATATTGTCAGTAGTGAGAGTTGTTTTGGTCAGTTGCACATGACACATTTCAGTGCTATTTCATGAGTTTGTATTTGTAGCTGAATACTGCCTGTGAAGCCTGTTTAGAAAAGGGGTAGGAGGAGGGAATACTGGGATTTTGATGTGCTAACTATTGAATTGTAATCTGCAGATGGCCTAAATAGCACCATTATTTGAAGTTTAATTAGCAACCAGGGTCAAAGTAAGCAAAGTTTCTAGTTTCACTAACCATATGGACAGCCTCTGCTGTTAGCCTTTGAAAATAGTAAATTTTATATACTTAGTATGAGGTTGGAATCAGCACACTTGAAATTATGGACTTCCCATCTGAGATCTAGTCCCATCAATCTGCTGGTTTTGTAGAGCACCCACTTTGCCACCATTGAACTTGTATGCCAGCAGCAGCAGCAGTTGCCTTTTTCTCATCTTTGGAAAAAGGTGTTGGATGGAGAGCCAGACAAATAGGAATGTGTTCTGCTTCTGGGTTTTCTCCTTACTGAGATTAACATTTCTGAGAACTTCAACTATTTGTACTGTGTAAACTCCCCATTTAAGAAACAGGATTTGAGAGATGATGTGTTTCTTTATTTTACATGATTGTGGGACTTGGGATAATCTTTGTATGTTTAAAATCAATATACACGGATGGATTGTGCAGAAATTAATATGGTTTCAGATGGAGACTATTGGAGATGAACTTCCTTCCAAGTATTTTTTTTTTTCTTTTGAGCCCTACAGATCACGATTGCAAAATCTGTTATTTGTGCAGAAGTTGAGTACTCAAAAATTGAAATGACAGAATTAAAGTTGCTGGTGCAGCTTTATTCTCCTTCAGGAGATTAATCCCATTATTCCTCTCCCTTGCTCATCTATAACTGCATTTATGTCTAAAAAAAGTGCAGTGGACAATTCTGTATTCTGTAGCACTCACTCTTTACTGGGTGCTTTCATTAGGTATAATGTGTCTGTAAGAATAGCAAATGTGTTCTTGTGTGCTTAAATTGAGACTGAAATCTAGGAGACCTCATTTCTATTCCTGGCTCTTCTGAAGGTGTCCTGTATTGTTTTGGGACAGAGTATGTAAATACATTTGAACATAAGACCTTCATTAAACTCCTGCAAGAAATCTTATTCTTGGCAATTTCTAAGTTCTGGGTGTGGGGTTTTCCTTTAACGTTGCTGATTAAATGGACTGTCCCTTTATGCCTTCGATTTAAGTGTAACTATTTGTTTGGGTTTGGGGTTGTTCTATAGGAGGATAAAGATACGGATTCCACCAAAGAGCCTTTGGATGACTTATTTCCCAATGATGATGAAGACCAAGGACAAGGAAGTAAGTGCACTTCAAGTTACAATGTTAGTGTATTTCTGCAGTGCAGAATATAAAGATGCTCTTTACAAAAATGAATCCATGCTTAGGGTCCTCTGGGACACAGTGGAGTGGTGAATGCTGCTGCTAGAATAAGGAAACCAGTCATTGATATACATTCTGTACATCTATATCTATAGAACTGGGGTGTAGTTTTTTAAGGAGAGTTTACCAGCTGTTGTAAAGTTCTTGGGACTGACTTCAGTACAGAATTGGTTCCACAGTCTTTACTGTGAGCCTCAGAATGGAAAAGGTTTGTTCCAAGTGACTGAGGCAGATTCTGAAACATTGAAGCATTTTGATGGTGTGCCCAGGTGGTTGAATTCTGTTAATGACTTTTTTAATGATCTGATTTAACATTTTGGGGCAGGTTTCAGTATGAAGTCATTCTTGTATAGTGTTTCGTCCTTTGCTAAGATCGTCTTCCTTAGTTTTACTACTTATTCTACAAATATTGTCTTCAGGTCAGAAGGGCTGATGAATATGCAGTGAAGTTTGAGGTAGGGGTATGGTACTGTGGTTGAAAGACACCATTAATAGGGTAAGGCTTGCGTAGTGAAATCTGTTTTTTGTATGGGTGTAAAGCTGATATTATATAATGTATTGATATTGTAGCGTATGTGCAGTGTGCTAGTAGTATAATGGTTCTTAGTAGACAAATGACTTCAGAAAAAATATCTGAAGGGTCCCACCTGTGTAATCAGCAGAGTTTCAGTTTCCTTTATGGGCACATACACAAGATACACTGCATGCTTGATAGCATGGTAAAGCTATCCGTAGCCAGCAGTGGAAGGAAGACTTGAAGAGTTTAAAATAGGTTAGCGTTGACTATGCTGAACTCATCCTTCCTTCCTTTGTAGCAGGAAAATTGAATGGCAAAGCTGTCTATATATCTGTGTAGTCCATCGACCTTATTTTGCTTTACAGGAGACAAAGTTGAGATTTCAGTAATTTCCTTGACCTCCAGGAAAAATACTGAAACGCTTCAGTGCTTTGGTAGGCAGTCATTGTGAATGTAGGCTTGGAATTTTATGATTCTACTGACATAAAAAGGTTCCTGCTTGCAGTGAGAGTGTGTTTCGCTTAATAGAAAGGAGAGAAGAAAGTCGGGCTCACAACAGGAGCGCTTATCTTGTGTGTTGTCTAGAATTTAATGAAAATGAGTAAGAGGTAATTTTCTGTCTTCCCAGAAATCTCTCAGGTGAAGAGAAAAAGAGTAGTAGATTTGGGGGAGGAGTGAGGGTGTGGGGGTTGCAACAACCAAAGGTTAGGAGCTACTGGAAAATAAGTGGCTAACCCTGAAGGTTGACACTGCCTTTGGTGACTCAGTGCCTTTTCTCTTGCACCTGTTATTAGCAGCATCCAAGGTGTTTTAATCCTTTATGTGCCAACCTTAAGTATTCCCTGGTATAGCAATCAAAGGGAAACAAAAAATTTTGTATGTTTAGAGAAGGAAAATAAAGGAAAAAGGACAAATCATTTGAGATTTTCTGCAGGTATTTGGCTTGTCTGTGTTAATGTTCCTTTCCATAGGGAAACATCGATATTTATGAGTGCAAAGTTATGATTTAATCTTGAGAATTGTTAATGATTTGCTGAGCTGAAATAGTTTCATACTTCCTTCATTGGTTTATTACATTTGGCCATTTGAGCTAACAGAACTGTAAAATAATACAATACTGGACAGAGTATGGAGTGTAAAATGGTCATATTTTCACTGTCACTGTTCAAGACAATACAACTGCTGTGAAGTATGTTTTAATAGTAATGCCTTGTATTGAAGAAATAAAATTCAATGAGTCTCATTTTGTGTCATTGAGCAGTAATGTTAGATGGTTTAGTTACAGTCATCTTTGAAACAACCTGAAATCTTTTGAATTTCTTTCAGTTCAACAGCAGCATAGCAGTGCAGCAGCTGCTGCCCAACAAGGTGGCTATGAAATTCCAGCAAGATTAAGGACCCTTCATAATCTTGTTATTCAGTACGCCTCACAAGGTAGATACGAGGTTGCTGTACCTCTCTGTAAACAAGCTCTTGAAGATCTGGAGAAGACTTCGGGTCACGATCATCCTGATGTTGCCACTATGTTGAACATACTTGCTTTGGTGTACAGGTTTGTATACTGACATAACTACATACCAGTTAAATAAATAGTTAGTGTTTGGCTGCAACCTGTTAATGTTCAGACTAAAATTTTTTGACTGTTGTATTGTTTTCCATTCCCTGTTTTTTATTAAAACCCTCAAGAGGGTCCTGCAATATTTATATATGCCATATACTTCAAAGTCAAACAAGTTGCTGTATTTTCGCGTGTGCCTTGGTTTTGGGAGTGAAGCTGGTTTTGATGCTTTTCTTTTTTGTCTGCTGAGGGGGCATGTCTTGATAACCCACTTACAGATAATCTAGAGGTATAAATTGGACAGCAGCGTAGAAGTAGTGTGTGCTAGTCCTCAGCCAGCAAACTGCTTTACAGTTACAGGCTTCAGGTTTTTACTTCCTGATTTCTGAATGCATATTCAGTTACTCTTTTTTGTGCTAGCATCTTTAGGCCAGTACTGAAGTCAGCTTCATTTTTGACTTCCTTTTCTGAATCCTCAGTATTAATTATGACTCTTTAAAATTTAGAGACCAGAACAAATACAAAGATGCAGCAAATCTCCTGAATGATGCCTTGGCTATCCGTGAAAAGACTTTGGGCAAAGATCATCCAGCGGTTTGTATACACACAATATCATATTCTTAGTTGTGTTTTTCACTGAATTTTTTAAACTCATTCTAATATTAAACTCAACAGGAAAGTTTTTAAGACCTGGCTTATCTCTAAACAGTACAGGTAGGAGGCCACAATGTAACATTCTTGTTTTCTCTTAAATATTTAATGTACATTTTGAGCGCTATATTCAGTGCTGTATCACCACAAATGACTCGCACATACTTGATTTTGGATTGCATGGATGTTCTGTGGGAAATTAATTTGGGAAGATTTTAATTTACTTACTCAAATCACTTTATTAAACTCGGATTGAAGGTGTACTTCTGATTTGTTTTACTGCTGCTTTTAAATGAAACATAAATCAAGCTTTTGTACTTACTGTTTAAAATTAATGTGATATCTCACTTCACATAGCCTGAGTGAAGCAGGGCAGCTCTGAATATAGATGTGAGAGGTAGCTTTGTAAGAGAAGAATGTATGAAGAAAATGTATGCGCTAGAGGACATTTCCACAAATGAAGCAAAAGTATTTCATGATTTGGGATTTTTTCCCTTTCTTCATTTGTGTATGTATGCATTCAATAGTAATTATTTCTTCATTTGTACGTTTCAAGAGGTCTACCCTGTGCATGGAAAATTTGAAAACATCAGTGCATTGCAGATATGTTCATTTGTCAGATATTTGTATTGGCAAATTCCAGTGTAATTAATATTTGTCTACTGTGGACAGGTGGCAGCAACTCTAAACAATCTTGCAGTACTTTATGGTAAACGGGGAAAGTACAAAGAAGCTGAACCGTTGTGTAAGCGAGCTCTGGAAATCAGAGAAAAGGTATGAGTAAAAGAATACAGCACCTTTGAATGGACTTTTTGAGGCAGGGGGCAAACTTAAACATTTTTACTTTTTTTTTTATGTTTCAGTTGGATGGATCTGACAGATAAACCACAAGAGTTAGCAATGCATTAATAGTCAGCAGCGTCTGAAATTCAAAACAGTAGTAAATTCCAGCAGTCCTACCGAGCTGTTGGAGCACACTGGGTGTATTCTAAACTCTATATTTTATAATTCACTTTCTTTACCTTTTTTTTTCCCCTTTAATAGTTATGTAATCTTTGATTTGACAAGAGCATTGCAATTAAAAATGAAACATCATTAAATTTTTTAAGTTGACTATTCTGTGAATATCTGGATATTTATTCCAGTATTGAGACTGAATGCCTGCATCTTCGGGCTTCTGTGTTTAATACACTGCATATAATGTTGTTACACTACTTAAATTATTCCTGTTATGAATTGTTCTGCAGCATTCTTAGTTTGCAATATAATTGAGTAATCTTCATATCTTTCAAGTGCAAATTTTGCTTTTGTCATCCTCGTGTTGAATTGATGAGGAATAAAAACCAACGGGTTATTTCTAAATGATGCATTTCTAAACCCTGATATGATAATTGGAGAATGTTTTAACACAAAGTATTTCATTTTCAGGTTCTGGGGAAAGATCACCCTGATGTTGCCAAACAATTAAATAACTTGGCTTTACTATGCCAGAACCAGGGTAAATATGAGGAGGTTGAATACTACTATCAGAGGGCACTGGAGATTTACCAAACCAAGCTGGGACCAGATGATCCAAATGTTGCGAAAACAAAGAATAACCTGGTAAGCCTTTTATAAAGTAAATCGAAGAAAAAGTAAAATTTTCTGTTGAATTGAAATGCACCTTTATTCAGCATGTATTGTGTTTATTATTTACCAAGCTAAATAAAACAGTGTGCTGATATATCTTTGGGGTTTTTTTTGTTTTCAGGCATCCTGCTATCTAAAACAGGGCAAATTTAAGCAAGCAGAAACTTTATACAAAGAGATTCTCACTCGCGCTCATGAACGGGAGTTTGGCTCTGTAGATGGTAAGAAGCTTAGTCCCTAGATTTGAATGTATGTTTCATTTTTGTAGTTATTATGAAATAAAATCTGCAGGAAGTTAATTGTATCACGATTAAAATTGTTTTCTGCTTGAGGTAGACTTAAAACGTGAGATTACAGATGCATGTAGATTCATCATAAGAAAGCATTTAGATACAGCAGTAACATTTGATATAAAAGGAGAGTTTTACTTATATGAGGTAGACTCGGTAGGTTTAAGTTTTAAGAATTTTGTATCTGGCATAATTTATCTTACGCCCAACCAAAACCAATTTTAGTATCTTTATAGAGGCAGAAAAATGTATGTCACTTTACAGTCACAGAAAAAGTCAGTGCAGGATTTCTAATGATATAATAAATATATTGTTAATGTGAGTTCTCTGTTAATACATTTAAAGAATGGGGAAAATACCCTTAAATGGTGAATTACACTATACATTGAAGTCAAATGCATTTTATCAACTATAAATCACAGTGAAGAATTTTCATTGCATTCCATGACAGTAGCATATGCACCACTTATTAGATGTCAAAATGGTTGTTATGATAAAAGAAATAAATGCATGTTTTCTAGCACAGAACTAGGTACATGACAAATCAATGTCAGCATATAATGACTTCAAAGCTTCTCAGAAGTACCTGTTTCTAAGTTCAGATAAGAAAAGAAGACAAAATGGTAAAACTGTAAGAGGTGCATGTTTTATTTATCTGCTGCTTGTAGTAGGGACAGTAAGGGGTTTTTTTTGTGGTGGTAATAGTATAATTCTCTGGCTCACAACTTCATTTCGGAAGAGTGAAAATCAAACAATGAATACTTTGTAGTTTTGTACTTCTATAATCTATTTTCTTCTGTTTCATCAGATGAAAATAAGCCTATTTGGATGCATGCAGAAGAGAGGGAAGAATGCAAAGTAAGGCTGTTGCCATAAATCTTTTTTGTAGCTTTTACGATTTAAGTTACAAATCAGTTATTTTTCTTCAATGTTACTTTTGTTTTAGGGAAAGCAAAAAGATGGCACATCTTTTGGAGAATATGGTGGCTGGTACAAAGCTTGCAAAGTTGACAGGTGGGTATTTTCCTTACAGGACAAAGCAGCAATAGCCCAGTATCTAGAAATGCCGCATTAAAGCATGTTTAAAAATGAAACCAAACCAGCTACTTGTTCAGGATTATAAAAACTGTAGTATTAAAAATTCAGGCCCCAAGTCTGTGTTTCAGGAACACAGTAGCAGTTTTTAAGTCCCAGGGCTGCTTTTACTCTAGGCTGGTTAGATCTAGTGACATAAAGATTCACTACTTGTGTTCTTGGCAGTACTTCACATGGAAGCATAGGTCACCTTTCTTTCTTTTTATACTGCTGGTTGGCATATGTGCTCTCCCAGCCTCAGCAAGACCTCTAGAGAGGGCCAGAAGCAAAAAGGAGACTGTGCAAATAACTGAGCCTTGAGTTTTCTAGCTGGCACAAAAACCAAAGCTAAACTGCCACAATTCAGCATTATTTGAGTTTCTAAACCTTGAAGAATATAGTTTTGTGTGAATTAAAACGTATATCTTAAAATGGAAGAAGAGAAAAAAGGACTTCAGCTTGGATTATATGTGGTGAAATATTTTTTGTTTGCTTTAATTTTGTTCCTTAACTGCCTTTTTTTTTTTTTTTAACATGCAGGTGGTACAATGTAAGAAAAGACTTGCACCTAGTACTGATAATATTCAGTGAGGGGTTTTTGTTTCTTCAGTGTTTGAATTCTTGTATTTAACAAGCAACAGAACCTTTGTACTGTTGAAATCTGCTCCTTTTTCTCCATCCCGAACTCTGGGTGCAATACGTTTTGTTGGTTTGTGTTTCATGTACTTGTTCATTCCAATGCATGAGGAAATCTTTTCTCTGCTGTTACTGGAGCAAAACTTCAAGCAACAGTACTGTGACTGAGCTAAATCTCATTGTGTCATTGAAACAAAAATGTCTTGTAGTGTGAGACTTGATAATGAAATGTGCGATATTTTTTTCCTCTTTATTATTCAAGCGTAGTTTGAATGCACAGACGCTGCAAATAGGTACTAAGTAAAAGCTGATGAAAGGAACTGGTAATTCGTTTTGTGACTAAGACATGCTGCGGTAATGGTCACTCTATGCATGAGTAAGCATATTTTCTGGAAGCTTCACAATTATTCGGTTGGACACACTCAGATTGAGCTAAATTTTCACCTCGAGATGCATCCGAGAAACAAAAGGATATAGCACTCTAGTTTTTTCTCTTGAGTAGATCTAGAGGCTAGTTACTAACTTCCAGTTTCAGGGCTGGTGACTAATCAGTGTGAGCCATTAATGCATATTGAAAGGGCTTAACAGGCTTTTCCATGTACGTGAAGTATGGTATATGTATTTCAAGAGAGACTTACTAAATATGAAAAATGTGATAGTTACTATATTAATTTAAGTTTTCATGGTTTGTGAATTGAAAAGAGTTTAGTGTGTGTGTGTACTTATATATATATACACACACTTTTTTTTTTCTGTAATAGTCCAACAGTAACAACTACCTTAAAGAACCTTGGAGCACTTTACAGACGACAGGGCAAATTTGAAGCTGCTGAAACATTAGAAGAGGCAGCAATGAGATCTCGTAAACAGGCAAGTATGAAAATTTGCCTTAATGATATTTCTGCACTGTGGTCATGCAGATTTTCAACTTCAGTATCTATTGTACATGCAGAATATATAAACTTTTAGCTAGTCAGTGTCTGGTGCATGGTGTTGCCCTCTAATTTCAGTCTGAACTAGTGATAAACTGATACTGTCTTAATGCTTGCAAACTGGTTAATTGCTAGGGCAGTGGCACCGTGTACTAGAGGCATGATTCAAATTTGGAGTGAAATTATGTGGAAAGTGGAAGAGCAGAAAACACTGTGTTGGGCAGCATTCCTCAATTGGCTACATGTCCTGGGAGGGAGACTGTAGCTAGGAGAAAATGGAGAGTTTCAGTTGATAATCTCCTTTCCCAGTAATGCTGTTCTACTTTTAATAAGGAACTGTCAAACTTATAAATGTTCTGTTTCTGCATATGACTGGCTGCAGCTTGTGCAGACCTTCAGAAGACCATTATAAATCTGACCGTTGCTGTTTTGTTTACTTTTGCAAACTGATGGCATGGGTATTACGGTTTAAGGGAGGACTATAATTCTTTTAATGTGGAGGAGTTCTCTGCTGTCTCTGTGGTCTCAAATCTGCTGTTCAAGTAACCCTTTCTCACAGTCATAGAAGGTAGGAGAGTGTTTGTTTTGGTTGGGGTTTTATTTGCTCTTTGTTTTTCCTTTCCCTTTTGGATGATTTGATACAATATCTTTTATAGAAGTACCTAAGACTGGACAAGAAAACAAAGCTTGTCAGTCAGTTTTAAAATGGAAAGCAAAATAAGAAAATGTTAGTGAATAGAAAAAAAAAAAACCAACTTGGAAAGTTCAACTTTAATATTGTTTTTAAGCAATAGTAAATAAGGTTTTTATTTTTTCAGAAGTAGTTTGTTTTTTGTTGTTTTTTTTTTCTTTATGTCCATGTAAAATTCTAAACTCAAATTCTAAATTGAAATAAACTGACTTAGGTGACAGATCGTATCTTTATTGATAACGTACTGGGTTTTATTGGTTATACTGATTTGAAGTTGTATTCTAAAGAATGATACTGCAGTGTTTGATGTATATAGAAACTGATTTCTGGAAAACGGAGAGTGCAAAAAAGTTCCTGGCAAACCTCATGCTTTTCTAGTGAATTCAGCAACAGTTCCCTTTGATAGAAGGTGGCGTAAGTTCTTTCTTTGACAAAAAATGATGGAAAACTTGTGAGCGTTTGCCAAATAAGTGGAATTAAACTGGTAAGAGGAAAATATGAATCTGGGAGAAAAGTTCTTCAGCAAAGAAAATTCAAGGGTGGGTGAGAAATAGCTGATACAGGTATTTTCTTTACTGAGGATGATTTTCCATGTGCTTTTACTGAAGGTTCATTTTTGGTGAGTGTCTCATTCAGATGTGATTTGAAGATAAGAAATGAATGTGCACTGCATCTTAACATATTTGCTTTGGTTGTTAGTTTTACTGTTGCCATTACATGGGATAATTTTTTAGTGTGAACAGATACAGCCAGGATAAATAGGGATAATATAATAGTAATAAGAAGACTGGTGGAAGAAGACTTTAGCTTGTAGTTACCTTTGTTTCCTTTTTTTTTTAATGTATAAAAACAAAACAAACAGAACACCAGCTTTTCAAGTTCAAATTTTTACTGTGAAGCTTGGAATTGATTATTTGGGAATTAAGGATGGGAGGATCTTGCTATTGGAGAAGTCTCTTTTAGAGTCCCTGTTTAATCACCCCTTCGGGCTTGCCAGTACCACTGGAAAAACTGTTCCTTGTCTCCATTTTCCAAAAAGCCTGCTGAAGGCTTGCTGCTGCTACTTCATTTTTATTAAGCATGCTTCAGGTTTTCATTGGTTCATATACTACCTATACTATCATGCCGTAATACATCACATTATACACAGCACTAGATTTGTACATGTAGGAAGCAATGCCATCTTACTAGCAGCGTTTAACACTACCTTTCTATCCTGGGTCATTAAAGTAAAGGAGGACAGACAGGGTTAATGCATGTCCCTTTTTGAGCTAAAAGCAAAGAGGTACTTTTGTTCCCAGGTGAGGAAAGACATCAGTCCTCCACAGCTCTGTTCTCCTTCATGCATTTTTGTTTGCTTTAGCTGCTGGGATGTATGTGCTAGATTTTTGAAGACCAGTAAAGTTCTTTGTCCTTAATCTTTCATGACAGAATCGAACAAACCGGGAAAGTGCAGTTCCTGCCCCTTCACTATTTTTTCTTTTTAACATGTGAGGTAAATGAGAGACAGTAGCTTTGGAACAGAGCCTAGAGGTTGTTTATATGATACATGACCTCCTCAGTGGTGATTTTAAATCATTTTACGCTTCTCATGTTCTGTGCTGCTGAAGGGTTTGGTGCAAAAGCTGTTTTGAGCCTATGCTTCTCTACTGTCTGAGAGCTCTAGCCACTCTTCTGCACCATACAGCCGTGTGGAAGTGAAAATATGCGATCGTTATGTGTTGGTTTCATACTTCCTTGTCTGTAGAATTCCATTACGGAGGGCTGTTCTGCTCTTCAGTTAGTGGAAAGCAGCTATGTTGGAACCTATATAGGTTTATTATAAAGAAAACAAAACTGAAAACAAGTATGACTTGAGCTTTGTTACTTTCTAGTTTCTGTGTTAAAGATTTTGCCTTTATTTTAGTGCAGGGTTTTCACAGAAGGTATCTTAACACTTTTAAGATATTTAAAGGATTATTTGGTGGGCATTCTTTAACACAAAGTAAACGTATTTTATTGAGCATATATCTAGTCTGTTCTATTGTAAGTCTATTTTCTGTGATTTCTTTCTGAAGGATAAATTGTACTACTGTGCCAAGTGTCATATGTCAATGTTTTTAAATAACACAACCTTTGTCTTAGGTATTAGATATTCAGACACCTGCAACGTTCTTTCCAAAAGTGGGTGAATACTGCACCATTTGATAGGTGGAAAACTGAAAATTGCATTGACTGTTCATGATCTGTGCATTGTTTAAATATTAAGCTGGTGGCCAAATGGCTTCATGTGAGTGACATGAACACCATAAGGCTTTGACAAGCGATAGAGGAGGAGGAAAAGAATGGCAAGTCACTGAATTCTCAAACTACCAAACTGTCTGTCCACTTCATGCTGTGTTGATTCCTGTAATGTATAAAGGGCAACTCATCTTGACTGCCCTTTGAAGGCAGAATCAGGGTAATGGGGTTATGGGTTTGATTGACTTCTTTCTTGATATGGTTATTGTGTGTAAATTGTAGATTAATATAACTCATAATAAAATTAAACCTTTCCCTATTTTACCTAATTCTCAGGGTCTTGACAATGTTCATAAACAGAGAGTTGCTGAAGTGCTGAATGACCCTGAGAGCATAGAGAAAAGGCGAAGCCGAGAAAGCCTCAATGTTGATGTGGTAAAGTACGAGAGTGGTCCTGATGGAGGCGAGGAAGTGAGTATGAGCGTAGAATGGAATGGGGTAAGTACAGTACACAGTTTAAGAAAATAGCCTAGATAAATTATCACCATAACAAAAATGGTTGTCCATTCACCAGCCTATCGTATTTTCAGTAGTTTCTTGGTTGATCTACTTTGTATTTTGTAATTTTGCAGAATCAATTAAGAAATGGAGAGTAACATTTTGTTTTTCATAACATGTAAAAAAAACTTTAAAATTTTAAAACATCGTTTCTATTGTTGTCCTGAATGGTGAAATTTCTTCAAGAATCCCAAGCAGTTGTATTTAAGTTGTTTAATGCTGATTGAGTGTCCTGGTGTATGGTCTGGTGTACAATTGCTTGTCAGTGGTTTCTTTTTATTAGTAGAAATATTCTGGCAATTAACTTAAGTTTGCTTTTGTCCTTTTGATGCCATATTTACCTGTATTTTAAATGTTTCTTTAAAAATACTGCATCTGTTGGAATCACAAAGCACATTTGCTATGGAGATGTATTAAGTGTTAGCAGTTTTAGAGTAAATTGAAGTGATCAGTCTAACACTAAAATAATTCCAATCTCCTCCTTATCCAACTTGATAGAAAAAAGAACATAACTTTTCAAGCTGCTATACAGTACATTTTAAGAGGCAGTGCCATCACGTAACAATGTGATAGTAACTTCACATTTCTTAAGTGAATATTAGCATCACTTTCCTGTATTAGAATTGGACTGGAGTCAAGACTTGTTCCTATTTGTTTCCCATATATTTGCTTCATGGTATAACACTGATTTTCATAAACTAAAAAAAGTATAATGTGATTTCGTAGGCATTTTTCTAACCATTGTTTTCCCATATTTGAAAGACAGTGCAAGTTTTCAATTAGTGATCTTGCTTATGTAGTTGTGTGCTTCTGTCACTAGCTTTCCCATGCTTTATCCCATTGCTGGCAATGGGATATATATTGCACTGTTAACTAACTCCCAGCTGCAGTTCTGCTGAAAATATTCTGTTAGATTATAAAAGTGCTATCACCTGCTTTTCCTGTATGGGAGGGGAAGTGGCCTACTTTGCAATATTGAGTGTTCTGAAGTTTCATGTCTCTCACAATAGCTATCTTTTTTTTCTTTTTCTTCTTTTTTTCACCACATGAGACAAAGTTTAGTATTCCAAATAAACCTTCATAAAACATGTACTGCTTTAGTCTTAAAGGAGCATGTTCTTTCCATCTTTGCTTTTGTCCCTTATTATTGTTTTCTTGGCATTGGTGTTCTCAGTGCCAAGACAGTCAATCAGCATCTAATGTGAATAATACTGCATCATTAATAAAGCCAAAGTAAGGTTGGATAACTCTTTTTTTAATTCTCATTTTGCCCATTCAGCGTTAGAACTGTGTACTGTACTGCTCCCTTAATTTTCGCTGTACTTTGCATGACTATATGTTCTAAATGGATTAAACTTTTTTCTGTTATTGACATTAATTAAACAAGCATGCAGGTTTTGGATTGAAAAGGCCTTCTGGAAAAGCAATAGACAGTATTTCTAGGTCAATATTTTAATCAAACTCAGTGATAAAATTTGTTGATCTGAAAAATTAAATTTTGACCTGTCAAGGCAAACAAACTTAGTGTGCTGAAGTGGCATTGCTTTATTCTCATCTTCGTTTTTTTTCTTGGTTTTCCGCCTCTTAAGAAAAGATATTTTGTATTACGTCTTTTACGTGAAGTGGGCAACTCTCCCTCTACCCTGCTAGTGTTTCTATCTCAGTGCTTTCTTCCCTCTACTTTATATCATGTAGTGTTTTTTTTTTTTTACCCCTGTGCGTTCCCTCCAGACAAAATATTCTGATTCATAAAATATAGTAGAATTTTTTTGTCAGGCAGATACTTCTGTGGACAGAGCCTGAAGAGAGGCATGCCTTTTCCCTTTAAATTCATCTGAACTGATCAAGCTGACTCGTGTTCTTGCCTGTCAGAGAATAGGTGGCATGTATAAATTAATAAAAGATTACATTGGAAGATTCATTGTTGTTTAGTGATTTCCATGTGGAACATAATCACTATTAAGCATTGTATGCTTTGATGTAATGTCTTACATTCTTACAAAATGAACTGAAATATCTATTGGAAGTAAATCTGTCATTAACTATTAAAATGAACACGTTAAGTGAGGTTGTGTAGTGCATATTCACATGCTTTGTGTAACATCCATCCCTTAAAGTTAACCAAAATGCAAAGGACTACTTGTCTTAAATATTCAAGGTGGAAATCCCAAGATTTTTAGCCCTTACTATATCTGTATATTAAAAATGACAGTGGGTATCTGTGACTGGCGTTTTTGTAAGTTGATCTTGCAGCCAGTTGGAGGACAGATAAAAATCTTTGTAGTATGATAGTGTTTAGTTTAAGATCGTGTTTTTAGTGTGAGAGAGTATCTTTTATTGTTCTAAACCATGTGCTGAAAAAAGACAGACTTTTGGGTACATCAGTCCGCTTTCAGGTGTGAAACAAAAGCAATAAATTTCACTACCACAGACTAGCTGGAAAGAGTTGCTCTTCTTTAATACGAAGGGCCAGACAGTCAGAGCAGCATCGTAGCAGACAACTACAAAGCACAGGAGGTGTAAGCAAAGTAATAAGGTGACTCTCATTCTGAGTGACATCAAAATTGGCAATTAATCTTTTCCATAGAAATGGATATCTCAGTGATTTTTTTCGTTGTTTGCACTGGATTTAGGATATTTTATTTTTTTTATCCGAAGCTCATGTTTTAAAGGGGTTTTAAAGGTAATCCTGCAGTCAGTGTTTAACTTGGAAGTTCAATGTTTTTATTTTAGATTTGAAGTACCCAAAAGCTTGTCTGCTTATTCCTAATGTGCTAGTTAGCATAATAAAAGTTATACTCTGTATCTACCAAATTGGTTTTGCCTTTGTTCATTTGATCATTAATACTACTATAGCATCACTGGTTTAAGACCACAGGAATAATTAGCCTTTTTACTGATCTAATACTTCTGATTTGGAATTCAGACTTCAATTTATTCTGTCCTGCAAAGTTGAAGTTCACTTCACTTTTAAAAGCGTGAACACTATGCAATTTAGTTTGAAACAAATACTCAGTTAGATTTTGATCTTCTAATCACTTGGTGGCAAGGCATTTTGCTATTTGCAAGAGTAATTTTAATTACTGTTCATTCCATTGCTATAGGTAAAGGTTCTCAAAACAGTTATCTTAATAGTATCAGTAACGGTTTCTGTACTTAACACAGAGAATGAAAAGCATGTGAATTGAACCACAGCTTATATTTAAAGGTGGATTCTTTCAGCTGCCTCACTGCATATGGGAAAGTACAGAAGTTTCCACTTGGATAACGTATATACATGCATATATGTTCTAAGAAATACTCGTGAGGTCAGTTGGATTCTAATTCCTTAAAGGAATGCGCAGAATTTTGTCTGGAGGTAGGGGAAGACCTCTTTCTTCTTGCAGCTTTGTTTTGAGGAAAATTCCTGACAGAAGTTAAAGCTGAAATGAATGCACCTTGCTCTGTTACTTTCTTTCTGGTTGGGTTTTTTTTCTTCTTTATTTTTATTTCTGTGTTCATGTCAGGTGAAAAAAAAAATAATTTCTTTGTTTACAAAATGTAATACTAAAGCTATCCCTCCTTAAGGGTATTTTGTGTTTTATGCAAGTACTAACTTAAAGAATGCACAGCCTCTTTCACGTTCATTTGTACATTGCATATTAGTGATACAGATGAAACTGTATAAAGAAGTACATTGCGGTAATTGCAAGGGCCTGCACTTTGTACTTAAGGGCAGTCCAAATACTTACTCCAGAAAAAATTGTTTTGAATGTGACCTAGAAATACTGTAAACATAACTGTTCAAAATTGAAAACTGTTGAATTTTTCCCAACAGTTTCATTCAGTTTTTCTCTCTCCATTTCTGACAGGCCTAGATGCCTTTTGTGATTCTTATACTGTCTCCTGCATGACGGGCGTGCACCATCTTCAAGCTTTAACTTCTCTCTTCAGTACTGACTGCTGTGTTTTAGCAAACCCCTTAAGATTCTTGTCAGAGCTACACTTCCCTGTAAACTGGCCATTCCTTCAGTGCTGGTGTCTTTTTTTTGGTTTTTCTATTTCTGTACACGTGTAGCTTTGCCAGATATGTATCTAGTCATACAAAATGTTATTACAACCATTTGCTGTGTAATACATTAGTAAAAAAAAAAAGTAACAATGAACTTTATAAGTAGCTGTTCACTATGGAAAAAAGGTAGCTAAAAGTATCACACAAGGTATTATTGAAATGGCATGATGGTGATCTTTACAGGAGAAAAACAAAACCCGTAACAGTAAGGCATGTTCTCCAAGTGCTTTAAAATGTATTTAGAGACCTATTACGTGGTTAACATCAATATGGAACTCTGGATGTCTTCACTTATGATTATTCTAAAGTAGCATTGCTGTTTAGTCTTTGTGTGAGATTTTAGCAATTATGCTTTTCTCTACTAATCTTGGTGTTCAGTGATTTGTGTATTTGTCTTTCTAACTTCTAATAAACTCACTCCAACTCAGGTGTCTGTCTTTGTCTGCTTAGTAGTACTTTACTTTCTTCTTTTACAATTCTTCTTTCTTAATGACATAGGATTTCTATGAAGTAGGAAGTGGTCACTTCTAATCTTACTAAATTGTTGGGGCTTTTGGTTTGTTTTGGTTTTTGTTTTTTTTTTAAAAGAGCAAAATGTTGAAAAACAGAATTGTGGTCAGTTGGAAGCTTCTTTGATCAGCGTAGCAGTGTAAAACATGAATGCAATGTACGAAAAATCCATTTCATCATGTTTTACGTTTTCTTTGGTGAAAGTTAAAATGAAGCATGGGAATTTAACCATACAGGTTTCTGATCAGAAATATGTTTTGTTTAAGGATTTTAGGATTAAACAAACATGTTTGCAAGTATTGTAGATGTTTAGAAAAAATAAAATATTTTTTTTCTGAGACTGATGGAATACTTTTGCTTGGGGCTTGTACTCTGTTAACCACAGTGCGCTCATATGAGATGGTAACATGGTGATGGTGAATTGTTTGGCTTCTGTGGTGGGGTTTTATTAATTATTATGAACTGCGGCTTGAGCACTTTAGAAATCTTTCTTACAGTTTGGAAGGAACCCTTTTGTTTTGGTAAAGTTATAGCTATATGATATTCTGTGTTTAGGTCATTGTATCAAGTATATATTAATAGCAATTTAAAATAATTTTTTCATCAATGAAATGGTTTTGAGCCAGTTTTGGGGGAGGGCAACAAACTCTTGCACTTTCACATTTGTTTAATTTTTTTCAGGATGGCACTGGATCTTTAAAACGCAGTGGTTCCTTTAGCAAACTTCGTGCTTCCATTAGACGCAGCAGTGAGAAGCTGGTTAGAAAGCTGAAGGGAGGAAGTTCACGAGACAGTGAACCAAAGAATCCAGGGTAATTATCTATTCTTAGCTGTACTGGTGTGCCCTCGTTCTGTGCCCTCACTGTAGCCTAGTGCAGTACCTAGGGCAGTGTTTTTTCCCTTTTTACTGCTTTCGCCGCTTGAAGAATAGAAAAGCCTGATGGAATTATTGACAAATGTTAGTTACCTGCAAAATTCTCCTTTTCACACAACGGTGAAGAATAATAAATGTTACTGATTCTTACAATAAAAGCTTAAATACAGTAAACCCACAGCTAACATTCTTGATATAGTTTAATATTCTTGATATAGCTTTATATATTGCTGTGGGTATTAAGAGAATTACCGACTTGAGCCCTTCTCAGTTTCTATTTTTGGAAAACCCAGATTTCAGAGAGCAGAGGAAAATGTTGAAAAACTTGAACCTAGTTGTGCATTTCATTAACATTTTGGCCTCAGTGAAGCCAGTGGTAAAAATTCAAATTTTAATAAGTTTGACTTCTCCCTCTTTCCTCCTTACCATATGATTATGGATTTAGATGTATGTAATATTTCTAATAAATGCATACAAACATTAATCACTGATCGGCAGCTGCAGAGAAGTTGAAATGTTAAAATGTACTGCTCTTTTTCATAATAGCACTCATGGATGTGCTACCCAACATAATTGCTATCAGTTTTGTGGGGTATTTTCCCCTTGCTGTGGAAAACTGAAACACGTTTAGTTGACAGAAAGTTGTACGACAGTGTGAATTTGAACTTATGCTTTAAAACAGTTAAATTGGAGAACTTGGAGTAACTTCTGATGGAGCAATTGGATCTATGAGTAAATACAATAGATGGTGGTGATGATGGTAATAGCCGAGACACTGATCTGGAGGCAGGGTCTCGATGTGTTCTTGTAGGTGCTCCAGTGAAGTTTTGCCTTACTGTTTTTATGCGGCTATAAAAATTGTGTACAGCTGCAATACACATAAAATTCTCTTCCTTGCATGTCTGTTTCAAATTCAGCCTGATCAGATTTTTAGAATTGTTAATTAGAATTTCACTCTCAGCTGCCGGAGTCTTGATGTTCAAGGTACTAAATCAAACTCAAGGTCAAAAATCCCTTTGTGTTTATTGATAAATCGTTAAGAACTGCCTCTGAGATGACAGATTGAGAATAAACTGTGAGAAACATGTAATTAGAAGAAGGAAATATGTAAATGTAAAATGCTATAGGGAAAACAAGCAAGTGCAAGCCAAAATAGAGTAAAAGGGATTTCCGTCTTTGTCTTTAGTGTTAGCATCTTTCTACATTGGTTTTCTGTTTCTGTTCCGCTCTGTCTAGAGTTCATACATCATAGTTCAGGTATATTCTTGTATTAATAGATGCATATATTCATAGCTAATTTTGCATTTTCTCCTTTTTTTTGTGAGACATGGAAAGGTTTTCAGTTTCTTAAAAGCCGAGAGTTTTATTCCTCCTTCTCTGTACTAAATAGAGCTAACTTTTTCTGCAAGTAAAGTAACTCAGTGATTATAGGTATACAAAATTATGCTTATGTATAATTGAACACATTTGGCTTTGCAGTGTCCTGTAAGAACTCCTCTGCCTTTATATTGTCTGCACGTGGTAGTATTTGACTAAGGTAGAAATAATCAGCCCACATTAACATTAATTACATTCTGGGGTCTGTATCACGAGTTAAGATTGCCTCAAATAGAGACATTAATGTGAAACAAATTTGAAAACAAAGCAATATCTTTCTTGCTTCCCTTTTTTGACAAAATATTCTTGGTTTTTAGATGTCTCTGTAGTTCTTAAAGAATAATTTATTCTTAAAACTTGCAGTAAGTGTATTGCATTGACAGGCTTTTATGTAGATACGCACTTTGAATGTGTAAGACGAATATTACAATTTCTGTTCTTGTAAGATATGGACATTTTTTAATCCTAATTTATATTTGCATTTGTTATTAAAACCAGCTAAGATTCCTGGTATTAAACACTAGCTTTGTAGATCATGAAGCATAGCTGTACATACTGATACTCCAAGAAACTGTTTTGATTTCATTTTCTGAAGAAACTTTAGTAAATAGAGTTAATTATTTTTTTTCTGCTTTTGAGTTTAATGAAAGGGATACTTGGTTTTTGTTATGCAAACCTTTGGTTTCCAGTGCGTTTGGTAGCTGAATATTACCGTACTGACATAGCATACATATAAATCGCTTTTGCTATGAAGTCAGCTGCTCTAGGTAGAAGACTTCTGTGCCTCCCTCCTTACCAGTACAGCTCTGTGTTCCCTGCCTAGGTCTCTGTGAAGGCTTTATTTTGAAATTGATTTCCACCTGTTGCTTATACTGTGCTTCTGTAAATAGTAATTGTCGGGGCAGGTAGGATTCTGAATGAGAAATAATCAAATAGAAATACACTAATAGCACTGCATGAGAGACAGACTTAGTTTTCATGTTGTTGCTTGATACAGAGGGTTGAGAAGAATAAAGTGGAAAACTCATCAGGGAAATTGTTTCTTTGAAATAATGCAAAAGCCTTTTTGACAAAGAACAAGTCTCTTAAGAACTGTTCTTTGAAATACGCAATACCTGAAGCATGGTATCAGTTCGTTCTTTCTTTATCATATTTCAGAATTCAGTTCTGTAATAATTTAACTTTGCCTAATTAGTGTTAGGTTTGATTTTTTTCACTTTAAAAGTTTTGATCATACAGCAGAACAGTTAAGATTTGTAATTTAAAAGTAAAAAAGCCCACCTCTTTCATAATTGCTATTACTTATGCATCAGAAAAACAACCGCATGCTATTTGTGCAATCCTGTTTCTAACATGGAGGGAATTAAAAGTGCACTTGCTAGAATAAAGTTCTTAAGTACGCTGATTTCAAACAAAACAACCAAAAAATCAACCCACATACAAACAAGTATCTCATGTGTGATTAAAAATTCCTCTTTTTTTTTTTTTTTTTAATTGGCACTTCAACAAGAACCTAAAAATATGTGTGTAAATTTTTACTGGTGGATATTCTATTTCCCTGGAATGTTTTCCATAAACCTTTATGCTCTTTTGAAGAGTTTTATGTAATGTTTTGTTTGTGTTTTACAGATTAACTTACTTTGGCTTCCGTATATAACCTCTGTTGTACATGTTTCCTTGAATAAAGGAGAGGTGTATACCGTGCATGAGTCCTTGCTTTGTTGTTGCTAACACTCATGTCAAATATTTTAAATTGTATGCGTTCTAGATTTCGAAACGTTCCGATTTAATGCTAAGAAAACCCAGTAAGCCCGTGGCAGCTGTTGCCTGTGTTTGTTAGTGTTTTGGCTCTTTATTCTGCTAAGCCTTTGCTTTATGAAAGCATTTAAAACTCGTGCTTGACTTTGACTGTTAGTAGTCTTGCTTCAGTAGAAAGAAAAACTGGTTTAACATCTAATGTGATCTGTATGGATAAACCTTTCCATGTTCTTGGAAGGCATTGGAAACTTTGGATTGGCCAGTTGTCTGTAAAGCTGTAGGGAGCACTGCAGGATTAAGGCCTCATTGTCTTGTGAATAGTTCATTAAAGATGTATTCAAAGCCCTCATTTAGTAGTATTGAAATAGTTGAAGAGCAGGGAAAAAATCAAAGCAAACATAGTACATTTCGAGTAATGTACAGACACTTTGGGATAAAGGACACCAGACATTCCTGTTGTAGTCGCCATGATGATAGAAATCTTAAGGCTAATCTTGAATTTCATTCCCCACACTGTAAAATATTTTTTGTTAAATTTTGTATATGTTTGAGAAATGTAGGTAAATTATTAATCCTCATCTCAAACAGCAGTAGATATTACATTTAATGCAGTGGTATTTTGGCTGTCAGTAGCTCCTCTGTAGGTGATTGATTTTTTTTTTTTTTTCCTCATTTGTTGCTTTCAATACAATATTCAAAGGTGGTTGTTGTTACCAGTGCTCAGGGCGTTGTAAAGCCAAAAGCACAACCAGAGTTAATAGCAGCAACCATCTTGGTTTCCCTAACTTTGCAATGTTTAAAATAAAAGATTTTAAAATGTTTATTGAAATTTATTCTGAAGAGTTACCTAAATGAGGCAGAAAGTACTAAACTAATGGTTGTTGTAGCTTTTTCAAGTTAAATGCTGCCTACGTGACAAACTTACTCATGTTTCACATTTTTTTCCTAAACTGTCTGAATGTTTGATGTTTTTGTAAGAAGCTGCATAAAATGGAAACTGAGAATTAGTAATTAAAAATCAATGCTAAGTCAGTGTATTAATTTGATATGCTTTAAAAATTGAGATTTTATTTTGCGTTGAAATTAAATCAGTTGCCTGAAATGTTTAAGCTCTGAGGAGCTTGTAATTTTGGGGGGTTTATATGTAATTTGGAACCGAATATAAACATATTCTATGTAGTTATCTTAAAGGGTATCCCTCAGATCAGTTTTGGGGCATTGTTCAAACTCCCTTAACTGTGCATTGCTCGTTGTTATACTTGTGTTTGTAGAGCTGTTAGTTTTCAGCTATTCTGATTGGTTTATCCTTGCATGTTCACTGTCCTGGTTGCAGCATGAAGCGTGCCAGTTCTCTGAATGTTCTTAACATGGGTGGCAAGGCTACTGAAGATCATTTTCAAGTAAGAAGCCCTACAATACTCTTACAAAAATAGATATCATCTAGTAGGGTTTGGGACAAAAAGAGTATCATAAATAATAAAACAACAAACCCCTAGTGTTTGGTAAGATCCTTCTTCAGTAAGGTGTTTAAAGTATATGCTTAAGGCATCGTTCTGTAACACTTCTGTGAATTATGCTTAATTTTAAGCAAGTGCTTAAGTCCAGCCAGTAAAGAGCATTGGCTTTTACGATCTCATGCAGTCTCTGGCATTGGACCTTCTGACTGTTACAGTGGATATGAAACTTGTAGATTCTTACGTTCTTATAAACACTAATTAAAAACAAACAAACAAGAACTTTTAAAGCCCAGTTACTAAGTACTTTTTACTTCAGCCCCTTTATTGCAAAGGGCTCAGTCACCTTAATTGTTGTACATCATTCCCTTAAATGCGACTTCAGTTGTTTCTGAGGTTGTACAGGAGCAGTCTTTAAAAGGTTGTCTCATCCGTGTTATGCTTCTGCTAATATAAAACCTTATTTTGCGTAACTGTATATGGTGTGCCCGATCACTGCTTTCCGTTTCCTGTTTTTACCTAATAAGTCACTGTTTCTTATATTGTCAAGTAAGCTAGCAATGTTCTGCATTCTAAACACTGTTGTGCATTTTACTAACACAGTAACTGCAACTAATTTTAGGAAGGTAAAATTGCTTCTGTACTAACAAAACTCCACGTGAGGATCTTGGTCACTATTTGTCCTGCCATAGTAAGAAAGCCCAAACTGTATGGCTCTCATCTCACTGTTGAGTGGCATAAAGGTGTCTTAACTGTATTATCTCTAATGAACACACTGCAGAGTTTTCTGTGGTGTGAAATGTATGCAAAATTTTGCTTACGGTGAACTTCAGCAAAAAAAAAAAAAAAAACAAACAACACAGGGTAAAGCATAATTCCTTGCAGCAACAGCACCCAGGCAAACGTCATGCCCTGGGCGCCTCTAAACTGGATCCTTAGTATATAATTGATGTGACTTGCAGAAGAGTAATTTGGTGTTTGTGCGTACACTGCCATATTAAAATTAGTTCTCACTTCTTGTGAGCTTTTCTAGTTCTCCCACTACAGACACTCTTGGCAGTTCCCATAGGTGGGCTCTTGCATTTCTGCTGAGATTTGGGTGAGGATTGTAAAGGCTGCATACAGACATCAGTAGATCTTTTCAGTTTTGCGAGTTGAAAGTTGGGGAAAAAGGTGTTTATTTGAATACAGAAGAGTGTCTCCCTGTCCAGCATGAACAAGGCTGGTTCTCCATAGTTCCTTGTATTTGTTTGTTCCTGTTTGTTACAACTAGTAATGTTGTTTATTTGCTTGAACTGTCTGGACATCTGCTTAATTTATTTGTTTGTTTGTTCTCCCCTTCACACAGGAACGAAATAATTGTCTGACAGACTCAAGAGCTCTGAGTGTCAGTCATACTGATTTGGCGCATTGAGATTCTTGGACAGAAGCTAGCTAATATTCCTTGGTGAATAAAGAAGCACTGAGACCTTCAAAGCTTTGGTTCCTCATCATTATGTGTAGGAACACCTAGTTTAGATTTTATTGGGGTTTTTTTCCAATAGACTGCTGGTTTTACTTTTCTAAATAGGAACGATTTTAAACACAGCATTAGTGGGTATTTTCTTCTAAAGGAAAACTATATAGATATATATTGCTCATTGCACTGCTCCCATTCATGCTACTTACGTTGATTTCTTTAATAGATCTGAATATTACAGCAGCCAAAAAAGTGTAAAAATACAAACATATTTAAAGCATACCAAAATGCAAAGATGTTTGAAAATGCTGGCAAAATTAAACGTGTAGCAGTAAATATATACAGTGCTGGAATGAGAAAAGGATAAATTCATGTGCATTACTGTATAAATTCAAATTGAGCATACTGTATCGGTGGGGCTTTCCTTTGCACCACGGATTATTGTCATGTTAGAAACCTTAGCTGGCAAAACAGCACTTGGACACGGCCTACTTAACCACTAGATCGAGCTATTAAATGTTACAGACGAGATGGTTGGGGTTACGTTACATAACGATAGCGTGAGTAGCGGTACCCGTGGCCATAACTTTGATACTTGTTGATAGAAGTCTTAGGGCACAATAATGGATGGAGATAGGATGGTTCACATTGATCAGGAGGAATGGAAAATGTTTTGACCGTTACCTTGTATGGTCGACGAATACTGAAGTTTTGGACTGCAGCTGTCCCAGAGCAGCAGCTGTTGTTGCTCTTAGGGAAACATCAAGCCTCAGGTTGACTTTCTTGCTTGTCCACTGGAGTTCACAATCCCATTCTCTGTTTGCTGAAAGTGCTCCAGCCTTTCCTGACGCTGATCCCAAATCCTGCCTTTCTCCGGCATAGCTGCTGACAGCAGAAGCAGGCAACTGCGCGCTGGGCTGTTCTGCTGCAGAGGAGCTGCTGTGCAAAGGACCACTCGCATCTGAAGGGCCCCAGCGGAAGCACTTGATGGCCATAAGTGGCAAGCAACGTGTTTGCCCACACGTCCCTGTTAAATCTACTTACGGTTAATACGTATGCTGTCTGTATACAGGACTGCTGCTGGAACTAAGTATGTATGTTTTAAGTATTTTATAGACACTAGTATTTTCCTTTTGCTTTTCTGTAAAGCTTGTAATTTTGTTCATGTTTTGTAAAAATTCATGTGAAGTTGGATAAGAAAGTAAAAAAAAACAACGTGTGTATACAAATGTATCTGTGGTCATAGTTGTGAGCTGAAAATGCCGAACGAAATTAACTTTGGGAAAAGCTGGAATATTCATTCAAGGTTAGCACCGACTGAAGGAGGTAAAACATAGGGATGTAAGCAAGTTTTAGTATTGGAACAGGCTGTGAAGAGTCATTAGAATTAGTACTTGGTAGAAGTATTTGACTGGCTTTGCATCTGGTTTTAGGTTGTGCTACAATACCTGATGCGAGAAGCTGTGTGTGTAATGCACTTGACTATGTTTACCAGGAGGTACCGTGTTAGCATCTCTTTAAAGGAAGCTGCGTATGGTGTACCTGCTGTAAGGACGGTTTAGAAACGGTGGGATACAATGCTGCTAATATGTAGGAGTTCTAGCACACAGTAAGTAGTGCAATTCATTAATGAACTCGAGCAAGAACAAGTTGTTGCTCAGTTGTCTTAACAATATGTACTTATATAATGTAGACTCTTGAGTTTTAATCTTTTTATTAAGAGCTTTTTATATAAAAATATACATAATATATATACTTTTTTTTTTTCCCTAAAGCAAAATGTGCTGTGTGCACCCATTGGTGAATTCGGTTCTCTGCACAAAGCCAGCCTGAGCTCGCTTTGCACAAAGAACTGCACATCAGGTTGCTGAGCTGGGTGGGTACTGATGTCCAGACGGGGGGAGGACGGCAGGAGAGCCCTGCCACAGCCGGTGTGTCACCAAACAGCCTGCGATGGTGTCAGCCATCCCTCTGGCCGTGCCCGTGAGAAACTCCTGCTGCAAACACCCCTCACAGTCAACCTGTTTCACGCCAGCACGATGCCACTGCTGCAGGAGTGGCTCAATGGGCCGGGTGACACACGGCTCTGCAGGGCTCAGTGTTTCACTCGGAGGCCGTTATAGAAGTCTGACTTCCAAAAACCACCCACAAAACTATTTAGACACAGAACTGATTTTGGTAATAAGGAATTATTTAACAGAAATTGAAGTATGTGTTTTCTACATTCATCTTTCAACTTTGAAGGAAAATTACTTTTGCTGCCTCTTAAAAAAAAAAAAAACAAACCTTCTGTAAATAGCAATAAAATATTTAACCATGTCAAATCACAGTGTACATTAAGTTTTAAAATGCAAGATCATGGTATGGTGATCGCGAGGGAACTTTCTCGTTTAGGATTGTACTGTTGGTGGCGTTACTAGTACTGTGCTTTTACATGTTTTAAGCCTTTATATAGTATTTTAAAGCATGCTGGAAGACTAAATCGTTGAGCTGCTTATTAAACAATTCTTACATTTAAAAGGTTAATTATTTTTTTTTTCAGAGAAGAAACAAACTTCACGACTCCTCTAATCCATAAATGATAGACAGGTCCTTACGGTTATGAGCCAATGAGCTGTTTGCAGTTTACGGTCAGGCTTCTTATTGCATCATGAATTAATTACTGTCAGGACACGGTTTGTATACATTTAAATTTCAGGTGTCCTTCTCAGTTGGCTCTTATGAAAGGTTTTCTTTCTGAATTTCCTCTGTTTCGGTTGTAGCTAACAGTCTGCATAAAGTATAAAACCAAAATACCCAAGTGTATAATTCTTGGATATCTTCAGCACTGAACTAAATCAACAGCTCTGATGGAACAGAAAACTAGAAGAGACCTTCAGAATTGCCAGACATCTTGTTAGGAAAACCGCAGCCTCGGTAGTGCTATTTGGGTTTTAATTTAGCATGTTTGTCCTTGCCCAGAACTGTAAGGTTGAACTTCTTTAACAACCTAATAAGGGCTCCAGATTAGGCCAGTTCCTCTGGACTCTCCTACAAACAGTGGCTACTTCTGGGGTACAGAGCCAGCACGGGTCGCACATAGGATGAATCGTAGGTTGAATTGTTACTGAAAGATCCCTGTTGCCCTTCTGTCTTCTCTGGTTTTGCACTAGTCTTTAGGAATATTGGCAATATTTGTTCTTGAGTTTAGATCTTCTTATTGTAAAACGCAACTGTTTCATAATTTGCTCCTCTTTTAGAGGAATAACTGATCTATTGCTGTGATGTTTGTGCTTGCAGTACTGCAGCGATGGAAACAATGCAAAAACAATTGGACACATTATCTACAGTTGTACCTTTTCTTAAAACAAACAACACATCCCATGCCCTCCTGAATGGTAGTAAATTAAAATGGTTTTAAACTTGAGAAGTATTTGTGCTTAAATTGTACCATTTGAATCCAGTAATTTTGAAAATGGTGTGGTTCTGTTGTAAATATATAGTAAAAGGGGCGTGCAGTGCTTCGTTCAAAGTGTGTTTACAATACTTGATGAGTTCAAGTTACTTTAGATTTTATTATGCAGGTCATGTATTTTGTCTGAAAGCTGCTAAGAGAATTGCATTTTTTGGTAATGTTAGCCTGTACTGAGAGAATAAATGTTAAAAGACGTGATGCTGTGAAGTTTACAATTTCCTTGTAGCAACTTTACATTGTCACAGACTTATAGAAGTATTGGTATAAACATTGGTTTGTTGGGTTTTTTTCCAGTACTTTAGCATTGAGGGGAATCTTGAACATCTACATTTGATTATTCCCTCCCAAACCATTGGCAGTAGTCTCAGTACGCTGAATAGTCAAGGGCAGTAGTTTAAAAAGAAAAAAAAAAAAAAGCCCAGAAGAACAAAGCAAGCAGCAAAACAGAGTGCCACCTTCTGACAGAGGTCAAAAGATCCGCGCTGTTGTGAAGATGCTTATGTTCATTGTGAAGTTGCAAAACTGTTCTTTAGTTACAGCTGCTTTTAAATAGGAAGTATTTGGAGAACTGTGGTTGGAAGTTCATTTAATGCTCCAGCTCCGTCAGAAGCAGCATCCAGCTGCTCTGACGGTTGTGCTGGCACATGCAGTTGAGAGAGACACTAAAAATTGCATACAGCATGGAACGAGCATAGTGAAGTCATTTTTCAAAGCAGGTCAGTCCTTAGGCTCCCTATATTTATACTCGAGTCCCAGTTCAAGCATGGGAAGTTATTGCGTCTTCAGTTTTAAATTATGTAGTAGAAGCATGAGACAGTAGCAGTGGTAGGTTACAGTATAATGAAGTCAGACGAGTTCCATGCAGTCAGAAATGGTATCTTCTGTTTTCTAGGGCCTGGTTTAAAAAAAAAAACAAAACCAACCAAAACCCAACAACAGCAAAACCAGAAAACTATTTGTAATGTCAATGTATCCTTTTTGAGGAGAACTTCCCCCCCCTTGCCCTGCCCTCATATGTGGATTTCATGTTTGATTTTTAAAAAAAAAAAAATAAATCTTTGAGGATTGGCTTTAAAATGCTGTGTTTTGATCTCCGTGTGTAGTTCCTGCTTGTCACAGCTATGGATGAAATCCTGCTCAGAGGTCACCTGTTTGTCTTACCCCATAAAACTTTGTTGAAAATAAACTTCCACAAATGTTACTTGTAGCAAATAGCAGTAAGTCACTGTGATTTTATCAAGAAACTCGTAATGAGATTGTTTAGAGTGTTTTACTACATGTTTTGTTCACAGATCATTTGTGTAAATTCCTTATCTTTACCAAGCACAAATTAATTTGGTTCTGCTTTTCCAAAGCAATGTTTCCAGAACCCCCTGTGAGCTTTCTGCTGAAAAAGGCCTCTTCAAATACATCACAGATCTGGAGATTAATCTGAAACTGTTTAAAAGTTTCGTAAGTGTCATTTAACCTTTTTTTTGCGAAGCGTAGAAAAATATTTAACTGTGGTCTTACTGGATAAAGATGATATACTTAATACATTCTAGAATGTAAATCTTTGTAAAATTTACTTCAACGTTTTCCTGTATAGAAACAAATCTCAGCTGTCAAATCCAAAGATGAATAAAACTGTATAAAGGGAAGGTTCTTCAATTGCATTTATTGAAACTTAAGCATGTTTCAACACTTCTGACACAAGGCTTCAAAAAGGGCAGGTGCTTTGCTCAGTCTTCGTGAGGGTTTGCACCCCCAAGGCTCTACTACCGTCAGATGAACAACGTTCCAGATTTCTGCCTGTGGCTGTAAGTAACTAAAGAAGGGGTGGAAACGGCAGATAAGGATTCAGCTGCTGCGAGTGGCTGACTGTTGACTGTAGGCTGGGGGGGATCAGTTGCACTGTAGAGGTTGAGCGTTTGTGTGTGAGGATGCACTAGGAAAGGGCCCGTAACATACCCTGCCTCAGGTTTTAGCCTCCGGCTGGGGAGGTAAGTAACAACCAACATGGGCAGTGACACTCAGGTAAGATGTTATTTGAATTTGCTGGTAAAGTGCTTTTCGTCAAGTAAACTAGAACTCTTTAACGTCTGTCTCAGTCCTGCAAGCAGTCAGGTTGCAAAAAAGCTATCAAAATAACTACAAGACACAGCCTTGAGATGTGTACCTGCGTGTTCTGAACGCAGCTCACAGTGAGGCAACCTCCTGGGACCGGAGCCTGGGCTTTAATGAGAATTGTAAATGAATGTCAGGGTAGGGATTGACCGAGTCCCATTAATCGGCTACATCCATCTGTGGCTTTTTTATTTTTAAATCAAATCAGTACAGTAGGATGAGCAATAGATTGGCTAAAGTTCCTGTCCCAGATACACAGGCCAGCAATGGAAGAGAATAACTTGAGTGTTGCCTGTCCTGCAGTTGTTTATCTTAATTAAAATTGTAAAGGAGGAGGCATGGACCTTAAGGATTTGAAGACTGAGGTAGCCGTGCCCCTGAGCTACAGCAAGCTCCCTTTTTCCTTAGAGTACACAAAGACTTCTAAGCTTCATCCTTGCGTTTTATTAAAAAAAAAAAAGGTCATTTTCAAATACAGAGAAATAAAGACATTTTAGAAAAGACTTAGAGGCAATTTGTTACGCTATTTGCACAAGGTCCCCTTAGATGACTGAATGGATCTCGGAAGGCACTGAAACCAACTCATCCTCCTTTCTGCTTGCGTAGAGTTCCCCTCCTTCAGCTCCAAGGCCTGACTGGGCCTGTTCTCAAGAACTTCCCTACGGCAGTCACGCGGTCCCTGTCTTCCTGGGTCTCTTTTCCTTGCATCATGCTCAGTTGTCCTCAGAGAATTCTGCCAGAGAGCTCCAGCTGACCCAGCGCAGAGCTAGACAAAGCTGTGCCTTTCTGCTACCCACCTGCGTGCTTCCACGAGAGAGGGTGGCTGCTGTGTCCTTAGAGAGTGTTAGCAGGGGCGAGGGGAAAGGCAGAGAAGGCTCTTTCACTAATACAGTGAACCCAAAGAACATGGAAGGTGTCTGGACTTGCCTCTTACCACTGATCGTCGTTCCTCTCAACTTGTATTTAGGGAAGAGATTTTATTGTTTAGACTACGGAGAACAAATGCTCTCGTTTGCCAGAAGAAAGAATTGAGCAATGTAACTATGCAGAAAAACATAAGACTTCTTGTTTGGGCAACCTGAGGAAGAGGCGAAAAAGGGGGAAATCTGAAAGCTTAACAAATAGGCAATGCAAGTAAGTACCATGCCCTGCTAAAAGCAGTCACGTAACATAGCCAAATAAGGCCTGGGGCCTTTGGAAAATGTGCCTGAGAAACTTCATCTAGCTTGCTTTCACACCAAATGCAGCAAAAAAAGGACTAGAGAAAGCAGATGTCATAGCAGTAATCTGACAACAAAAAAAAAAAAAAATTTGCTGAATAGTGCAAAGATGGAAAGAAAAACATGTAAAAGCTTTTAACAACAAACACCTGAGAAGAGCAATAGCTCCATGGATGGATGAAAACAGCTAAAGGTGCCCTTCAGAAGCACAATGCAGGTAAGATCCTAGCGGTAAGGACAGCAGGTACCCGACGGAACACTCCAGAAGCTGATGGAACACTGTTCAGAGCCAGCAAAACTCAGAGCTGAGCAGAGTAGCAGGAAGAACATGAACAGAACCCTTGCTCTGAACCAACCTGGTGACGGCTTCAGAGACGGGCAAACACAAGGAGGGGATGGGGGCATGTGGTTTCTTGTTTTGTTTTTTTAAATGGAAGAGGCTAAAGAGGCTTTTGCTATGAGGGGAAAGACTGGAAAGCAGGAAAAGAACCATTTCACAAAAATTTGTAGAAGTTCTTTGAAGCTAGATATGCCCATATAGTACAAAAGCAGTACAATTCTAAGCCTTACAGGAAGATGTTAAAAATCAAGTGTCTCTCTAGTGTCTTGGGGTTTTGGGTTTTTTTGAATCCTAATATTACTAACAAGTGGTTTTAAAACAGGATAGCTGCTTTGTGTTATTTTTGACGTTCTACAGATAGAGGAATGGCTCTACTTAATGGCAGCATGGGGCCCAGAAACATCATCAGGCAATATTAACTGGCTGAATTTGAGTCCCTTTGGGTCTAGAAACAGAGAAGGTACACCATAGCAGTAAATGCTGCTTCTAGATTAGCATGCTATTAAAAAAAATCAGAAATCAGGTCTCCCCTACCATGGAGATTTCCACATCACGCTTCATTTTGCAGCCTCCACCTCTCCACAGCTTTACTCTCCTGCAGAAAACTTATCTCATGAGGAAAAGCTGATGAACATATATCCAAGCATAAAAAGATCTTCTTTCACAACGTAGACAAGGCTTAATGTATTGTCTTACCACCATTTATGTATTTCAGCATCTAGAAGAATTTCATTTTACTAGTAATTCTAGAAAAAAAATTTAAGCAAAGTAGTTTTGATACATTTTTGGAGCAGGACGCTTTACTATGCAGAGGATTTATTTTATTCCTTTTACACCTTCCAATTTTACTGTATAGTAGCAAAAGGATGGAGGGAGATGGGGAGCAAAAATTACTTCTAAAGTCCTCACACTTCCAGTGTGGTGTGATGCAACTCCAGTTGACTGTTCCGGTTGTGATACGCGGCTGACCATCAGTCTCATTAGCAGTTGGTTTGCCCAGGTTATTCCAAGTGCTGGAGAGACTCTGTTACCCACTGCACTATAAAGACAGCATTACAGATTTCTGCATGTATTAATTTAATATGAAATATCTTGATTTCTGTTATAAAAAAAAAAATTACATTGAAGATCTATAGAAACATTTCTTCCAAAGACAGAGATTAGAGGGTATACTTACAGAACTATACACTGGGTTCTCTCTATAGCAAGGTGATAGTAGGAAGAGAAGTGCTTTTATACAATATAAATCTTCCAACTGCAGCCATGGTGAATACCTGCCTCTATCTTGACAGGTCCCCTCTTGTGACAGGAAAATAGCAATGGGAAAATTTTTATATGTTTAAGTATTTGAAGTGTGTAACTGTTGGTCCTGGATGGCATTCAAAGGTATATTTCTAAATGTTGAGTAGATAAACACCCCTATGTATTACTTCTGACCTAAAGTTTAAGGGCTCTTTTTTTTTCCTGGAAAAAGTGCAACCTCTCCAGTAAAAGAATTACAAGATAACTGGGGGGGGTGTGGGAACTGAATCTTGCCCTTGTTTTCTGTCAGTTATTGAATTTGGAGAACGTAATAAATCAAGATTATCTTTAGGATTCAAACATAATGTTAGTATTTTGGTGTCAAAAGATACTATTTTTTTTTCTTAAGCAACTAACAAAACCAACTCATAAGGTTTGGTTGCTATATTTTTTCTAAACGGATGGCAAATGCACTCAGTTATACGCGAGACAAGAGGAGATGCAAAAATACCCTTGTGTAAGCAAGTGCACCAGCCATTAACTCCAGAGAATTTTCCCCCTAACTTGCTGATTAGGGAGTACCACATAAGATAGATGATGGTTTCTTCCACTTTACAGCCCATTAGTTACTGCTGATCTGCAGCAAATCCGGCATTGCTGGGTAAATGCGCTACTGCTCTTCATAGTAGTTTTCTGGTAGTTTATACTGGAGTTATAAAAACATGTAGCGGTTAAACGCTGCTGTGTTTGACACCCTTACACTGCTGTTGTGGATGACTTACCTACAACTGCACTGAGCAGCTTCCGACTCGCTCACTGCATCTGTCACCTAAAGCAGAAAAAAACAACATTGAAGTTGACTTGTAGTTATGAATTTGTCTTCAGGAAGCAGAAGGGCAGGAAGCCAAGAAAATCCAAGGTATTGGATCACATATTAAGGCAAGTTAGAAAACATGTATTATTTCAAGGCAAACAAGAAGGGAGTTGTGAAATACTATCTTAGTTTATAGTGCCACAACTATTTACCTAGCTACAGCTTATATGTATTTAACTACAACTAGATGCTTAATTTGTTAAAAAAGAAAAAAGGCCAACAGAAAACCACACCCACCCACCCACTGTTCCAATGCTGTACCTGTAGATAAAAGGTACTGAAGCCCAAATCTCCAAAAGGTGTCCTGTTCTCACAGTGATTTCACTACCTTTGAAGGCCTGCTTAACGAGCAGTTTGCCTTCGACTACAACTTAGAAAAATCCACACCTCTTGACTCCCTCAGTTGTCTTTTAACGTCAGGATTCTTCCACAGGAGCTCTTCATAAAGTACAACAAATTAAGTTATAGGTACTTCTCTAAATATAATGTACAGAAGGGATTATGTTACAGCTATAATCTTCCTCAGTGTTATTATATTCACAGTTTATTTCTGTAACTACTGACTTGATGTAATGAATCCCCTTCCATTAGAACACAGTCTTGAAGGACCCTTTGTTAGCAAGTGGTCAGACTGTTGTCATTCAGTGTCAGACTGTGACCTCATCATTGTGAGCCAGCACCAACCTAAGGCTCCCGTCATGGGAAGGCCGATCTAAGAACCTCTCTTAATTCACTCTTTTCCTTTTCATGCTGAACTGTTCTAAGGTAGAGACTGGATAAATCTAGACTTGTCTTATCCTTAAATCAGATCATCTTTTGCCTTCTGGATGGGTCCTCAAAACCCCCAGGAAAGAGGCAACTCCCTTGGTTGGCTTCATAGCATATAAATGCTGAAACACACAAACCTTTGCTTAACAAAGAGCAAAATCCAAACCGTGCTTCCTGAGGAGAACAAATTGTCTTTACCAATACCAAAAACCAGCAAGTGATTACAGGAAATCTCAGTTTTCCTTAAAAGCTAGCTGAGCCTAGGAAAGATTATGTAGGAAAAAGTTGGTTAAAAAATTAAGAGTGACTTGAGGCTGAAATTTAAATCCTACTGAATCTTAATGGGAATTTTCCTGAAAATAAAAGCACTGTGCATGGCTGAAAGCTCTTCAAATTACTGCTATGTACAAATTCCAATACACTCCCTTCCAGTTATGGTAGTAAATGTAAGGTTTTTTACACACTGCCCATTCTGCAGTCCCAGAAGTCCTCCTAGAGAACAGAAACAAATCAAACAAACAACAGTTGACTTGACATTTCTAGAACCTCTTATTTCCCAATATAAAATTCTTCTTGTTTGTGACTTCTCAAGTTAACTCTTCTCCCTACCCCTTGTTTTCTGCTGTGAGAAGGAAACCTCAGGGCTGAATACTTCTTCATCTGATGGCAGGGCCTTCCGCAAAGGAAGTTTCCCAACAGTGGCCCGTCTGCACATTTACTTACTCCTTTCTCAGGCCACTTTCCAAGTGTGAATGCTTCATCTCCAGCATTCATACGCTCTTTTGATTTGTGATTAGACTAAAAGCACTGCCATGCCGCTTCTATAGCATACTAGTATTGTCTTGTCTAATTTTCTCAAAAGAATATTCTCTTTGACTAGTATCATCGTGGCCTTTTCTTGATTGAGCCTGAGTCAGCTTGCGTGCATTCTAATGCTTTAGTAACCTCAGCAGTTACACAAAAATGCTGAGCTACACAAAAATGCAGTAAAGTCCCTGGTCTTTCACGTTCTCCTGTATATATAGAATATAACTGCGCATGCAGAGTCCCCAGAGCAATCCTGCTGGCGATGACATTTGAAGATGATAGCATTAAGAACGAACTCTGTTACTTCAGTTTGATGCATTGTGCAGTTGCTATATCTATTTTTCATTAGCTTTAGTGGACAACCTTTGAGAACATTAACAGCCAATAAAAGCTTAAATTATATTCTTGAACTTTGAGAAGTTAAAAGTTTACTAGTTTAAAATATACCAGTTAAAGGAAACTTCAGTTTCCATCAGTCATTAATACTCAGTTGATAGTGTTAAATACAACATCGTGATGTTACAGTAGGGGTCTGCTACAGGCCACCTGACCAGCAGAGCCAAGCAGATGAGGCTCTCCATAGGCAGGTAGAAGTGGCTTCACGTTCACAGGCCCTGGTCCTCGTGGGGGATTTCAACCACCCTGACATCTGCTGGAGGGACAACACAACAAGGCACCAGCAATCCAGGATGCTCCTGGAATGCATTGATGACAACTTCCTCCTCCAAATGGTAGAGGAACCAACAAGAAAAGGTGCTATGCTGGACCTCGTTCTCGAAAACAGGGAAGGGCTGGTGACTAATGTGAGGCTCAGGGATAACCTTGGCTGCAGTGACCATGAAGCAATAGAATTTAAGATCCTCAGGGCAACTAGGGGGATATATTCCAAGCTTACGACCCTGGACTTTAGGCACGCAGACTTTGATCGCTTCAGGGATCTGTTGGCCAAAGTGCCATGGGACAAAGCTCTAGAGGGAAGGGGGGCCCAGGACAGCTGGTCAGTATTCAAGGATCACCTTCTCCGTGTCCAGGAGCAAACTATACCGACAAAGAGAAAGGCAGGAAGAATGCTAGGAGACCTGCCTGGATGAACAGGGAGCTCCTGGACACACTGTCACACAAAAAGAATCTTTACAAGGAGTGGAAGAAAGGACAGCTAGAATGGCGGGCATATAAGGAAGCTGTCCGAGCAGCAAGAGACCTGGTGAGAAAAGCTGAAGTTCAGTTAGAATTAAATCTAGCCAAGGAGATCAAGGGAAACAGCAAAAATTTCTGTAGGTACATTAATGGTAAGAAGACAACTAGGGAGGGTGTGGGCCCCCTCAGAAAGGAAACGGGAGAGCTGGTGACAAGTGATATGGAGAAGGCCGAGGTTCTCAGCGACTTCTTTTCCTCAGTCTTCACTGGCAAGGGCTCCAGCCACACTCGCGGAGTCACAGAAGACAATGGCAAGGGTTGGACAGAACTGCCCATTGTAAGTGAAGATCAGGTTTGTGACCATCTGATGAACCTGAAAGTGAACAAGTCCATGGGACCTGATGGGATACACCCACAGGTACTGAAGGAACTGGCGGATGAGGTTGCTAAACCACTCTCCATTATATTCCAAAAGTCATGGCAGTCTGGTGAAGTCCCCACTGACTGGAAAATGGGAAACATAATCCCCATTTTCAAAAAGGGAAAGAAGGATGAACAAGGGAACTATAGGCCAGTCAGTCTCACCTCCGTGCCTGGTAAGATTATGAAGCAGATCCTCCTGGAGGCACTGATGAGGCAGAAGAATAACAAAGAGGTGATTGGGTACAATCAACACAGCTTCACCACGGGCAAATCGTGCCTGACAAACCTGGTGGCCTTCCATGAGAAGGTCACAACATCAGTAGACAAGGGGAGAGCAACTGACGTCATTTACCTGGACCTGAGCAAAGCCTTTGACACTGTCCCGCATGACATCCTGGTCTCCAAGCTGATAAAATATGGGTTTGATGGACTGACAATTCAGTGGATAAAGAACTGGCTTGACAGCCGCACCCAAAGAGTGGCTGTCAATGGGTCCATGTCCACATGGAGGCCAGTGACAAGTGGAGTCCCTCAAGGATCAGTACTGGGACCAGTCTTGTTTAACATCTTTGTCAGCGACATGGACAGTGGCATAGAGTGCACCCTCAGCAAGTTTGCTGATGACATCAAGCTGTGTGGGGCAGTTGACACACTGGAGGGAAGGGATGCCATCCAGAGGGACCTTGACAGGCTGGTGAGGTGGGCCCATGCCAACCTTATGAGGTTCAACAAGACCAAGTGCAAGGTCCTCCATCTGGGTCGGGGCAATCCCAAGCACCGATATAGGCTGGGCGGTGACTGGCTTGAGCACAGCCCTGAAGAAAAGGCCTTGGGGGTGCTGGTGGACGAGAGGCTCAATATGAGCAATCAGTGTGCACTAGCAGCCCAGAAAGCCAATCGTATCCTGGGCTGCATCAGGAGAAGCGTGGCCAGCAGGTCAAGGGAGGTGATTCTCCCCCTCTGCTCCACTCTCGTGAGACCCCACCTGGAGTACTGCGTCCAGTTCTGGAGCCCCTACTACAAGAGAGATATGGACATGCTGGAACGTGTCCAGAGAAGGGCCACGAGGATGATCAGAGGGCTGGAGCACCTCTCCTATGAGGACAGACTGAGAGAGTTAGGGTTATTCAGTCTGGAGAAAAGAAGGCTCCGAGGAGACCTTATAGTGGCCTACCAGTATCTTAAGGGGGGCCTACAAGAAAGCTGGTGAGGGACTTTTTTGGATGTCGGGTAATGGTAGGACCAGAGGAATGGATTAAAACTAGAGATGGGAGAATTCAGACTGGATGTTAGGAAGAAGTTCTTCACCATGAGGCTGGTGAGACACTGGAACAGGTTGCCCAGAGGTGGTGGAAGACCCATCCCTGGAAGTTTTTAAGGCCAGGCTGGACGGGGCTCTGAGCAACGTGATGTAGCGGGAGATGTCCCTGCCCATGGCAGGGGGGTTGGAACTAGATGATCTTTAAGGTCCCTTCCAACCCTAACAATTCTATGATTCTATGAACATCAAGAAATCTGCATACACAGATTTGCCGCACCGCAGCCATTTATTAAATGGTCCCTATAAAACAAGAAGCAATTTTGATGTCATACCTGATTAATGCACATTATTGGAGTCCTGAATCTGGTGCTTAAACTGTGAAGCTGTGCTCCAAACGTCTGCAAATACCGAGCCTTCAGAACAGAATCTGAAACTCCAAATTCGCATCGAAACAAAGCAGCAATAGAGTCTATGACCACCAACCGCACCATACCTCTGGCGAGCAGTAGGGAAATCCTCTTAGTAATGCAGTTGTGAAAGGTATCCTACCACAAAATACAAACAGCCAGCATTAAAACAGTTCAAATAACTCTATTTGTAAAATCAGGATAGTAACTACAGATATCACCGCTGAAACACAAGCTGATGGAGTTTCTAGAGTGAGTTTGTGGATCTTTAAGTCTCACTAGTAACCATTTTTCACAACTGTCTTGTGGTTTTACCTTAGGAAAAAAACCATAAAGAGACAATGTACAGTTATCTGCAGCTCTGACTTAAATCAATTATGTACTGCCATTTCAAAGTCTCAAGAATGCTTTTAAGGGTATTTTAGAGAGATGCACATACTACTATAGGGTGATTCTCACCTTTTTACAATAACATACTCTGTGGCTTCCAGAAACTACAATTAGAACTTTAATTAATATTTCCAAATGAAAGGGACATAGAAAAAGTAGCTTAGCTGCTGCCTGGACCACGCAGTGAACAAGTGGCAAGCACCCTGATGTAAAAGATCTTCTTACATGTGCAAACTACGATTAAAAACCCCCAACAATTGGAATGATTTAACAAGTGTGACTTTCAAGCCTTGGAGAACTTATGACGTTCTACCAAGAAAAAGCATATTCATGGCTACTTAAGAAAAAGCATAAAAACATGGGTTTACAAGGCAAGAATACTGTACTCAAGTTTGTATCTTTCCCCTCCAATGATGTCTTACAGGCAGAGGGGCAAGACAGCTGCACTGCGGCAGTTATGCTGTGCCATTACCAATTCCAGGCATCATTTTTTGTATCCTTTCCTCCCATCTGCTTAAATGACAGTTTAACAACTCTGGTATTACTCAGGATATGCACAACCTTTTGCATATATATTTATATCCCGTCTCCAAATTCAATGAAGATCTCCCTAGGAGCTGCAGTAAAACAAGTAGCAGTAAGTCTACCACATTTTAATAAACATAATGACTTAGAAAAATCCACTACATGATTCAGTCTAAAAAATATTAATACTTATCTTTTAATATCTTTCATAATAGTAGACTGTAATAGACAGTTCTCTAGCAGCAAATTGCAGAGATTAAGTAGTATTCATTACAGTATTAAGAAGTATTCATAACAGATCCTAGTTCACTTTTAGCCTTTTGAAAGATCTCCTGGACCAAAAAAACCACCGTGGTTACTGGATTATATATAATATAATATAATATATATAATATAATACAAATAATATAATAAAAGACGGTGTAATAATTATGCATTCTTAATTTGTGCTACTACTTACTAGGTCTGCCGCATGCTCAACAAAAATACTGTTTCCAAATTTGATCTTCTGTATGATTTCAGCTGGAACATCTGCACGCAGCTTATGTTGTTGATCTATGAGTTGCTGCAAACGTTTACTTGGGAATGCATCTTCTGTACAAATGTAGACAGCTCCTAGAATCAAGGAAACCACCTATATTATTACAACGGGGCTCTTACACACGCAGTTTTCTTAACAGCACAAAACCAAAATAATGCAGGCTGCACTCAACAGCTAGGCATATGTACCTGGAAATTTGTGTTACTTTTTTTTTTTTGCAGACACACTGAATCAATGACGAAAAACAAAAAACCCACTCCTATGACTTTCCTGTAGTTGCCAGGTCCTTTTTTTTGGTGCCTGCTGAAATAATTGGATTTTTGTACTCTCCACTAGGTGACACTCGTTTTGCACAGCTGTGGAACACCTGACTGCCTAACTTGGGTGATTACTGGCATCCTTAACTTGGCCAACCCACAGAGCGATACTGCATAGTCTGCCTGGTTTTGGTCACAAATCCACAACATAGTTTTTTCATATACTATGAAAAAAATTAATCCCAGCCAAAATCAGTACAACTAGTTATTTTGACTAATTTCACTCACTGTTTTCAAGTTTTTTGTTTTTAAATTTACATATGGGGGGTACTTATTGCCACAGTTTGTAAGCCAGTTTAAACAGGATCACTCATCCAATCTCAGCCCAATTAACTCTTCCCGAAAATGGCACATTAGATAAAAAGCATTATACTTCAATCACATTACTGTGAGCAACGTCTATATATTTTTACTGTGGTTTCTTGTTAACAAGTATGCTCTACTGCAGAGAAAATTAACCATACACATCAAATATGTTGGGGGAAAAAAAAATAAAGAAAATACATGCAATATTTTCTATATTAAAAAAATTGTTACTGTTATTGCAGAACTAGCCAGAATTATCAGCTAATGCTTATAGGGTTATATCTAAGGATTAAGTCCACTCACTAAAGTGGCTGAAGCTGCTAACAGAGCTTGGCAGCTGATGTGCTTGGCAACGAGACATCCTGAGCATTTCCACCCCAATGGTCCACCCCTACGCTGGCTCTCCAGGGAGTGGAAAGTCCCATTTCCAGATGCAACTTCCAAATCCTCTATATATGCCACTGAAAAAAATATGAAACTATATCCAATAGCAGAAACTGAAAGATCTCAAGACTGGATCAAGTAAAAATTAATGGTTACTTTATCAATGAAAATATTTTTCTGATGGACACCTGTATAACACAGGGTATTGAATGCTGAGAATCTTGTACATAAGACAAAGATGAGCCTAAGCCTGATTTTCTTTAGGACTAAACATGCATCTTCAGCTTAACTCCCCAATCCCACCATAAATTCTATTATTTCATACATGAAACATTTTTTAAAATTAAATTATTTTTCCAATACACAATCTTATTTTTAAATATTCAGCTTTCAGGTAAAGCAAAATAAATTAACCCATGCCCACTAATTAAAAAACTTATCTTTGACAGGTGAGAATTAAAGATGTTCTTCAATTATTAACACATGGAAAAATACTTTATCATGATCCACTCCTTCCACAGGAGGTACTGAAACGTTCCCACAATTTCTATTTCCATTCTACCTAATAACTGGTTCATATTATACTTCAGCTCCTTTTTACTTTCCTTGGCCTGGCAGCCAAAAACATTTCTCACTAGACTATTCAGTCTCCTCTCTCAATTCCCCAGTGTCATTATGTATATACTTAGGTCAGAGGGAACTGAGGGTTGTTAGCAGTTTATACCATTTGACAGTGAATAAGGACGACAACAAGGCATTAGTAATCCGAGCAGTCATCATCTGATCATGATTCCTGAACATATAAAAAACTAAGAAGTTGAACCATTAATATTTTCCTGTACTTTTCCCACTATTTTTTCTAGCATTTGGGCAGATGGGATTATAAATTTTAAACTGCAGGCGTAAATGTTGTCTTTGTCAATTACGACTGAAGTCATACACAATACCTGTAGACACAAATGAGCCCATATACAAATTTCCATCAGCAAAGAAGGAAAATAAAAAAAGAGAAAATGAGTCCACAGTTACTTGAATCCATTAAATTTACAGTGACACCAGCAGCTTGGTGAATACTATCCGAATTTGTACAAAGCTCAGGCAAGGAAAACACAGTAGACTATTAATTATATCCCTTAACTGCTTAAGGCTTTTTAAACAGCTGATTATTAAACAGTTAACTAGGTGAACCTTGACTGGGTGAACTTTCTTGACTATTTCCCTAGGTTAATTTCTCCTAATTGGACTAAATTTTCATATCACTCTCCAACTCGACAGTGACAACCGAGTATCAAATAGGCAGGTGAGTATCTTTGCTAAGGGCAGTTCATGCATTCCTGATCAGATTTTCACTTTCACGATTTCTAGAGAGACGGTAAGTCAAGAAAAATTTCCAATCACAAATCTGGCGTTATGTGCATCTAGCACCAATACTCACTCAGATAAGCCAATTATGTCTTGCAACACTTATGCCACAAAACTGAAAATCATTATGGTGCAAATTCAAACCCAAGTAAACAAAGAAATAAGAGAACCCCACCATGATATGCAGCTTTCTTAAGCCCACGTGGTTTCTGAATTTCATGCTAACAAAAGCTATGTTAACTTGTGTTAGCATAGCAACTTAACAGTTCCTTAAATAAAACATTCTGGGCTTCTCAACTACCATTCTTATTCACAGATGATTGCCTTTGGCACAACATTGCCCAATCCTGAAAGACAGGGATTTCTTTACCATGAATACTGGCTTACAGAGAAATTATTTGCTTTCTGAAAAAATGGATCTGCTTTAAGCAGTATGTCCCTTGTGCTCTCCTTGGTTTACTTAAAAAGGATGGAATGTTCATTTCTTGAGACCTCATGGTTGTTGTTTTTTCAAATGCAGATTTGCATTTCTAGATACACCAGTGCTCCATTGATTAGATAACTGTATTTCGATCAAGAGTTATTGCAACACTGAAGACATTTCAAAACAGAAAACCTGAGAAACTTGCTGAAAAAAATACATTTTTCCAAAATTAACTTATCTGGAGAAAAATAAATGTTATTTGCAGATAATTTCAAAACAGTGATAGGAACAAACACAAGGTAAAAGCAGAAGAGTATAAAACAATCAAGCAATCTTACTGTATTACAAACATATACGCAATTGTGGCCCAGTTTCACATTGATACCTGATGAACAAGTAAATCGAGGCAAACAAAATAATCTCACAGCTATTATACCCATAGGCAAAAAAGAGCAGCTGGAGAAGCAAAGATCTGGTCCCCTCTGCTTCGCTGGTCCAGCAACCTAGATTTAAAATTCCTGGTACACACTGTCCTTTTCATAAAAATAATTACAGCAATTTTAAAGTTCAAGTGAATGTATTTATTCATGTTACTTTTTTAAATTATTTTTTGTTAATTATGAGGCAAAAGCACTTAATATTCATATATCTTTAAAGATAAGTGAATCATCAGAACCTAAATAAGAAGAGGAGACTAGCACAACACAAACAGAAAAGCCCACGGTGTCTTGTGATTTACAGTTTATGAGGAAGCTGTCGGCACTAACAGCAAGTGGGGAGTCAGGGTAGTTACCAGTTTTGAGAAAGAAGCTGAGAAACACTCTTAAGCAGTCAGTCATTGCTAGTGATCTTATAAGCATCTTTCCTCACAGGCCCACAAAAACTAAAGAGAAAACAGCTATTTCATCAAATCGCAGTGCTTTAATCCTAGTTAGTTAGGCTGATAAAAGTGGTATACTGGTTGTTGACCAAAAAACATCACAAAACTGAAAAAAAAAAAACCAAAAAACAAAACAAAAACACTAACACATCCCCCCCCCCCCCCAAGAAGAATGAATTTTGAGTCCTACGGACATATCTGTTGTGCACCAAACCAGCACGTTACCAAGAATCAGCAGCAAACTTTTTTCTCTAATTCAGAATTCTAATATGGAAATATATTTGTCACATTATATTAATGTATTAATGTATTACTTATAAATATGGGCATATAAAATAAATTCAGCCAACATGCAATTGACCATAACTGACATTCTTAGAATGGCAGAAGGATAACCTTGAGGCAAAGAATGTCCCAATTTCTTTGTTTGCTGCCAGCCTCCTAGCATCGTAAACAAGATTTGCACTAAGTCAAACGAAGTAAATACACAATAAATCTATGCTGTCTCAAGAAATGTATTTCAGCATCACCAAAGAGAAGTTTCTAGCCCTAGAAAAAACACACACCCCCCAAAAAAACCACCTACAAAATAAACAACCCACCATAATTTTAAATCATTAGCAATGTTTTAGCACTGAGGTTAATCTTCTGTTGGTAGTGCTAGAGTTCTGTGATAGTTACTAAGCATTGCTGTTCTCCTCAAGTTTCCTAAAGAATGAAACTCCTCATAACATAAGCTTTTAATTGCTGTATTTCTTGTAAGAGACTCAACACAACCTGTATTTATAGACTGCAGAGAAATCAAGTTTCATTTTCTAAGTGCTATGCAAACAGTATCTGCTGCTATGACTGTACGCAGTCTAACATATGGCAAGACACCACACAGAGTACAGAACTGCAGGAATTAGGATTGATCCACTCCCTTAGATCTCCAACTCCAGTAGCAGGACATTTCCGCCTTCTATACCTTCAAGATTCTTAAAAGTTCTGTGTTCTCAACCCTTCAGAAACCCTCTGGTTCTCTCACAGGAGCATTGATATGATGGCCATTCTATCCCAACTTCCATGAAACACTTAAGAGTGGGTAGATGGGGACCACAGACACGACAAAGCAATCACAACGGCACCAAGTGCTAGGTGCATAAGAAACTAAAACAATCTTCAAACACAAGTAATGAAAAGACTTGACATTTTGTAGCCCTACAAGGAAGACTGTAGTCTGGTACAAGAGACAGGGCTGCCATACAAAATATATTTGCTTCTGCTGTGATTAATGACGTAACTTAAAGCAAAGTAACGTAAGGCTAATTACAGCCCTTTAAGCAAGATCTTCATTGGGACATTCCACGATTTTTCCACATGGGTGGATATAGTACAAGAAATAAATTAAGTTTCCCCACAACAAACCACTGAGCTGCCAAATTAAACCCAGCGCTACATGGAAGGAAGAGCAAGATCACAGCCAAAACACACCTAAGGCAGACTACCAGGAGACTGAATTCTCAGAAGTGACATGGGTTTCCTCCCTTGCTACGGGAGTATAGAATACTAAAAAGAATAAATTAGGAGTTAGAGTAATGTGACAGACAGTTAAGAAACCATACTCAAATCAAAGAATAAACCTGTGTACTTTGGCAGGTAAAATGCCTGGAAAAATCCCAGGTACAAAACAATGTTAACTTTCTTCAATTATATTTCCACCAATTTTACTCTGAAAATCGCTATAATCACTGTTATCAAACCAAATATTCTTTGAAATTTGAAACCCCTAAATAGGGAATATATACCATATACCCAAGATGTTTGTGGAAAATTATGTCACAAGCTGTTTTGCTGTGGTTGTCACCTGAGGACTCAGTAAGTAATTACAACAGCAGTGCTTTTCATATCTTGTTTGAAAGTGTGTCTGGTTTAACCCACAGCAGCAAGCAGGTAAACAGCAGCCAACAGTAATTTTGTATTAAATTATGTTGTGATGCAGGGCACATGCACAGCATGCTTTTCTCTCTATGAAGATGCATTAGTAACTAACTGCCTTACTGCTAATGCTATTGCAGAAGGGCAAGACATGCACTGAATACATGCACCTACTTCAGTGCACCGATGATGTTTAAAGACAGTATATTCTCTCAAATGACAAATTAATCAATATTTACATTTCAGTACTTACCAGACTCTAATCCACCGTATTTGTAAGGATACTGCACACAAAGGCACAGTTGTAAACTAATCTGAGTCTTCCCAGCAGAACTTTCCCCAGCAAGTTCTGTGATTCCCACTAAAGGAATGCCACCTTTTAACAAGCTATCTAGTACTGAACATCCTAGGCTTAGCTTCTGGCGTTGGGAGGTGAGATGATCTTTATCTTGGTAGAGCTGAAGTGCTGCAGGGTTTTGGATTTTTTTAAATGATTAAAAAGAAAAAGAAGAAAAAAGAAAGGAGCATCATTTAGTATCTTTCTAAAACACAATGATACAAAATACAGACTGTATATCAGGTTTATATCTACATGTATTTATATCTACATTTATATGCTTTCCAATTATGGATTTTTCCAATTCAGCTTGGTCTTCCCCACCTCCCTTTCCCCACAGGGCCTACTAACTGATTGCCTGTTCAAAAATTGAAAGATTACACCGAGCCCTTTCCTCCTTTCCAATGTTTTTTCCTTTCTCTGCCTCTAAGGAGTCTCTACGGAAAGCTACACCCTGGGAAAATATGGCCAGCAAGGCTCAAGCACAGCAATTATTGAAATGGAAAGCTATAGCAGACTATGAAACAGTGTACCAGGCACCTGGCCAAGGCCTGAAGATATATGCAAATCACAAGAAAATAAATTCTGAGTACAGAGCTGACACAAAGCATTTGTACAGGATTAACTATTAGGTTTGGAGCTATTAGTTGATATAAACATCTAATTCCAAACCAAGCCTCAGTTTATATAGTTTAGAATATATAAATTTTTCAAATAGTCTTAGTCCAAAAGGGAGAGGGATTTTTTCCGCCCCCCTCTAATCCGGTTTTCCAAACTGGAGAATCATTTTGTACTGTTTCAAGCAGGCTTGATCCTGAAGAACGACACCCATCCCTGTCCTTCTGCCTTCAAGGTCTCAGGGGAGCTGTCCTTAGGCTAGTTAAATAACTCACTACAGCACCTCACAACTAAACTAAAAAATTCACAACTAAAACACTTGCCTTTTCACGTTCAGAATCACATTACTGTGTCAATGACGAACCGAAACCTTATTTTATCCCAGTGACTGTATTTTAAGATTTAAACAGAACAGTTTTTTGGTATTGACTATATTACCTGTAAGCATACTATTTCTCCTCAGCATGTGAGAGACTGTTTTCAGTAAGCATTGTATATCTGCACTGGATAGTTTCATCAATCTTTGCAGGTCTGCTCCAGAAAGATTTAAAATCTCTTTTATTGATTTTATGTCAGCTGAAATTAGAAGAATTTTTGTAAATACTTTTGGCTAGATTACAGTCTTATGCACAAAAGAAAAGTTTTTCCCACTTTCTACTACTCATTTACTTGAAGTTTACCTGAACTGCATTCTTGTGAGCAGGGCAGGCAACATTTACTTTGAATGTATCAACACATGCTATAAAATTGTTTGGTAAATTATTATTGGAGCATGGGAAAAACCCATCCCTTCTAATTATTCAAAAAACTTGCTTATGAAATAATTACAATTCTAAAATGTTACTGTACATCTACAGGCTTACACCCACAAACGCACAATTATGTAAAGGAAGACACAATGGTGACAGATCTATTGGCTAGACATCATCAAATTAAGTTACCTTTCTTAAGGGCAGCAATTACTTTGGGGTTCAAGTCAAACTGGTCCCAGTCCATTTCCTGATACAGCACTGGAGTGAATTATCTGTTATTAAAGGGACTTTTATCAGATATATATGCAACAAAAAAAATAAGAACCATTCAACATGAAAAGTTTGTAGAAATCTTCTTTTGTACTTTTAACAGTATATTTATCAGTTATTGTAGAAAAACAATGATTCAGCACATTGGCAGAAGTCTTCTCAGATGGCTGTTTACATATAACCTATGAAAGGGTTCAACTAATAATACTGCAGAATTACTAGTAATTTTAATTGCTTGTAATTCCGCATAGTGCTTTTGCTCTGGATTGAAGTTCGCACACACATTGGATAGTTATTTCTATCCTGACACTCTTTACACAAGCTTTTCATTTTTAAATAGAAAAGAAAAAGGTCTCACATATGTGCAATTTGGAATGATCCAATACTATTCATACATTGGATAATCAAATGTATTTTGATTAGCTATAAGCAAATTTAATATTAAAATATGAAAATCACGTTGTTTATCAATATTAAACACTCTTTTTAATACTTTGAAACACAATAGCTTAGCACTATAGCTGCCCAGAAGGAGTACTGTGAGGTTTGTTACTATTATTTGGATGATCTTTATGAAGGATTCCAGTGGACACTAAGAGTTATAGAAGAATATATGACTTAACGAACAATCCCCTTTTTAACGTGTGGGGGTGGGGGGTGTGGGGAAGAGGTTGCCATGGGTCCTGACAACAGAACAAACACAGGAGAAGAAAGAGGCATTTTTAGGCAACGCTTATTTAAAGCAACATTCTGACAAGTGCTATAAGTCGAAACTTACTGAAATCAATCATGATGATGACAACCTTTGACCGGAAGGACTCCAGGCCGCTCCGTACATCCCGCTCACACGCAGCCGCTCCATCGCGGCCCCTGCCCGAGGCACCGGGAAGAGGGGGAGACCACCGGGAGCCAGGTACTGGAAGGCCAGGCGTGTCCCAGGGACGCACTCCTACCGATAGAGCCGGCCCTGCTGAGGGGGGGAGTGGAGCGGCCGAGCCCGCCCCGTCGCAGCACCAGCCTGGCGGCCCCCGGCCCTGACAAGAGCCGCCTCACAAGCCCTTCGGCGCGGCCCGGCGGAGGGACACATTCGCACACCTCCGTCACCTCCGCTACGAACCCCCCGCCAGAGCCGCCGCATAAGGCCGTAGCCAATCGGGGAGCAGCTTGCCAGTCGCGGGCCAATCAAAACTCCTCAAAGCGCCCGCTCCGGCAAGGCAGCCAATGGCAGGGCGCGGCTCAACGAGTGGGCGAGACGATATCCGCTCGGATAAGAATCCCTTCCGCGGGGCAGGGAGTGGTGCAGTGTTCACCGGTGGCGCGAGCGGCTCAGTGGGCCCTTCAGGGCCGTGGCCAGGTGAACCCACCTGCTGACTGGCTACCACGCTCCCTCCAACGCGGAATACGGGGGCGTGACTGATTTCCGGGTTGCGGGGCTGGCCATTGCCGTTGCGCATGCGCCCGAAGTGGCGGGGAAGGACCAACATGCCGGCCTTCAGCCCCTGTCGGCACGGGATTGGCTGGGAAGTCCGGAGCCAGCGTTCTATTGGGCGTCTGGAGCGGGTGGGCGGGGACTGGCGGGTCGCGGCTTCGCTTTGGGGCTGGAAGGGCCTCCGGGACCGTCTTATTCCACCCCCTGCCCGGGACAGGACACCTGCCGCCAGACCAGTCTGCCCAAAGCTCCATCCAGCCTGGGCCTGAACACCTCCAGGGATGGGGCATCCGCAGCCTCTATGGGCAGCTTGTTCCTGTTGCCTCACCACCCTCACAGTAAAGAATTCTTCCTAATTTCTAATCTAAATTTACCCTCTTCCACTTGGAAGCCATTACCCCTCATCCTATCGTTGTAAAAAGTCCCCCCCCCATCTTTCCTGTGAGCCCCTTTCAGATACTGGAAGGGCCTCTAAGGTCTCCCTGGACCCTCCTCCAGGCTGAACAACCCCAACTCTCTCAGCCTGTCCTCAGAGCACAGGTGCTCCAGCCCTCTCATCATCTTTATATATGAACATCATTCCTGCGCTTGGCTCCACTCTGGTTTTGGGGCAGGAGCAATAGAACTAATCTTATACAAGAAGCCTTATGAATCTAATTTTGCTTTTTCCTCTTCAGTATTTGCCATTCTAACAATGTTTTCTCAATACAGCAATCTGATGCAAAGAGCAAGCAGCCTGGTCCCGCCTCAGCTCCAAAGGACCAAATGGGTAATAAACAGCAATATTTACCTCAAGAGCTGTCACCAAAGATGAAGTCTCCTCTCTGCCAGCTTGTGGAATCTCAGGTCCATTTAAGTTCAGTAAAACACTTTCTGCAGGCATTTGGTTGTGGTGAAGACAGCAACTAGTGTTTCTTCCTGCATCATCGTATCATCTCTCTTCATCGGATAACAAATCTGTGCAAGCCCTCTCCAGAGGAAATTTTTACTGCATGCTGTTTTCATGATTGTCTTTTAATTTTACTTTGAGGTAAATAATGTCTCTGAAGTAGTGACTACTAAGCATAGTGTGGGAGCACACAGGTGAAACCCTGTAGTTAACTGGCCTGGTTTGAGCAGCACGGGGCTCATTCTTCTTCTAATGCTTAGGAAAACTACACTTTTAGCAGATTCTAGTGTCTGAATTTGTGAAAATAGTTACTTTCTAGCCAGCTATGGTATTTGAATTTTAAGGTCTCAGTGTTTTCAAGTTAGCCAGGTGCAGGGATGAGGACGAGCAAAACACAGGCACTTGACCCAAGATGGCCAATAGGATTATTTCATACCATGAACATCACATTTGATATAAATTAGAAAGTTTGCTGATGAGTTCTTTCTTCCATGATGGCTCCAATTCTGAGAACTTCTTGCCCTGCTGCCAGACCCCTGAGCCCTTCCCTTCCACCCGAAGCCATAGCACTCGCAGTGTCCAACGTTTGCTGTCCACTGCTGGGAGTGCACACCTTCGTACTGATAGAATTGGCTGAGTATAATGCTTGTATATTTTATATTCATATCATGATCAATATTGGTTCTTTAGTGTTATTAATTTGTCTAGTCTTATTCTATTAGATCTGTTTATATTTCAACCCTCATGTTTCCTTCTTTTTCCCAATTCCCCTTCCCGGGTGGGGAATAATTGTCTAAATGACAATAAATTGTTGTGGGTTTCTCAAACCGTAACATTAACATTCAGAACAGATGTTTCTGCTTCATTCTTTCAAGAGAACTAAGAGAGTTGGCCAGCAAGCTCCCAGATTATTTTCGCGGATGTGGGGTAAATCTCAGAGTTGTGGTTTAACCCCAGCTGCTTCCTCACCCTCCCCATCCCAAGAAGGGTAGGGAGAAAAGGAGGGGAAAGGGAATAAAACCTCATGGGTTAAGATAAAGACAGTTTAATAGAACAATATTAGAAAAGGAAATGAATAACAACAATAATAATAATGACACAAGTCACTCTCAGCACCTGGTGAATCAGCACTGTCCTGAGCAGTGATCGTGCCAGTACCCATCCCCTGACTAACCCCGTTTATATACCGAGCATGATATCTGTGGTATGGAATATTCCATTGGCCATTCCATTGTTCTGTCTAGGCTTCTTCTCAACTTCTATGGGAAGCTGAAAAAAGTCCTTGAAAACTATAAATATCACCTGGCAACAACTAAAATAGTATGTATTATTGACATTCCTTTCATACCAAATCTGAAACACAACAACCACTAGAAAGAAAATTAGCTCTGTCCCAGCTGAAACCAGGACACTCAGTTCTTGCACGTGAGAACATTTTGGTCAAAGCAAATCCCTGGCGTAAATTTTGTTCTGCCATTCACCATTCTCTCTTTCTCACATATCAAAAGTGGAGTTTGGACTACAACAAGAGTACGCTATGTATTTATTCTGAACAGACTGCAGAATTTTACTGCTTGGACAAAACTATAATTTCTGTTATTAACAGGTTTTTTTCACATTCAGTTAGAATAACTAGATTCCCTGTTCTCTGAAATTACTGCATTACATGGAAGAATATCCGTCATGTAAAAGGATGAATGTCAGGTCTTTTTCAGGCAACACTTACACTGCAGTGGGCAGCAGGGCTGCCTTAGCACAAACTACAACTTGTAGCCCTTGAAGCTGGGAATCAGAGGCTACTTTTTCAGTGAATCTCCCATCAGGGCATAGTCTACCCAACTAATTTTTGCCAGGTGGTTTCTATTAATGCCTTGAAGCTTCCACTTTAATGCTTTTTGAGAGGAGTGTTATCTAGTTGCCCATAGACCTGCCTGCATTTAAGCTGTTCACCTAATTGCAATGTTCCTTTTCCAATTGTTAGATTAGAACAAAGACGAACGTGCTGCCCTGAGGCACACTTGCTAGTGCAGGAACCCCAACTGTGGAAGAACTGAAAACTTTCACTGTCCAGCTAGGAGACCTAAGCCAAGAAGCAAATACGGTGCATGCACAGGTAAAAATGGCATGTCCTAGCACTGGAAAAAATACCAGGGATTCTAGACACAAGACACTGTTTGGGCACTGGGAAACATAGACAATAATCATATTGTTGCAAACGGCGTTCACTGGAGCGTAGTTTTTGCATCAGGTATGGACTATAATGTAAAAATCAGCTTAGGATTTTGAGAGGAAACATTTCCAGTTTCAGCTATGATACTTCTGCTACCTGAATCTAAAGATTTGGTAGCGTGGGTAGAACTCCTCAAACTGTACAAAGCAAGGAGCCTGTGAATGATTTCAGTAAATCTGCAGTCTTGGAGCTGACAAGACAAATCGTATTGTTCCCATTCCTGAGATTAGAGACCTGTAAGACCACAGCCACTCCCAATACATAAAAGGTCATTGTCTCAACTTTGGCCTTGACAGCTCTAAATATTACATGCATGTAACTGTCTCATACAAGTCCGTCCCTCAGTATTTCATTAATTCCACTTAATTATTAGCTGACTGAACCTCTAACCTTATACGAGTGAATAAATATTAGCCATGCCTTGGGTGAAAGTACTGAAAACTTCGGAGTTGCCTTTACCCATCTCCTGGTTTCAGCTGGGAAAGAGTTAGCTTTCTTTCTAGTGATTGCTGTGAAAGTAACATCACTAATGCATATTGTTCTAGTTGTTGCTATGCAATGTTTATACTTTTCAAGGACTCTTCTCAGCTTCCCATAGAACCTGAGAAGGAGCATAGACAGAACAACGGAATGGCCAGTGGAATCCGTACCCTAGATTTCATTCTCAGCATATAAATGGGGGTTGTCTGGGGGTGAGAATTCATGATCACTGCTCGGGAGGATTTGAATTCACCAATTTACCAGGTGGTGGGAGTGACTCGTGTCATTATTATTATTGCTATTTTCCTTTTCTGATATCAGAATACTGTTCTATTAAACTGTCTTTATCTCAACCCACAAGTTTTTTTTTTCCTTTCCCTTTCCCTTCCTTTTCTCCCTCTTCTCCCTGATCTCCTAGGGGGGAAAGGGGAGAACTGCGCGAGCAGCTGCATGGTCCTAGTTGCTGGCTGGGGTTAAACCACAACAACCCAGCATAATGTGACAGAGGAATTCTCTTCCAATTTGGGCAGATTGTTTGGGCTGATTCTGGCAATCAGCTGGTGTCTGAATAACGTGGAGGAGATGTTAAACACCTCAGTCCTCTCCACTGAAGAGGCAGCTGTGCAGTAGGCTCTGTATGAGGTAATTGTCCTAAAGCATCCAGGGAAGGAGAAACCCCAGTGGATTTCTGTTACAACAGAATATATATGGCCTGATACTTCCTCTCTCTTTTGCTGGCATTTTTCAGGAATAACCCCGCTAAACTATTTGATGTTGCACAGATTTGGGCCTATGGCTTTTAACAACAATTATCAGCTTGAGTCTTGCTGCCTTTTACAGGCAAGAGTCCTTGGACAGAGACCATTTTCACTCATTATCTTTCTTTTAACCGTTTGGAGTCTTTCTGTCGAGCTGCAAAAAATTCACTCTGAACTGAGTGATAAAAAAGGATGATCCAAAGTCTATTAGCTGTGCTGGTGGGAGCACAGATGAGTTCTGTGAGTACTTTAACAGCTTGCAGGCATGGCTGGAACAAACGTAAGGTACTGCTGCTTCAAGGAGCAACTTGGTGAAAGCTGGGCTGGATCTTAATGGCAATTATCAGGTACGCCACTGCCAAATGCATATCTTGTTTCATAGCATCTGTGAGACTTGTCAGTCTTAATGCATTTGGGTTACAGATGAGCAATCTATAATGGGCTTTCTTTTATTTTTTTGGTACTAAACAAACTTGTCTTGGCCTCTCAAGAAGCAAGTTAATTTTGCTGACCTACCTTGCTCTAAGCTAAGGTAGCTTAGAGGCCTTGATCACAGTAGAAAATTTGCAGGCAGAAAGGATGGAAGTAACCTGGGATCAGCACGTGCAGCTACAGGCTAAAGCAAGTTTCAGTGTGTAGGGATGAGGCCAAGGAGGGTTCTGTATATTCTTTCTGCTGCTGTATTGGCTCTGGAGAGGCAGACTTCTTCCCTTTTGGTGCCATGTCTGGCACTGGGCTACTTTTAGCTACGTATTGGAGTTTGATTTGACCCTTTGTATTTACTGCTCCTCTACATTTTGTGCCACAGTAGCAGAAGCCATAGTTTTGCAAATTTGCATTTTTTGGTTCTTTTTTGGAAAAGCAGATAATGAGAAACTTTTCTATAGATTCTCATGATTGGCTAAATGTACTAGCTATTGCTGGAAAATATTCAGATCCGGTATTTAGGCTGAAGTAAGAAAAGAAAAGCCTGGTCTTTGAAATACAGTTCCCAATGTCCAGCAAAACTCCAGTGTGCTCATCATCTGCAAGTCAGCCTAGCTCTGTACTGCTGAATAATAAAACAGTTCCTTTGAAGAACATTGGGATGCTATCTCCAAACGGTAGCAGGACTAGTCTTGTGGTGTTTACATATGCAGAATCCATAGAGTCTGTCCATCCATCAGTCATCAGTAATGGGCTCATTTTCTGAGAATGACCATGGCTGTCATCTGGCCTTTGTGTTGAGCAAGAATATTTGCCCTGAAACTGAGGATCAAGAATAAAGCTGTCAAGCATGGAAGCTTTACGGCATCTGCCTCTAAGAACACCTATGGGTGTTCTTCCCTTCTCCTCTCTCTCTGGCTGCTGCTTTAGTGTCTAAGGAAAGATCCCTGAGTGACCCAGACCTGTCTTCTCTGCTGTCTGGCATGGCTCTCCATCCACTCATGTCCCAGACATCATGGGAAGGGCCAGTTTCTCTGCGACAGGAGTGGAGACGGCTCCCACCGACTCCACCTCCGCTGCAGGAGTTGGTCAAACACCAGAAACCTTGTCCCAGTGCCTCTAATAGTTTCTCCTGCGTTGTGAATGGTCATGTAAACAACAAGGAAATATTTTTCTCCCCATCCATACCTTTTGCATTCTCAAGGGCTGTGATAAATTGTCAGGCAGAGAAGAATGTGGTGCACAAAGGAATTGTGTCCAAAGTAATTTATTTGTATTATGAGCATTCAAGCTTTGGCTCACCATAAGAACCATTGTTTGCTGCTCAGAGCTACTTACTGCTTTGTTGTTTGCATTCTGTTTCAAACACAGACCTCTGGGCATCTCTAGATTGGCACCCCAAAATTCAAGTGTTTTGTCCTACAGGACCATTAACAGGTGCCAACCCTATACCAGACAATATAAGGGACCTACTATGGATGTATGTGGGCCAACTTGTAATGGTGAAGCTACCCTCCAGTGGCATTGTACCCATCACCCCGGCAAAACCCAGAGGCTTATTTGCCTGGGAAGCCCTGGATGGGAGCAGAAAACCCCACCGTATTAGTGCTCGGTGGATAATCCCTGACTTTTAACCCCAAAGCCTGGTTTCAAAGGCCGAGGCCAGCTCTGTGTTTTCTTACAGGAAAAGCTTTGGTGCTCATGCTGGCAATGGTGACAGTGACCAACGGAAACGACCAGGACTTGGATGACAATCTGGTAGCAAAAATGATAGTAGGATTTGCCCGAATGATGAACTTAACCTCTGTAACGGTTTGCCTACCCACACCCAAGTCAGCAGGAGACCCTTTGCCAATCTTTGTGAAGAATGTTAACGTATCTCTGGCCCTTGAGCTTACATGGAAACAGTATAATAGCTATAGCTGGGAGAGAAAGGGATCTGGAAGGTACATAGTTAACTAACTGGTCATCCAACGTGATATAATACTAGCTCAGGATAGGATGCAAAATGTAATTATACTTTCCTGTCCACCAGTGTGGCCACGGGTGGAGTGTAAAGGGTATTGATCCATGCTCCAGTATTCCATGGGGAACTACTAAATGTAATATGTGATGGTATTAGATGCTCTTTATCATTGTCTTTGTGCTCCTAGGGTCTGTCAGCAGCATGAATGCTCTTTGCAATAACCCACACCAAAGCACCTGTGTGCAGGTGATACGGCTTCCTGTTGCTTTCAGGTTCTTCTGCTGACAAGGGAAACATGCCCAACCAGAGAAAAGAAAAAAACACTCCCTGCTCATGAGGAAGGGAAAAAAGCTACGACTGTGGATTTTTTTCTGATGTAATATTTCAACAGGATTAGAGAAGATACATTTCCTAACACCCCACCTCGAGACTGTACAAACGATGCCCCATGTGCCATGCCAAGCTCTAATTTACATTCCTTTGCCAAAATTTGATGACCACATCATTTGCAAACTGAGCGATTGTCCCAAATCCTCCCAAGACAACACGTTGAACGTAGGCCCTTCAGGCCAGAGAACGGACGTGCTCTCCATTCTCCAAGGGTTTTCCTTTTGAATCACTCTGTACCTTGTAGTTTAGTAACTATTATGAATTATAGCGTTATGCTTGCTCTAATACCTCCTTGCTGGGGAAAAGAAAAAAACAACCCTTTTTTTCTTCCGAGTACATCCTAGGGAGGGAGAACACGGTGAAAGACACTGCTCATAGACCCAGCCTGTTACGGTCTCCCTACAGCTCACTCAGGGCGCCATATATTATGGGGCTTGTCTACAGCAAGAAACCTTAAAAGTCAGCAAAAGCAAAAAAAAGGGCTATGGAGAAGGAAGAGATCACGGGACTATTCCCCTTCAGACTGTGCTAAGAGTCACACAGCAGCTCCTCACTGAAAACACTAGATGTAAATAGTTGGACGCTATTTTGTTGCTGGTGGTTTTTTTTGACGATAATAATTAGAACACATTCTGAGGCACAGAACTATTTAACTGCAGGCTAGCCGGCCCTAGCACACCCCTCCATGTGCCTTGTGTAAAAGCCTGCCACGCAAAGCTCCTATCCTGAAATTCATGTGTGCAGTACTTTCAATCATTTCTCCCAATTAATTACCATTAAACGTGAGCAGTCAAGCCCAATGAATCATCATTCAGTTAACCAACTTTACCAGCACTAAGCAGGACGACCGGCGGCGGAGGGACACCGGCGGAGCAGTACCACTTCAGCGCCCACCCCCGCTTCCGGGTTTCGGGGCCGGCCATTCCCGTTGCGCATGCGCCGCGAGCGCCCGAAGGGGTGGGGAAGGACCAACACGCCAGGCTTCAACCCCCAGCGGCACGGGATTGGGTGGAAAGTCCGGAGCCAGCGTTCTATTGGGCGTCTGGAGAGGGTGGGCGGGGCCTTGCGGATCGCTGCTTCCCATTGGTCTTCCGCCGTGCCCGTTCCGCAAGGTCTAGGTGGCCATTGGTCGGCGGCGCTGCCAGTCCCAGGGGAGCGAGTAGCGGCGGCGGAGTGTAGGGGGGGAAGATGTCGGGCTGCGAGGCCCGCGACGCCAAGAAGCTGGTGCGCTCGCCCAGCGGGCTGCGCATGGTCCCCGAGCACCGCTCCGCCCGCAGCCCCTTCGGCTTGGACGAGCCGCCCTGGGTCCCTGACAAGGAGGTATCGGTAGGGGTGGGGGCGACACCCGTTCTCCCCCGGGGGAGGATCCCCGCCGCCTCAGGGGCTGGGTCCGGGGCAGTCGGAGCGGCCGGGGGGCTCGTTGCCGCTCAGGGGGTGCCGCTCGCCGCTGGGTCGCGGGCGGAGGGCCGCGTTAGCCGGGGGGGCCTCGGGTGACTGGCCCGCTTCTGCGGTCCGGCCGGTGCTGAGGGTCGCGGGCGGGCTCGGCTGGGCTGGCCTGGCCTCGCCTCACAGACTGACCGCCGAAGGGTCGCCCGGGTCTGGCTTTTGAGTTGTAAACCACAGTTTCTTATTTCGCTTAGATTAGTGGACTGAAAAGGACGGGACTGTCGCTCGTTCTTCGGGGGTGTGTGGCTCTGTCGCCAAAATCAGTGAGGAGCTTAAATGAGTTAAAAATGTAGTGAGCTTACGCAGCATTAATGTTTAGTGAAGCATTCCCTTTAAGTGCTTATAAAGGTAATTCTGAAGACCAAGTTGTTTTAAAAAAAAAAAAAGATGCAAAGTATTAAGGCAGTAAGGTTAGAACAGCCCTTCTGGCTCCCAGTGTGAATGTTCTTAGCGTTAAACAAGTATTGAACAACTTTGACCGTTTCAGTCAACTTTGTCTTTATATACTTTTCAAGCAAACTTGTGATGTTGTATTAAATGTCATGTAATACGCATTATTTGTTAGCAGTCCCTGCAGCTAGATGCTAATACAACTTGGAATCCATTGTTTATTTGTTTGTTTATTGTCAGAGTTCTGTGTTGTGGATGCATGCCAATGCATTTATATGTGACCAGAATTAAGATTTATTTTTGATGAGCCAATATGAGTTTAAGGAGGGAGTCATTAAACAAGGCTGCTGTTTGCCAGATACTGACATGCTTGGTCTGTTTTGTAGGGGAACACTATGCCTTCCTTGGTTAGGAATGAGGAAGAAAGTTTTGCCCCTATCTGGTATCTCTTGAGGCAAAACGTTCTGTGTAAAAGTAATAATAGTGGAGAGACTGCTAGCACAGCTTCTGCAGCTCAGGCAACTGAGACTAACCTTTACTGTCCTAAGGTGCACGGCTAGTAAGTCCGTTGCTGGTTTTGTCCAAAATAAGAACTTCTTATTGGAAAGTGACTTTTTCAACTTGTTTTAAACAAGCGGTCTGCTAAAATATCTTGGAGTTTTCTCAAATTATTTTCACCCATGCTTGGCGAATAAAAAAAAATCCTCCCTGTCATCAGGAGCAACTTGGTATCTGTCTTACATGAAGTGTAGATAAGATAACATTTTCATTGACCGGAGCTGTGTCATTTGAAGGTGCTGGTGCTCAACTCTTGAGGCTCCCACCCAGCTGGCACCATTCGTGGTGTGGTGCGCTGGGTGTGTTGCAGATGGGGTGTGTATTTATGAGGGAGCATGTAGCAAAGTCTGAGCAGTTATTGTGTAAGTGGTTTCTCCTTGCGTTGCATGGTGTCTGTTTTTGCTGCATAGGTGACTTGCTGTGCCCTGTGTGCACCGACCTGAGCCACCTGGAAACCTGATTCCTGACATCATCATCAGTGGATACAATTTGTGTAACGGTTAAATTGAAATTAGTAATAAATAATACCATCTTAATTCAACTAAAGGTTGTTTGAGGATTGTGGTAGGATTTATGTAAACTTGTAATATATATTTAAGAATTAAGGCTGTGCACTTTAAATACATCAATCTGATATACTTTGGTAGTTTGAATTTTATATTAGTCTTGTACTGGAGGTATTAATTCGCCTTAAAATTCAGCTTTTCCCTTGTAGTCTGTTGGTCAATAGGCTGATGATTTTTATTTGTGACTGAATGTTGCCTTTGCATCAGCTTGGTGCTGCCTGCAATTGAAAGGAAGTGTATTATAGACAGATGTTTTAAATGCATTTATTAATTCATATTCTTAATTGTGCATGTATTGTTATTTTGTAAAAAATTACTTCACTATATTTCGTTAAGTCAAATTGTATTCAAATTCTACTATCCATTTGATGAAACTTCTTTCTTAAATAACGCAGGTATGTCATAATACAGGGAAGCTTATAAAACCATATTTTTATTAATACAATGTAATTTAAGGAGACAGTATTGTCTAGTTAGTGAATTCTACAAGAATGCTTGCTGTTGCTACTGTGTTAGGCATTAATTTAGTTCATTTCAGTAAAATAAGTAAAAAACCATGGTTTCTTTGTCCAAGAGAAAAGACTGGTATTACCAAACGTTGGTCTGGCTTCTCGGATACGCTGCCTTCTGCTGTGTAGCCAGTAATGCTTACCAGTTCAGTAGCTTTTTTTCTTCTGCAGGAAAAGTCTACTGGCTTATTTTCTAAAAGTAAAGCCACCTAAAAATTATGTAAGTTTAGCAAAACTACTAACTGCCATAACATTTAAATACATTCCAGGTTTTTAATTTTATGTCACAAGATTATACAGTCTTAAAATATCAGTTGTTTTGAGGAGTTTGAAGCATAAGATTGAAGCAGGAATACAGAAGGCTTTCTTTTTGGTAGTTATATTTATAATATAAATAATGATTTGAGGTGGATAATGTGAAAATTTATGCTGAGCATCATTAAACTTAAGACAGCCTAAAATGTTGGTCACTGCACGTGCCTTGTATAACCTGAAATTTCTTTGTTAATCACCAGCAGAGCTCAATTGATGATGTTCCTATTTAGGAAATCTTGGACTAGAAATTGAGTAAAACTTGTATGTTCGAATGCAGAGGTGGCCAAGCCTCGTGACATCCAGCTGTGTACCAGATCTTGATGTGGCTGAGGAACGCTGTGTGCCTCAGAGCTGGGATGTGCGAGGAGCATACGGATGTGGTGAAAGTGATTCCCTGGATCACTGCGGGAGGGAACGGATCTTTATGTAGCTGGGTCCTCCCTTGGCTCCAGCTCTCGGAGTTGGCACTTGTGTGACAGAGCCGTGCTCTGACTGCTGGCAAACTCCTGTAGCTCAAGCAATGAATTGATCCCGTAGAGTTGCAATATTAGAAAGCATCATAAGTCATATCTGCTGTATGCTTGCGTTGTGTCGTTCTCCACTCTGGCATCAGCTGTTTTGGTCAGGCGTGTTACAAGGTGTGATTTGATGAGCTTGTGAACTTTTTCATTTGCAAAAGTTCAGTGTGTTAATAAGCTCAGCCAGGTGTTGCCTTGCATCACTTCTTGAATTGCTTTGTTGTTGTATATGCAAATAAAGCATATGAAGTGTAACAATAGCTTCCTGTCCATCTGCAGTATTCTCACCTCTGGCTGGATCCAAAGTATTATGCAAATTTGTTACCACACTTCAGCAGGTGTGTGAAGTTCCACTCTATTTGTAATGAGGTAGCTCTCAGTATTTTTAAATTAAAACCAAGATCCAACAACTGTCAGATGTTCTTCCATTTTCCTCTTGCTATATGAAGTAATGTGATATCAGTATTAGTGGTATGTGGATTTTATGTGAAGCGAATATACTTGTGACATGTAGTTTTGTTTAATTTCTTACTTCATATCTTTTTGTTTCCACTTGATAAAAAAAAAATCAGATTTGCAGTAGTTGTAAAAAGCCTGTGTCTTAAAGACATGAAAAGTAACTCAGACATCATGCTTTCTTGTCTGTAAATGTGATAAAAAACCCTTCAAGCAATAAAGCTTAATTCAGTACTCATGCACTTTCTAATTATGATAGCGTGTGGATTAATAGGAAGGATTCACCTTTCAAGATGTTCTTCAATAGCGATGTCTTCTCAGGCAATGTAGAAGTTGATATTATGCAAATGGGTTCACTTGATTCTGATTACTTAAAGCAGAAGTTTGAATTTTATAGCGATGTCTTCCCAGGCAATGTAGAAGTTGATATGCAAATGGGTTCACTTGGTTCTGATTACTTAAAGTAGAAGTGCCTTGAAGGAACAGTGTATTGAGCCTACTTGTGTTAGAATATTTTTCTAGAAAATCTCATTCCCTGATGCCTGCTACCATATGCCATTTGACTTGTGGTTTATTTATGACTGCTTTATCTATCTGATAGGGTTATCATGATAGGTCCAAAATTCAGAAATATTTTTCTTTAGTGTTTGTATTAAATAAGAGGATGGATAACTTCGTTCCTTCCTGAAAAGCAACTTGTATGTTTAGCTTAACATTGTGTATGAAATCTATTTAGGACAGTATTTAGAAGAGCGTTTTCCCCCCTAGTTTGTGGCTTGTGCTTTCTAATTTTTGACACGTGCACAGAGAAATGCATGTTTTCATTAAGAAAATTAGTTAGACCCCTGGTAAATTCAAAGTATACCAAAATTCTTGCCAGGTTCAGTTACCAGACAACCTCTTAAGCTACACATGTCAAAAATTAAAATGCTAAATCACGAGCACCATGAAGCAAAATGCGGTATTAGCTGTAGAGTACTACTTGTTACAGAGATGAAAGCTGGGGAATGCTGAAGCTGCGTTATGCTGAACGTTATTCATCACTGAGTGTTAGAATAAGCTTTTCTGGAGCCATTGTGAAAAGCGGTGGTTGGATGCCTTAATTCGGTATGCTATTTGAAACAATACAGGAACACTTTTAGTTCTCTTCTGTGTGTGATTTAGAAACAGATACCTTACTATAACAAATATTGCAGGCAGCTATTTATGTTCCGTTACAGTGACTGCATTTACCCTCTGATTTGTTCAACACTTCATATAAACTGTTGCAAATCATTAACAATATTGTACTTCAAAAGAAAATGAAAAGTTTTAGAGAATTTTTAATTTAGCTGCTGTGATATTTTCTTGGCTGTAGTTACTGAACTTGTGACAGTGGTTGGGTGTGTGCTGAAGTAAAAGTCCCCCAAATAGATGAGAAAAGCTATTGTAGAGGAAGGAATTTATAGACGATAAAGGGTTAAGTACCGAAATGTGTTAATTAAAGGCAAAGGGTGATTACTGTGTGCTTAGCAAATAACACCTGCTCATCTTGGGGCATGTCTTTAAGATGTCATTCTGCTGTAGTCTGAGATAGTCTGGTTTGAAGAGTTTAGGTTTCTAGAGTTATAAAACTTACTACAGAATCTAACCATGTTCTCCTGACTCAGACATCAAGCACAATTTTTCATTAATATTTGCAAATAAATCTAACCAAAATTGCGTTATAAGCAGTTCGAGAGTGGTTTTCGATATGATGCATAAAAATACATAAAGTCTTGGTCAAAATCTAGTGATCTAAGTGGTGAATATCAGCCCTTTGGTAGATGACTTTCTGTATAGAAAATTTTAATTGTCATAACAGTCACTGATCACTTCTGCTAGTTTAGAAAATCAAACCTGTCACCCCTTAAAATCTACTTAGTTGTGGGAGAGAAGCTTCTTCAGTTTTTCTCTGGCTTTTCTTTTGGGAGGAGTGTGGGTGTAAGCTTGTTTTAGGAAACAGATATTTCAGGAAGTGACATTTTGTAGCTGGAATAAAAATTAAGTCTTGGTGGTTTGGATGAAAACCAAGTATCTCCTAGCATGTTTCAAAGATGTGTAAGGATTGAGAGCATTAAAATATGTAAACAACGCTTTGGAGAGTCAACAGAGCATCGTGGTATAATACAGTGAGGACGACAACTTACATAAAAACAGTTTACTCTGGAATATATGACTGTCTGTATAGCCAAATATAATTAAGCATGATGAGTACTCCTGAAATGTAGTTTTGACTGCAGGCAAGATGCAGGGTTCCTTAGGGTGAATTAGTTTGGCAGCTTTTTTTTGTCTTACAAATGGGGATGATATTTGCTACATCAATATTAAAATAAATTAAAACCATACATGGTGAAAAGATAAAGGATGGAAATTTGTTGGAGGTGTTTCTTTTTAGGGCATAATATAAAGCTCAGTCTTCGTATATCATAGTAGGATTAAAGGTTTAGAAATCTTGTAGATTAATTTTAATTTCTACTCTTTTCTAGTGCCCAAGATGTATGCAGTGTGATACAAAATTTGACTTCATAACTAGAAAGGTAAGAGAAATCAATGAAATGTAAAGCATTAACTGTTGCAGAAGTTGCAAAAGTCCATGCTAACGTGGACTTATTTTGATGTAAAATGTAGAAGATTTCAGTAGAATAGCATGCAAAGTCTGATGTAACTTACAGAAGTTTTTCTTTCTGTTCTGCCTTTTTGTTTTAATTCTGTTTCTTTGAAGTTCTGCTTGCTGCTCAATGTGTAATACATAGTTAGGGTTTTTCCAGATTACTGGGTACCCACAGGATTTACATTCAAAGGAAGAGTTAGAGGAACTAATGCTGGAGTGGGCTCCTAACATCAGTACTGACATAAACCAAATCAACTCATTCAGTTGAGTTTTGGGAGATAAAATTAGTTGTGGAAATGTAAGCAAATATGTTTTCAGGAGTAATGAATTATAGTCTTACATTAAAGAACCATATCGTTAAAAGCGGAGAACCAAAACTCATATCATCCTTCTGTTCTAAAAGTAAACCAGGATTTATCTCAGGTTGGAAAAGGGAATTTCTGATTAAAGTAGGAAGTATAAACAGCATTGATCGCTGTGAGCTGTAAGTAGGCTCACTGCATGAAGAGAAAACACTAACATTAGAGTTAAATTATGTTCGTTACATAAAAGTAAGCAGGTCACTGTGAAATGCAGGCTGATGTACAGAATACTACTATCGGAAAACATTCTGCCGTTACTGAGGTTTCTGCATGGAGAAGGAAAGCAGTGTCCCAAAAAAGGCCATGAATGATTTTTAGCAGGGAATATCATTCCTTTGTAGAACTACTGTGACACATGCCCTTGTGAAAGTGAAGAAGATGTGGATGTGTGACTTGTACTGCATTGATGTAGTTGATTTTTTTTTTAATTTACTGTTTGGTGTGAGAGAGAAGGAGAAATTGTAAACCAGGCATAGTAATAAGTTATACCAGATAGGCCTAAATTTTCAGGAGGCCTGAAGAGCGTTAGGATGTCAGTTAGGGATCCTAGTACTCCTAAATCATGGAGCGTACTTTCTCCTAGTTCTTGTTTTACCCTTTAGTTGGATGGGTTAAGAGTGTGGTTGGTGGTCAGTTGGAGCATTTCAATTGAGAAGCAGTAATTCATTAGGTTGCTGTGTTTTACTTGTGGTAGCTTTGGGAAGTAAATGGAGGTAGCCCTGGGAAATAGGTACTCCAGATAAATTTGCATAATATTTGGAAGGAAAGGCTAACACTGGCCAAATCTGCAGTGTATCAGTTCCTTGTATCAAACTGTTCAAACTTGCTTTGAGCCACAAATCCTGCTTGCCTGGGAATACTTGTTCTGACATGAGAGCTTGCGTCAGGAAGACCTGCTGGGACTGTCACACCCCAATAGTGATTAGGAGCACAAGCCACTTGTTGCAGATACTAGTTCTGATTTTGTAACTTCATTGGATTTGTACTGTGCTGCCTGGTATTTCTGATAGAGAAATAGCTTTAGGTTTTAAGTTTCCATGGGAAAAGCTTGAGAATAAGTTTTAAGGGAGGAGAATAGGATCTCTAGTTGAAGTTTCCCAGGATCTTTGCTTGGAAGTGGGAAAGGACCTAGAAACCTTCTCTTGTGTTTTTATTAACAGTAAGGTGAAGGATTTACTGGATGCTGCAGAAGCCCTTTCAGTGTCTTCTCTGGTCCACTTTAGAAGCGTGTTTACAGAGTGGCAACAAAGGCTTATAGTCCTGTTCATACTATGCTCAGTCCTTTGTGATCAGTCTTCAGAGGTGTCTTTCTACAGCAGTTAAATTTCTTTTACAACTCTCCCAACTTGTATCTTTCACACCTGAGAAACTGTTCTGTTTTTTGGGGAGGAGGAGATTTAATATAGTAACTTTATCAAATTATTCCCTAATAGTTTCCTGTGTGTAAGTAAATAAACAAAATGTTCTCTCATTCTTAGCATCACTGTCGGAGATGTGGAAAGTGCTTCTGTGACAAGTGCTGCAGTAAAAAAGTGCCTCTGCCTCGCATGTGCTTTGTGGATCCTGTGCGCCAGTGTGCTGAATGTGCCCTCATCTCTCAGAAAGAAACAGAGTTTTATGACAAGCAGCTTAAAGTGCTCATGAATGGTAAGGACTGAACACACATATATATGTGCTGTTTTGATCTCACTTATGTTTATTCAAATGTGATAAACAGCATGAGTAATGCCTCTTGTCAAACAAGCTGCAGTTTTGTCTCCTTTAAATACTCTTTTGCTATTATGCTTCTTGTTTGCCAATTAATAATTCTGTGTTTTCTGTTTATTTAGAGAGAAGTTTACACTTTTTAGTCAGTGTTTACAAAGAGTGATTTAATTAAACACAAAAGAATTTTTAACACCTCTGAGAACAGATGTGTGTAGTGCGGTTGGTTTTTTTTTTTATTAAAATAATGCATCTTTTAGCAGTATTCCTGTTACATTAAACAAGGATGAAAAATACTTAGCAATAGAGAATACTTTAATATTTTCTAAAAAGTCACAGTGCCTGTTTCACGCTTCGCCTGTGAGCTTTGATCTTGTCTGTGGCTTACAGCTATGGCTGATGGCAGATCATCGTGAGTGGTCAATTTTGCATGGCATTAAAACTACATGCAATACAGTAATTCATGTTCCAATTATATTAAGAAAGCCGAGTCTTCAGTTTTTGAAATATTCTGTGATTATTCAGTGCCTTTTGATGGGCTCTCAGCATGATTCTAATGCGTATAATCGGTAAGCCAAACCACGTCTGATTAGCGTGAAAGTTCCTAGGGAGATTCTAGGTTCAGAAAGGAGTATGCTCATCCCTGTGACACAAATCATTCTTCCAGGTGAGGGTGTAGATGAGTTAAGTAATGTATTTTCAACTGAAGATCTTTTTTAAAAGCTTGTCCTGTTGCTGTAGAGCCACAGATCTTGGTCAGAGATGGTGGTTGTGATCCCCTTTGCGGTTTTGCTGCTGTTGCCTCCCCGTCTTGCTTCAGCAGCAGCCTGGGGGTCGATGTTGAGGGGTCAGGGAGACTGTGTAGAGTTGCGCAATAGACAGCGAGGTCTGAGGCTGCACGGTTCAGATCGTGGAGATGGATTGCAGGCTATTTGGCAGGGCTGTATGTTGTTGTTTTCTTCATTTCCCAGACCAGCAGTATTGGGATTAGGTAATACAGGGAGCATGAGGCATGGAGGAAATAAAGTGGTTAGGCGTGTAGTCTGCTTTATTTTAGGTTATGAATCACTTCACTAATGTAGCTGAGATGACTTTCTTGATGTCAAAGGAGTTCTTTTGGGCAGGAAGAAACGTAACATGAAGGCTGAAGTTCATTGACCTCAAAGTAAGACTGAGCTAGCCTTCAGTAATGAAAAAGAGGTGTCTTTACTGTTTATTAAGCACAGACCTGAAGGTCGCATCCTGTTATTAGATTCTTCCTACAGATTTTATTTTTTTTAATATTGAAACAGTAGTTTGTATTATAGTGACAAGATAGGGACTTTAATTGCCTATTTTTGCCATCTCCAAATCTGTTCTTATTTTTAAAAGATTCATCTTAGATATCATCTGGATTTCTACAACATGTGGGAGAAATTACATAGCAATTGTGAAAGGTCCTGTGATTCAGAACATAATAATTAAATATCAGCTTTCTATACTTCAGTGTTCTGATGATGTTAATCAGTTCAGCATTTCAGTTAGTCTCTTAATTCACCCAATCAGTGTATTAGGTGCAGTAAGTAAAAAAATTAGTTATTCTTTTTGATACTTGAATGTTCCTTCCTAAAGTCTGCATTAGAATACTAAAACATTTCTTTCCAGGTGCTACATTCTTTGTAACTCTGGGAACATCTGATAAATCTGAGCTCATGGTTTGTCGACTTTCCAACAATCAGAGGTGAGAAAGATTGATAGAAATTGCACTTGTAAACTATATTATTGTTGCGCTTACAGCTATATTATTATCTAATAACCTAAACAAAACATAAGAGTAACTTGCCATGAGGATATTGCAGAGAGTAATCGGGCTGAAAGGATAGATACAACTTAATTGGAGTAAGTTTGTTTGAATTTACTAGCAGTGTGGGTCAGACGGCCTTGGAATGGTGGAGCTCCGCTCACTGGTAATGCCTCTCAGTGCCACTGGAATACAGTGTTTTTGTGGGCTAATAGGGGGATCACAGGAAGGGAGGGGAGAGAAAAACCTGCAGCCACTGATAAAAGCTTGTTTCAGAATGGTTCTAGCACCACACCATATTGTTTAATGTTACAGCCAAAGCATTACTTCGTTCATCCCTATAATTTGTCTGGCTAGAACACATTAGACTCTGTTCTCTTCTTCCCCCAGAACTTTGGAGGAATGCTTTTAATATTTTTAAAGGATCTCCTGGCAAACTGAACTATAGATTTTGGGTTTTCATTGGGTTTTTTTTTCCCCCCTTTAAGGGAAGAACTTCAATGAAAAGTAATTTTTCCTGCTTGATTTCTCTCCCTCCCCACCCCAAAGAACATATAAACAGCTAGTCACTGAGAGATAATGTTTATTTTTTTTTTTCTTTGATTTGGACTTGCAATTGTAGGAAAATAAAAAAAATTAAAAGGTTTTCTTCTGTCACATAGATATCTGGTTTTGGATGGAGACAGCCACTATGAAATTGAAATTATACAGATTTCAACTGTTCAGATACTTACAGAGGGATTTACTCCTGGAGGTAAATTTTTCATTGAATACAAATTAACTATTAAGAAAAAAAAATACGTGAAGTTGTAATCATTGTTTGAGCTAGACAGTGCAGTTCTAGGTTATTGGTAAGTTAGGTGTAACTACGTTAGTTACAACTGCTCTCAGAAGAGAGTGCAGTGTGTGGAACCTTGTCCATATGGCTACTGGGATTTTGGGGAGAACCAAACAATTGGAGAAATTACCATACAGCTGTAATATGGGAGAGCTTGTTGATAAACCTGAGTAAAGGTGGTCATCATCTGTTCTGATCGTTTCTCTTGGCTTAAATGTAAACACCTATTGATTCAAAAGCTCCTACAGGGGACTGTTAGTCTTTGGTAGCTTCCATTGCAGAATCCAGCTGGGATTTCTCTTCTGCTGGTACAAATGATTGTGAGGAGAGAGAGAAATATACTTGGGGGGGGGAATAATTAATCTATTCTTAATTTCATTCAAGATGAAGGGGTGGCCAAATGCAGTTAGTAATATCTGAATCAGAGGGCAGGTACTTACTGCCTCATCTCTTACCAGATTTTAGAGTATTTCAGGATGAACTTGAATATGATTTCACTGAAATGAGAACAAACAAGGTCAGGAATTTTAATAATTGTTCTTTAGCAACACCTTTGTCACTGCTGGAATTTTCTAATCAGACAGCCTATCTGTGCAATATTCAGTCGGTACAGCATGTTAACTTTAATAAACTTATCTTGGTGTTCAAATCCACCAGATGTGTTGCTGAGTTACTTAATTCTCCTATAATTCCTTGTTCACTACTTTTCTGACTGCTTTATCTTTTTGCCTGCCTGCCTTCCTTCTTGATCGTAGAAAAAGATATTCACACTTACACCAGCCTTCTGGAGAGCCAGCATATTACTGAAGGTATCACCAGGACCTTTGAGCATGATGCACCTAAGCATGTTGTCATGGCCCCTCTCCCATCTTTGTTCCTCTGCGGTGCTGTTTTTTTTGTCTGATCTATAGAAGTTCAACTTAAGTTATTTTCAAAGATGACACGTATCTGTTCCTTCCCATCTGTCTGTTTAAAACTGAGAATTAATGTTTTGTAACTTTTTGGAGGAGAACTGAAAAACTCAAGGCCTTCTTTAGACCCCATGTGCGTAATGGTCCATGCTAGAAGAGAGAAGGGAAGATGAGAAATAGTGCCTGTAGTGGTAGACAGTATTACACATCACCTGCTTCAGCAGAGGTGTGCTGAACTGTGTATACCAGAAATGAATAATACGCTTCTTGTGTACTGCCCAATAAGGCTTTGCACTGAATAAATAAACTGTTAGTTAATTTTACACATCTTTAAAAGAAATATGACCTCTTGTTGTGTAAGCTGTGTGTTCTGCCTGACTCAGCAATGTCCTGGAACACCAAAATGAGCAAACTGCGAAGGCTGTAGGTGTTTGATTTCCGCTGGTTTAAGTAGTCCCTTAATTTGTTAGTCTGACCAGGTGGATGCAGGGGAGTGAGGGATGAAGTTGGGTTTCAATTTATCCTAAAGAAAGAGGAGCAAACAGCTACTTTTATAAATGCTGCTTGCAGGCTTTTGACCAGGTTGCTTAGACTGAGGTTGTCTTTGGCTTCTTGGATATTAGAGTAATGGCCCTCAGGAGCACTCTCATGCAGATACTTTTTTTTTTTTTTTTTTTTTAATTGAAAAAGGCCTTTGCAAAAAGTGTCCTTTTGTGTGTGGTGGTGCTGTTCCTGAGGCTTAGTTTATGTGCTGCTACTTCAGGAAATAATGCAAATGAAGTGTGGCATTCTAAACAAAGCTTTTGTTTCATTTCTGTATTTTTGCTTTAGTTTATCTTAATCTCTATGCAACTGGAGTAAAAGATACACAAACGTCTCGCTATCACACTGTTGTCAGACCAATGTTTTTTATATCGGATTTCCCTCAGGAAGTAAATGATGTTGCCAGTCGTCATCTGGTCTTGCATAAGGATTTTTCCCACCCGCCACCCTCTGCCAGATTTGGAGGGAGGTTTGACTGCTGAGCCAGGCTTCATATCAAGTAGAGATCCCTCTTTGATACCAGTCTAAACGGGCACTAGTAATTCAGTTTATAAACTGCAGGCTACGGTATGAAACTGTGGCATCTACTTAAGAGAAGACATGATAATACTAAAACATTGAGGGTATTCTTAGCGTGTGTGGCTGGGGGCTTTACATCATAGCTTGTACAAGTTCTGCCTCAGTGATTGCCACAGAGAATTAAACAATTTTGACCCTGCGTGTTCCATTGCCTGGCATTAACCCGTGGTCACCACCTCTTCTGATGTGGCAGTTGTTTGTGCACCGGCAGTTGCTAGTGCTTTGAATTAAGTGATGAGAGAGTTTTCTTCAGACATGCTTATTAGCTAAAAGAAGTGTGACTTAGTTGGTAAAACCTGTTGCTGTTTGAGATTTTTTTATTTCTTTTCTCAGGAGGTAATACTCGTGCCATCGGTATGATTCTGCAGTATAAGGTACCAGGATCAGAGGAGCTCACGCAGATGAAATTTACAGCCAGTGAAGACTTCAGCTGTAACAAGAAGCTGTCAGCAAGCTGGCTGGCAGCTATGCATAAGGTAAGTAAAGGAGGCAAAATTTACAGAATGCTGAAGAAAATCTTTATAGGGGGAGCTTAGTAGCACTTAAGAGAGTACGCAACCTTAGGAGTTTGTGATATTTTTTTTAAAATTATTTAAAGATTTTGGGGCCTTGTTGCTTAAGAAAACAGAAGCTATGGAACGTTGTTGGGAATGTGACTTCAGCTTTATGCTTGGCTGCCTGAAGGAGATAAGCACTAGAAAGGGTTTTCCAAGATCCCATGTATGTCATTAGGTGAAAAGAAGAGAGTTCCTTAGGCTTTTGATACTCACTGAAGTACGTGCATTATGAAATACTCTTCTGAACAAAAACTCAGCTAATTGCTTTTACCACTTTATGAAGATCAGGAGTTGTTGAAGGAACAGGGCTTGGGACAGGACCCTATGGAAGACTGTTTCATCTTTTGGCTGATGAAACTGAAGTTTATTATTTCGTAAGTCAAAGTTACAGGAGACAAAAACCAAACCCACCCCAACTAGTTCTGGAACTTTGTTCATCTCATCAATTGTTAATTAGAACTGTAATTTATAAGCTGTCTACAAATGCAAGTGTGTGGCTGTTTGCTTCTTTAGCGTGGTTGTTAAGCTCCCCAGCCCCCCCGCCAACCCCAGCATTTAACTTGGGTTCAGCATGGTGCACTCAAGTTTTGTATTGCCATGGGAGTACAGTTTAGCGCTTCCTTACCTGGTCTAATTCGTCTTTCACAAGCCATGCAACTCCTACAATATGGTGAGAACCAGTGTTTTTTGGATAAGCTTAACACCCTCCCGCTCCTGTTTTGTCTCCTTTGACAGGAGTTTAGCTCGGTTTTGAGTAACTGATCAGTGCAGTGAGGTTTTCAGAGGTGCCAGTTAACAGCATGTAAAAGCACTTGTTGCTAGAGAAGGCGCATCTGTTCCCATCGCAGGGGGGTAGTTGATCCTGTGGTTTGAGACAAATGGGAACACCTCACCCAAACTTTGCAAGGGGGAAGCAGAAGAGGTAGAAGGAACATAGAACAGAATAACATTGTTTTCTGCATATGATTAGACAGATTACCAAAATCTCAGAAATACTACTGCTCACGTTTTCAAAGGCAGTTTTGATCAAAAATGGTCACTTCTGACCAAGAAGAAACAAATAAAAGTTGATCTTCAGTGACCTCAAGTTCTGCAGTTAAAGCAACCTTGAACGGTTTCAAAAAAATTGCTGAATGCTGTGAAATGCCTTAAACTAAAGAAAAGAGCAGAGGAAGCACTGAAAGCCTTGTGTGGTTTTGGAGGGGTAGGAAGGAGAGGAGGCGGCGAGTGAAACTTAATTTAACACAATGGCATTTTGCCTTCATGTTAGGCAACAAAACTTCTCTATGAGTCCCGGGACCAGTAAGACCAGCAAACTTGGCTGCTTAAGGGAAGACACCAGCCTCCATGGACCTGCCGCTCACTAGTATGACAGCTGGTAACATCTGCTGTTCTTGACACTTTCTCATTCCGCTGTGGTTCACTATGTAAGAACTGGCAAATGCAATGTGAGTATTTTTTTTTGAACCATGAGTATTTTCACTATAGTGTGCAATATGTATACAATTAATGCTTTAAACAGCCTCACCTTTTAAGACTTTGTATATTTTGTTAAGCCTTTATTGGCACTTAATATGAAAGTGACCTGCACTACAGCTAATGTACAGCACAACTTTTATAGTAACAATTATATATACTGTTTGCTACAAAAAGCAAACAAATGTATATGTCTCTTCTGCAGAGAATAGCTTTTGGGTATAGATCTCAGGTTTTTTCCCTCTATCCAAATGTTTAAAATCAATGTAGAATAAGATCTGCCTTAGACAGGATTTTATAAAGTCACTTGATTTTTTTAAAACATTTCACTTTAAACATCTAAATATTTCACCAAATATCACCAAATTGGACTTACATGAACGTGATCTTGAACCTTTCCTTCTGCAATGAATAAGCTTCCAGAATAATTTTTAGTTTTGTATTTTCTTTTGGTAACTAGCTTTTGTTAATCTAACTGTAATGCTATCTGAAATTGTATACAATTTAATGTACAAATATGAATAAATTAATTCACTTATTTAAACAAAATGAAGTGATAATTTCACAATATCTAACTTCTTTAATGATGGATACTGTGGTCTCTACTGTCTGAAACTTTTGACTTGTTTATAAACAGCACCATAATTTTAGTTCTAAGTGTTGATAACTGGTTCAACTCTTGGCATGGATCCTCTGGCTACATGTGCTGAGCCAGTTGTCCTTCTGCCCTCCCTCTTCCTACACTGGTAAAAATTGAGTAAAGCAGCACACAAATCTCAGTTGTCAGCCTGGCTGTAAACCTTGAGAGCATTTTTAGACAAGTATTCATTTCTCACAGCTGGAATACTGGTGTTAGAAGATTCCAAAATTGTTTTGCAAGTCATTTTCTGTGCAGCTAGTAAAACAGTGAGGAAACCTGAGTTAACAGATAGAACACAGCAAGCTAGAATTAATTTTTTTTTTTGTAGACCACGACTGTTGCATATTTACCGTTGCTACCTATATAAGAATACTGGAGAATGCAGCCATGCCTTAGCAGTACTTTATTGTGCACATTTACATCTTCTCTGAATTAGTGTATCATAGGCTCTTGAAATCATCACATTCATGTAGCAAATTCTTCAACAATAATACCCTTTCACTTTTCACCACAATATATACAGTTAATGCTAACCTGTGGTAAAAGCAAGTTACAGCACTGCAGAAATGGATATATAAATTATACACAGAACTTGAAGAATTAATCAAATTGCATACTGTTAAATGGGAGAAAATTACAAGAAATATGGCTAAAACTTATAATGGGAAATTCAAAATATACTTTTGGTATATAAAATCATGTACAATTAAAATTCCAGTGAAGTGCCTTTTTTTTTCCCTTGAAACTACAATGTAGTGGAATAGGTTATTGCATAACTTGCCTTGGCAACAGATGTAGGTTGCCAAGAACCACAGAAACTGTCCTCAAATAAGCTATTGCCTTTCTTAAATCCTTCACTAAACCTCATTTCTTTCTTCTCCTCAACTTAGCATCTACCCAGCCCTCTCTCTACATCTATCCCCTCCTTCATATTTTCTTCTAGACTGACTCAGGCAGACTTCAAATTACACAGTTTAACCCTTACCCCAACTCTTACCCTTTTCAACTATTGCACTTTCATCCACGCAGACGTACAAAATCCCTTAAGCTGCTGCAAGTTCGGTACTAACTGTTCTGTCCAGAATGGACGAGCTCAGGCGGTTAGTAGGGGAACCTTTACATTAGTAGAGGTAACACTGGTGCTGTCGGCTGCATAATAAGAAAATAAAACACCAAGTGAAACACTGTGTAGGGGGTGTGAGAAGTGTACAAATGCTGTTGTTTTGTTAGTTCTCTAGCTTGATTCTAAATGCAAATAATACTAGATGCTAGACTATGTAAAGCTTTTGTTGGGGTTGTCGAGACTAGGATTTAAGTGTATAACACGTTACCCCTTAAAATCCTAGCCTTCATAAAGCTTTGGTGACTAATTATGCAGGTAATAGGTAAAGACCTCGTGTCCTAGAACCCAAAGAGTTGATCAGTAATGAGAACTCAACGTTCACTGGTATCAAACAAAATATCTGAAATCCTGATGTGGGACAGTTACTGTGGGGGTTGGAGCAAACTGGACAGCGTATCTGCACTCCGCAAGTGACGCCTCAGAACATTTAACACAAGAAAGCTCCTACCACGGAACTTTAACTTAAAACACTGCTTTAGACGATAGTTGGTGCAACACTGTAGGTACTGGAGGCATCGCTCTCCTCATCAGTGGTGGGTCACATAAAAACGATCCTCATTTACAAACTGCAGATCTTGAAAATCTTGGATGCTGTCCATTTAGCAAGAGAAAGCACCATTAAAACTAAATATCATAGTTTTATGTCTCTGTGTGAAATGATCAAAAATGATGGCTCCAGTGTATGTTTTAAGTTTCCAGTTACCAGCACGGTATTGCACTGTTGTACAACTGAATTCAAGCAAGGGTTCGCTGTCTAGGTTTTATTCGTGGATACAACTGTAAAAACAGAATAAAAATATTAGGCTTTGTGTGGTTAATACCAAGTTAAATGTAAATCAATTCAATTATAACCAAGGCTACTTACTAACAGGAACTGGGTAATGAAGTGGTTTTGGGGGGGGTGAGGTTTTTGTAAGCTACAGCATGTTTTTAGGTAACCTCTGAGCTTCTCAAAAATTAAGCCAGAAGTAGTGGGAGGCCAAGGGCTGACTTATTCCTGTCCCCAGCTGCTGCTTTGAACATGATGTGGTTCATTTAGCTCAAGATCCCAGACCAAAGGATTCCCTGTCAAGTGTTAGAGAGCGCTCATTTCCTGCTCTCTAAGGTTTTCTTATGCATTTTGTCCTCTGTCTCTCTCTACTTAACAGCCTTACATTCCTGGGCACTCATGACAGCAGCGTTCCCTTGGACTGGGAGCAGCATAAACGACTTGCCTAAACAACTCACCTAAAGTTGTCATCTTCAAGGCTCTTTCCTGTTTTAAATTTGTATGTTATCTTGTGCCAGGTGTTAAAAACCTTCCTAAAGAACTTCTTGGGCAAAGCTTCGTGCTGCCTAACAGAGCCAACACACTTTATAGGGGCCCTGTGTTTTAGCCAAAGCAAAAAAGTCTTAAAGATTAAAGCATAAAAGACACTAAATATACTAACTCATCAAATAAAAAAAACAGCCCTAATGTTCCAACCACAGCCTCTCCTTTTTTGTTTACAATGACAGAAAGGTCAGAGAGGCTAAGGATAATCTGCTTTGCAGCATTTCATGGCAGTGTATCCAGATGATGCACAGAGGGATTCTGACCAAAAATCCATTTTGTGTTCCTACCTCACAAGAAGTAAAAAATAGGTAACTTAAGAAGACCTTACCCCAAGAAGATTTTTAGGCACATAGCCTTCTTTATCGTTGAGGCGGGCCCACCACCACTCGGTTTCATTGTCATCCTTGCGTCTTAGAACAGTAATGGCATCGCCCTCGTGGAATGACAACTCGTCATTATTCTGGGCTTCATAATCCCACAGAGCATACACCACTCCTTTATTCATCACGCCCAACTTCTCTTGCACTCCTGTTAACCACAAATTAGAGAACACACTAGGATGGTAAAATATCCTATTTTTCCCCTCTGAGATTTTAGTATGGACACCGTGGCCCAAATATTAATCTCTTATTAATAAAACTTCATGAACAATTTTCAGCATTTTCACGATGAAATGCTCTCAGAAGTTTAACTGCATGATAAAACCAAATTTTACAAAATATTTTAAACCCATTTAGAGCATGAGGGTTTTCTCATTTATTATACACGTAATAGAAACTTTACAATCTTTTATTCAAATGAGGATAAAAATAGTTTTACAAAAGTTTGAGCAAAGCAGCTTTATAGAACTGCCGTATGCTTCTCACAGGTCTGCCTTCTCCAGCAGGCCTTCTCCAGCAACACTTGAAGCTTTTGAAAATCTGCACAATGTCAGCTATCTGCTATCTAGAGCCTTAATGACATTTATGTTCTCCGATGTAGATTAAAAATTTGTCTTAGTAACTAAATACATTCTGCAAGTTAATAATTCATAAAGTATATGTGTTTCTTCATGTGAGCTGCTAGAAATTTGTCCATCTGGAAGTTGGAGTATCTCTGTCAAGATGCTTGACAACTCACTGCTACTGTCAAAACCTCCCCATGGAAGCATTTCCTCGAAATTAAGCCAAATTAAACTTGAAAAATCTGTAACATTAGGAGGAGCCTGTGAAATAAATGAAAGAACTTAAGGACTACAAGCAATATAATAATGAAAAGACTATCCTGTTTTTAGCATTTTGAAAGAAGAGGCAGGTGATGGGCAGTGTCGTCAAGTCTGAGGCCTAAGCAGATGTTTTGTACAGATCAGAGAGACAGAAAGGGATGAATTTTAGAAAAGCTAAAAAAAGTTTGTAAAGTAGTGTCACAGCTTACCGTACAAGAACTGGGAACACTGAATATAACCTTCTTCCATCTCTTCACACTTGTCTGCAGCAGTTTCTATATCACTTATAGTTGAAGCAAAAATGGCTGCCCCAGATTCAACCAGCAGTTTACAGAGATGAACACTATTGCAAGAAGCAGCACAATGCAAAGGTGTCCTGAAATAAAGCAAAAATGTACACATGAAAAAATAAACTTCCATGCATCCGAACTATTTTGTCTTGCGATAGCCATCTTGTCTGGTTTAGCCTATCTGTTTTTAAAGGAAATTGTTCTTTATGATTATAGTATATGTATGCTTTGTCCAAAACCTGTCATGCAACTGGAATGGCTTCCAGAATTTACCTGACTCCAGTAAAGCCAAACATCATAAAATAGATGTTAGCAAAAATGTCGATTTTTACAGCTTACAAAGCTGCTGGGTATAAAAGAGTATTTTTTCCAATATGAGGAAATTTGAAAGGTAACACGAAGGTGAGGGCTAAACAGGTCAGCACAGCAAGATTTCACATCCCCTCCAAACGCTTCACAAGTGCTACATCGACCCGTAAGTCTAAATTCTTCAAGAACACCAAAATTCATAGTGGGTTATATGAAGATGAGACTAAAGCAAATTAACTGTTGTAACTTGTTATTTACAGTTTAATTATTTCAACACGTGAATCAGAAACGCAACTGTACCACTAAGTAAAACCAAAATGTAGCATACTTTATGATGTAAGTGTGCTTGCACGACTTGAACACAGTGTGACCTTGCATTTGAGTTTGCCACCACCTAGAGATTAGAAAATGCTCATCTTTCTTTAGGAAGAAAATTGTTCCCAAAACAGGTTTCAACTGAATCTCAAGAATGCATCAAAATGGTGCTTCTCCCAGATGCCGAATTAAAAATCTTGACACTTACCACCCATCACTATCTGCTGCATTTACGTTCACACCAAAATCAAGCAGGAACTTCACAATGTGGTGATGACCAGCACACACTGCATTATGCAATGGTGTAATTCCTTCATCGTTTGGTTTACTGGGATCATCAACCTATTGAAAACAAAGTAGTTCAGTGCTTTTTTTTCCCCCCCTTTTCTAAATATTTAAAGAGGTTGCCATTGTTTAGAAGCTCACCTCATATATGATTCGTTGTACGAGATCAAATTCTCCCTCCAAAGAAGCATCTAGGAGGAGGGCCAACGGATTGAACTTCACTCTCAAACCGTGGCCTGTTCTTTCCGAGTTTGGCTTCTTCAAATTGGTACGTTTTGTCTGAGTAGAGAAGAAGGTTGGAAGCCATCATTTCAGGTTACCGTATACGTATTACAAATGATTCAGTTAGTTGCTTTTTAACTAGATTAAGAATCCCATCCTCCTTAAATGGTAATTAGAACTATACAAACATTTATTATAAAATCTCTAAATAAAAGGCTTGATATCTTACTACATCTTATTCAGTGAAAAAAAAAAATGAAAGAGCCTGCCAATATAATCCAGAGGTATCTATTCAAAGGCAGCACGTCCAAAGAACGAAGTGCTTAAGTCCATGGGTTTTGAGCACCACAATATTAATTGTGTCTAATGTGAGCTGAATGTGTTTCTGGTGGATTGTCTGAGACACTGTCAGAACTTTAGCTTAGACTAGAAAGCGTGACACAACTAAGCCCGAGTATCAGTCTCTGCTCAGAGGAATCTTTGCCCTGAATTCGCAAAAGTATCTGCTGCAGGTCAGTACTGACAAGTGACGAGTTTTGCTGTGGGAAAGAAAAGTACAGGACACGAAGCTATTTTATGTGACGGTCTAGCTGGTGCTATCAGAAGCCACATTCTCAAGATCTGAAACACATTTAAATATGTTTTGAGAATATACTGAATCATTCACATATGTCCTTGTCACTTTGCAGAAAAAAAAAAAAATCTATTATTAATTACAGCTTGTATAGAGTGCTTTCAGTCTCTAGCACTGTAAGATCCGTTTTCATTTATGCTCCTATTTAGTATGGCTATTTCAGTTTGGAAAATAAACCTCTCACAGTATGAGTAATATCTGTTTGCCAGCATATTCCATTCTCCCAGAAGTATCCTGGCCCACTTTTGCTCACGGAAAATGCATATAAGGCCCTGTGCACACTGCAGTCAAATTGCCAGAGGAACGCAAGGTCCCTACGTGAATCAAAAGTGGACATATTCTTTGAAACCAAGGTTAAAGTGAATCATATCAATAGCTAAGAATAAAATTCAGTTTTCTCCTTATTTTCAATTCTCCATATGCTGTAGGTAGTGACCAGTATTTAAAAGATGGTGCAGCTGGAGGAGGGACTTCGAAAGCAATTCAAATTATGTGACAAGCCCATTAGAAAAACATTTCTGCTAAACCAAGTCAGCTGTGTTGGTGTTTGTGTTGTCAGCCCTGGCCTCGCACCTCTCTGCTGAGTGGGAAAAAGGAGCGCACTTCTCCCGGAAGAGTTATTTCAGCTTGTCTGCCAATTAAAAGGCTTCCCGCTGACACAGCTTGCCCTTAGTTTCATCCAAATAGTTATCTTTGTAGGCCCGGGAAGTGAAAAAAATATTTTTTATGGAATCTCAGATTCTAGAATTAGTTCTACAGCAAGAGTATATCCCCCCAAAAGTTCTACAACCTAAAGTACATACACAGCCTCCTGCTGCCTGTATGCGTATTTTCCTTATTAAACAGCTACAGTAGTAAGGAAACTAATCCATCAGAATTTTCCTGGGAGCCCTCCGGTTTACTTTTCTTTTAGTATCATGAAACTTGAAGTGCAAACATACCATTTAGCATAAGTTTACCATCTTCCAGTTATGCTTAAGCAAACAGCTAATTCTATAGTTCACAAAATCGCCTTTTGTTTTTTTTGTTTTGTTACTTACTGGAGGAAGTGGAGGAGGAAGAGCAGGAGGCAAAGGAGCTTCATCTTCTACTGGAGAACTGACCTCAGGCGTGGGACTGGGTGACTGTTCAGTAGAAGGAACTATCGCAGGATTGTTGTTGTTATCTTCAGTTGTCTCAGACGTTTGATTTGTGGTTTCAGTGCTTATCAGTTCCTCAGTAGCAGGAGAAGGTAATTCGTTATCATTGGCATCTGACGAAGGGGGGGGCTCATCAGGAAGAGGAACTGTAGGTTGCACGGAAATAGGTTCTTCAATATTGCCGTTGGTACTAGCATTACCATTATCAACATCAGCTAAGATGCCTATGAAGTCCTGTGGATTGCTTGGCTGATAAAAAGGAGCACTTTCTATTCCTCCAGCAAGAGTATTAAAGCGCTGATACAATAATTTTTGTATATTTGGTCCACTTGGGCCTTCTGGTTCAGTGATAGAACTACGCTTCTTTAACGGCCTAGGAGCATTGGCCAATTTTCTTCTCAGAGCTTCAAGGTCAGCGTCACTTTGATATCGTAGGGGTGAATGCACAATAGGTGTGAGCTTAGTAGGACTGAGAGGACGAGGAATGTTTTCCACATTGCTGTTTTCACTGGATGGTGGAGCGTTTTCCAGCTCTTGATCTTTTTCAGAGACCTCAGTCTGAGGCTGAGACTGTGGCTGTGAGGAAGTCTGGGCAGGCAAAGAACCGTGAAGGAAGGGCAAGGGTGAGGGAGAAGTCGAACCAGACTGTAATACAGGTTTTCCATAAACTGAAGAAAAGAAAGATGGAAAACAGTGAAGAACTGTTCTCAGTTACACAATAAAATATTTGCAAATAAACTGTGTGTATCTCTGTTGCTACTTGTTTGGCACTAATACAGAAAGAAAAAAATCAATTACATTGAAACCTATCAAAACAGAAATAAATACTCACATGATGGTGAACCTACAAGTAACACTTGGAATGTTTTTCCTCTTTCATGAGGAAACAGTAAGAGGAGAAAACCTCTCCTCCCTAGACACTGTTTTTTCAACTTGTTTCTGAAATTATGGTAGAGTACCTGGACTGTTCTAATTGCACCTTCTTTTAAATACAAGGTAGTCAAATGTATACTTACTTATCGCCCCGAAAATATATGGGATCATTTTTCCTGCCATGCTGCATACATAAAAATATCTTTCCTCTTCTCACAGATTTAGACAAGTTTTTCAAACTGACACAGAAAGTAAACTAAGCCAAATTAAGTAGATTTTAACAGTCTATTTCAAATGAAAAAAAATAAAGCAAAATATATTCTACCTGCTTTTACTGACTTATTTAACGTATTGTATACAGCTTGTTGATAATTCTTTGGCGGTGTTGCTTGCTGAAGATACATTGAGTAGATGGAACTGGAGTTCACTGTCTGTGGCCCTTTTCTGGGAGACTGAGGTCTTGATCCTTTATCAGCTAGAAAAGGTCTGATTGCCACAGTTAAAGGGAGCTCTGGCCTGCCATCCCCTCCTGGGAACAAGGGGGGACCGGAAGGTTGATACGTAGGGCTGGGAGGTACAGAAATTCTCTGCTGGATCTGTTGTGAAGAACTGGGCTGATGTACGTTGCTTGGCGGCGGAAGCGGAACAGGTCTTTGCCGATTTGTTATATTGGTGCCAGGTCTGGGCAGGCTGCCATCCTTCCTCCTTTCTAGAGAATTTGTAGAACCTGTTCCTAAGGGAACTGGACTTGGATAGGTCCCATAGTTTTGAGGCAACTGCTTGCTTACACCAGGAACTGTTGGTGGCACCTTTCCCAGGTCTAGACCCTATGTAAGAACAATAAATATTTATCACAAGACCTCATCATACATCAGGCAGAGGCTACTGTTTAAAGGCATCTTCAGCCATAATACATTAATATGAATCCAAAACTATTTGCATACTTTCAAAGCCTGAATAACTTGTTCTGGATCTCGGTATCTTGTTGATAATGTATTTGATAATAGATAGTGTGATAACAGAGTTTACCAAAACTATTTAAAGACAAGGTCCTTATTCTTTAAAGATTACAGTCTTAAAGAATTCATAAAGTACTAGAACAACAGTGCAGACAGACAACACCAGTGGACTCACTCAAGGATGGATTTAATGACTTATTCTGTGAGATTTTTGTGAGAAAAGAATGCATCGAAAAAGTGATAATCTACACCAAGGAAAAAGAGTTACAAAGATCTGAATTAGAAAAATAGGAAGGTGGGGAAGACGATTAGGAGAAGCAAAGGAAGAGAAAAGGGGAAATGGGATACGTAAAAGAACATAAAGTAAAACAAACTACTGAAGTTGAAAAAAAAAATTGTAATGTGATGAGAACAGGAAGGAACAGGAGAAATACAAAGGTAATTTTCTTTATGACTTTTTATATAATTATCAACAGGGAAACCAAATGTATATGTGACCAAAGTGAGTTCAGCTATGGAAGCCAAAGGTTCATAATTTCATCAAGAGAGATCTATAAACATATCACAGATGAAACGCACCAGCTTATCGGTACTTCCTAAAACTGAAGTTGGCAAAGGCTGGCTGGATATAGTTCCTTGTTTTAAAGCAGTATCCATGCTTGATTCTTTCCAGTCTGTGTTGGAGATCTGAGGGGGTTTCACCACAGGGGTTGAACTCTGTTTAAGTATTGGCCAATTTCCATCATTAGCTTTAAAACAGACAAAAAATACTATATTTAAGATAATCCACACCACCATTGCAAACAAGTAAAACAACATGTGAAATGGAATAGCTTAGATTACAACAGGATTAATTTGATTCCATAAATGAGAGAAATCACTATTAATGTTTGATTCAGAAATCAATAATGAAAGCCCAATCACTGCATATAGTATGCTGTTCATAACCCTTTGACATTCAGATTGTATCGAAAATTTCTATAGAAAAAAAGATGGTTAAAATTTTGGTTTGAGCGTTGCATAGTCTACTATTAGTAGGCAAACAAGTTCAGAACAAAAATCCTTCCAGAAACACTTCATCAACATAGTTCTTTTGGTATTATGCAGAGACGCTGTCAAATTATGCTAAATGTTAAGTCTACGTAAGCTCTGAGTGGACTGACTCCAAATTTAAACTATGGTTACTAGATTCATTCACTCACAACAGGATGTAAAAAATCATTTCAACAATGGGGTGGAACAAAAGCATACATTCCTTTGCTGGAAGTGGCCATTTAACTTACCTTTTGTTTTTCCTCAGCGTACTCACCTGATTAGAATTGCCCCAGAGATTTAGTTTTAAAGAAATTTATAAAGTCAGCTGACAACTTCAATTCATAGTGTCAAGATACAAGTCATGGGCTTTTATCTTCTTCATATGCAAAAAATCATGCACAGCTGCACATAAACTGAGGCAATAAATCCTTAATGAAATTCTAGATTAATTGATATCTTACTTTATTAAATGCGTGAAACTATTTAGTTTCTGTTCTCTAGGTAAGCAAGAGTTTAAATAGCCTGATAATGAGGTCTGGTTTATAGTAACTGGTTTGATCCTAAGGCTTTGATTTGCCTTTAAAAGATTAATCTTCAGGTTTCTCTTACTCTAAGGAGACCAGAGAGCATTTCTCCTTCCCTATTGCCTGTAATTATCTTGGTGGAGCCCTTAGGATCAGCAAAGATGACATGCAATGCGTAACTAACTTTACTAGAAGATAACAACTAAAATGGCGGGAGGGGTGGGTGTGCGTTTGTAGATCTACTGAGATTTCCGGACCCCATAGTAAGGCAACATCAGATGAAAATCAGGTATTTCATGGCAAAGTTTCCCATTTCATGTAAATTTTAAGCCCCTAGAAAACAGAATCAGCAAGGCTATTTCTAGAATTTTTTGCCATCCTCTGTCTAGTATAGCAAATAGGAACATTCTAATTACAGTGAATTTAACATCTAGGCTCTACTTTCTATCCATAAGCCTTATCCCTCTTTACTGAGTGTCCCTTTTGTCTCCCCCACTGGGGGGAGAGGTTATCAGAAATGACAACCTGAAGATTTCTTGACAATTACAACCCAGTGTTTTCACTATACAAGTAGAAATTCACTCTATTGGCTCATAAACCTATTTACAGGCTTGTGAAAGTTATATCACTTTTAAGTGAGAGGAAAAAAAAGTTATACCTCCACATTTAAGCTACCATACTAATTATTTTTTAATTATCTGTGCAGACCATTCCTTAATATTCCTTAATATTACACATAATATATTAATAATACATATATTGTATTAACCTTTCAAATTCAGATCAACTGTGTTTGAATTCTGAGAGATAATTACTTCGGAGCAAGAGTATTTTTGTGGTTGGTCATTTAAATAGGGTTAACACTCCCATACTTTTACACTGAGAATATAGTGCATTGTCCAGAAATCACTTTTCACACTTGCAAACTGCCAGGAAATAAAATAATGAGGCTCAGCTCTAGTACTGGCAACATCCAAGAACCAGACGTGTTGGGGTTTTCGTTTGTTTTTGGTTTTAAACATCTGGTTATCGAGAGCAGGACCAAAAAAGCTGACTGTCTAAATACTGCGACCCTAAATAATGGCAAAATTTCCAAGTATGCACTGAATTAACGTTTACCTTACAAAATTCACAGGATGTTCCAAAACTCGCAGTAAGGTTACGGTTCAATAAAACTTTTGTTCTGAAGAGCAGTAAAAGGTGTTATAACTGATTCACACTAAACATGAAAGTATCTTTACCATAAAGTTGAGCTATTATGAAAGCATTTAGAGAGAGCGGCAAAAATCACAAAGAATTTAATTATCTTACCTGCAAATACAAGCCCACACTCTTCTATTAGAAAGATAATTATACAAAAACTTTTTGTGATCCTTTGAATTCCAAATATTAGCAGGTTCATCCCCAGATTCTGAGATAACAGACTGGAAGTAATTTCAAACTCTCCTCTCTAACTTCTCTGTTTCATTCTACTTACATAAACATCAGAATGTAACTGTTCCCACCTTCATGCCCTTCACGTTACAATCTGGCAGACTCGCCAGCTGCCGTGCATGTTTTATGAGCACACCTCTCACGTACTCCCACAACCCAAGCCAAATCTCATGCACTTAACTAAGCTGCTGTTGCAATGTGTAAATGCAGCGTATGGTGCCAGGGCCTGTGCGACAGGAGCTAAGAGGAGGCAGCCAAACAGCATCTGCCTTCCGCTGTCTTTGATTAGACTGAACAGGTCCCGGACACTCTTGCCCATCTGATGGCAACGCCATTCTCACAAGCCCTCACTAGCTCCTGCTCCCAGCAGCCCCGCTGCCATTCCAGCCAACTGGCTTCCTTTTCTTCTCCAAAGGTACCTTCTGGTCTGCCGCTTGTAAGACTACCTAACACCTGGTGTATTTCAACTCCCACCAGCCCATTTTGTATTTACATAAAGACGACAGTAACATGCAGACACAAAAGGCTTTGCGCATTTTCTCTGATTTTACCTAAAAATGTTTGTAGGTCTGGATCCAGGATACTTACTAAAGCTCTGAAGCGTAAACCAAGTGTAACGTTTTTGTCCAATGGAAGTCAGCAAGATTCTTGCTATTGACTTGGACAGAGTGAGGTTTTTATCCCAACTCTGACACCAGTGCAATGTGGAAACTCAAAGTTTCTCACAAAGTAACTCAAGCTAAACCTGTATGTAATACAGCTATCTAATCTGAGATATACTGAAACATGCTTTGGTGATTACGATGAATTTTCTAATAACAATTAGAAAATGTGAAGGTTTTTCAATGAAGAAAACTCATCCCTAGGTACTCTACCCCAGTACTCCAGGGATGAATTTGCTGCAAATCTGTTTCCTTCAAAGATGAAAAGCAACTTCTCAAGAATTTTACATTTCAACAGCATCTTCTGCATGCCAGACCACAAAGCAAGTTCTAAAGATGCTGTTTAATATGCATCTGTATGCAAGAGCTCAGATGACCATATTAAAAACTGAGTTCTTAGCTAGCCAGAGATCTTCTATGGACTCACAGTGCTGGGTGTCAAAGAGAGTAGGTGCCAGGCGGATGACATTGTGAACAGCGGACTGAAGAGAAGTGGGAGGTGACAGAATAGGATCCACTATTATGTCTAAATCAGAAACCTTCCAGGTGTCTGGAGATTTTTTCACACACCCACAGTCTGTCTCTACCGGACACACCAAGGCAGATCCAGTTACACAGAAAAAGAAAGAAAAAAAAGTGGTGGAAAAATTATAACAATGACAATGGAGAAATTAGAACAGGAACACTCAGATAATGAGAAATAAAAGCATGACAGTTGAAAAAAAATTATTTCTTCCTGGGAGCATATAAGCTTCTCCTTACATAAATCTATCTTATAGGACTTTACTCAAGTACACTTAGAGTAATAAACACAAAGTCAGTCCTAAGGTTCAATAATTATTTTTATAAAATCAAAAAGCTATCATTCAGAGATCTTTTAATGTCCTGAGGTAGGTCTAGAAGTGGGTGTGTATATATCTTTTCAGGTTCATATTAACAAAACTGTTGCAAATCTGTCACTTTACCCTGCAATTAAGTAATTCTATATTCTTCAGACTTTTCCATAAAACCAGAGGGATAGGGTTTGTACAACCTTGGAATTAAACTAAAGGTATTGTTAAATCACTATTATCAATGGAAAAAACTGCGGTTTTTTTAAGTTCTGTTTAGATAGTTTCACTTCCTGATCTTGGGTTTTTTTGGGGAGCATTTCTGTCATTCCTTCCTTCAGAGAGGTTCAGGCTGTCTTCCTTCCACCTCTTCCTCCCTATTTGGAGGCAAGCTGCAAGCTTTGCTGGAGTATTCGCTTTTAAGTATTGGAACATATGTGAATACTGCAGAAGCTCTGCTCTAGTGGTCATTGCTTATCTCATTTTTTAGATCTCGCATAGGAGAGTAAACCAAGTCCGGTGGTTCAACCCATTGTATTATGCGCGTTTTCCTAGCTAACCATTTCTTAAGAATTCTGCTTTTGCTAAGATGTGAGCAGAGGGGTGAGCTTTGCCAGAATGAAAACTTAAGGCCCAAATGCCATGATCTGCTTCCTTCAGTCTCCAATGCAAATTAAAAAAAAAAAAATTAAAAGTTTTATTTTATAATGTAGATTGAATTATTAATTATGGGAGACACGGAAGCCAATTTTGGACATCAAGTTCTGGGGAGTACTCTGGAGAGGCAGCTCCTTCACTAACGACGGCAGAAACAAGTAAACAGCATGAATGCTAAGGTTATTCCATTTCAGAAATGCTTGAAGCAGCACAAATTCTCATATCTCAGCTGGAGCAAAAACCTCTCATAGTTTTATTTTATTTTCCTATTTAGTCTCCTTCTGAGAAGTAATACTATTTTTACTTGTTTGCTAGCTTTGTTTTACTTGACAAAAAGCAACATACTGTAAATAGTTGTTTATAATATAGTTTGCCACAAAGTTGATTTCATTATTATATTTAAACACACCAACTAATTGAAAAGCTATTAAAGACAGAACATAGAATCTGTAAAGGAACATGTGCTCCTTTTCGCAGTGTACCAGCTAGTAAAATGTCAAAGAAAACACTCTGTCTCCTAAGAAAAATTCTTGGCAAGAGGCAAAAACACCTCATATCAAATGACTAATGTCCAATTCACAGAACTAAGACAACTAAAAATTGCCTCTTCCCCTACAGAGATTATGCCAACACTGGGTGCCCTGAGATTACTCCTTTTCTTTATTATTCCTTTTCAAACCATGTGTATTAATACTTAAGTGCTCACCGGATTTTGATCTTCCGTGTGTTGAGCTAGAAGCAATGGTGAGAGACTGTGGTTTAACTGGATCTACTGGTACAGCATAAGTGCCAGCACTGGGAACTTGGATGTAAGGTCCTACTGCTGCCACCCTTCCTGAAGCACTCAAGGATGACTGGGGTGAAGAAGTTCCATTAATACGATTCAACTAAAAAAAAAAAAAAAAAAAAAGGCAAATTGAAACGTGAACTTCCATTTAATGTAGGCATTTATGAACGAACATGAGGGCTAAATTTAATTAGCTAGAACCACGCACTGTAGCTAAGACACCTTTGTAATTAAATTACCATACTCCATGCTTCTACCAAAAAGAGCAGAAAGTACAAATTTTATTCCCTAAAATCAACACTGCAAAAATGAAGTTTCTCAGCCACAGCACATACATTTCTCGTAGAAACCTTTATCTGTGTAAAGTCTCTTTCATTGTGTCTTTCTTAGGCAAATGGACTAAAATGAGTTCTTAAATGATCAAATATGTATGGGGTTTTCTTAAAAGCAATACCTCTAGCTAGGAATGCACATGGAAATCCAGAACTGATTGCTCTAGTCCTTAGGTAAGTGGTCTACTGTACAACTGATTATTTTTTTTAGAAAGTTCCAGACAACTATTAAGACTAACACTAACTTTATCAGACCATTTATATTTTTATCAGTTTTACATATTGGAAGATCAATATTTTATAAAAATAAACTTTTTATGCTTTCATACTTTGAAACACAGCCCATAACGACACTTTCCTTCCTAGAAATATAACCCACTATTATTTTTAATATAGTATGGTCTGCGCCATAAAGAAAAATAAAAGAAAACACATTCCATCTAACAGTTTTCTGATAGCTATGGAAAACATTAAAATAGTTCTAAGCAGCCTGCTACTTTTAAAACAGGTCCTTTAGATGTAATTGTGTTGCTTGGCTAGGAAAAAGTGAGATCTGTGTAGTTCTTATAGGCTCTTTACTAAAACTAAACTAAAGTGTGGCCCTTTTAACAGTTTATCTTACAGGAATGTTTTCTTTTTGACGTGCCTCAACTTTTTTCTTGTATAGTCGTTCTCGGAGCTCATTGATTCGCTTGTCCATCATGGCCACCTCCATATTGCGTTTGTTTAAGAGTTCTTTCTGCTGCTGAAGCTTGGAGTTCTGCTCCTGGTTAAGCCTGTTACGAATCTTCAGAAAAAAAGAAAAGGGCGGGGGGGGAAAGCTGGTCAAGTTGGTTTTTAATAGTGTTAGAAAATTGAAAGCAATTTCGATCAGCAACTTGTTCTGATGTCTCTGATGTCATGTTTCCACACAGCCTGTCAAATTAGCATTTTCAACCATGAACCACTCTTACAATAAAACAGTGGAAAAATGTCCTAATAAACTAAGTGGATACCTATTAAACACATCTTTTCACTAAAAATACTCGAAAGGCAGATATGCCTCGTATAAATGGAGAAAGGGGAAAAAGAAGAAAAAAGGACCACTACTCCTAATTCACGATGGATTAATCTGTGTGTTGTATTTGCTCATGTAAAGAAATGAGCAAGACTAATTTTGAAATTTAAATTAATTTATAAATATTAACTATGTCTTAGATCTGTTGCCTTGCTCACAATAAAGTACATGAGAGTAAATAAAAAAAGTCCTCAAATCCTAATATATTGGCACACAATTAAGTATTCCATAACTTTTAAACATAAAAACTGGACAAAATTGCAATGTAAATTGAATATTTAATTACTCATATGAGAACTACACTTTAGATATAACAATCATCTTGGAGGAAGATATATAGGGAATATTGCGTGAATAGTCTGCAGCTATAGTGCACTATATAGTGCAGTGAATGCAGTGCAGCTTATATTTTTGATGATTTTGTTAAAATGTGTTATTTTATTCTTATGTATCTTGTTTATTTACACCAGACATTAGAGCTATATTTTCAAAATACATTTTAACTGTGCTTTTATTCACTGTCCAGTCATGTCTCCAAGTTAAGACAACATGTAAGTGAGCTGGCTACACCCAGTTCTTTGTAAAATAGAAAAGTACCAAAATGAAATTTTTTTTTTTTTTTAAAGAGAGATTAAACAAATACTAGATTATGTCAACATTCAGTATTTCAGTATTAGGGGCTGAGAAATTCCCTTAAGAACACTTGCATACTTTGTATCATTATGCGCATGAGCAACAACAAAAACAGTTTTTAAAGCTAATTAAATTCTGTTTTATAAAGGGTTATATGCTAACTACAACCTCACACATTAACTGCATCCCAATACACCAGTTTGATGAGATGCCACAGAACCAAACAGCCACCCATAAGAGCAGTGATACAACTTCTTAAAATCTACAGCTATCATCCAATTAGCATCTCTCTGTTACTTACCTGTAGCTCTTGATACAACTTTTTTAATTCTATTGCTGCAGGTCCCGTCAGTTGTCCATTGTAAGACTGAAACCCATTCAGTTTCCCTTTCCTTAGATCCTCCAGCTGCTGAGTAAGTTGATCCACTTTTAACACTGCAGCCTGTAGCTCCTGCTGCTTTTCCTGGAACATGGCACTTATATGCTCAATTTCAGTTGCTAAAATTAACAAGATAAAAATACCAAAAAACAATTAAGTAAAGTAGAAGTTGTTAATTTTTTTAATTCTACAGGTATTGATAAAAACAACACACTCATTTTAAATCTAGTATATGCATGCACATATACAATGTTTATGTGTTGGGAATTTGCTAACAGTCATAATATTTCCTAATACTTAGAGAACAGACTTATTCTGACTTGATGCCTGACTATATAAAACAAACAAAAAGTTACATCATATAAAAGTTTCTATGAAACACAGCACCCTCTTTAAGACAAAAAACATTCTATCTGAAATCCTCCTTCAATGCTACATTGACTAAAAATAAAGCATTATTTGCTAGGCATGCAGTGACTAGTAAATGATATTAAATAAATTACATAAAAATTCCACATACACAGATTGCCATTCATGATCTTGCTGTAGTCCACTTGTCCTCTCATGGCACGGATTTTTTTCAGCTTTGTTTCCTGGGTTTCAACACGTTCTTTAAGTTTTTGAAGCTTTTCACTTTCAGAAACAGACTGCTGCTGACGACGTTCTTGCTGCTTCAGATAACGCAAACGTTGTTCCTGACAAAATAGGGGTTTTGACAAGAGGTTACCCATTTATTTAAAAAAAAAGTTAACTTCGAAAAACCCATCACTATGATCCATGGGGTTTTTTATTCTCGGAAAGTTTTATCTGATTAAAATATGTATCAGTCCTCCTAGAAAAACTCTTTAAGTTAAAAAAAAAAAAAAATCTGTTTTACAGCAGAGATTCAAGATTTTTTAGACCAGGTATCAAATTCACATTATGTCCAAATACAACCCTAGCCTGAATACTCATTCAAACATATCTGTAATGCTTCCTCTGGAATTTGTTTTCTGATGCTATCAACACTTTTTGTGCTGTTGCAAAATGAACTTCCAACGCCGTTATCCAGCTTCCCAAAGAAGGCAAAATATGTCCAACAGAACATTTTAAACAAGCTGATTTACTGTAAGATAATGTTTCAATTCTAAATAATAGTCCTTCCACTGGGCACACAACGAAAATGTTTCTTTTTCTACATTATTTTCATCAAGAAAGAACAGAATCGATTGGTTGATTCCTAAGTACTCCAAGCATCCAACGCATACTGTATATTATAACATCTACAACAATGTCAAAAACATTAAACTCACTCCCCACTCTGAAAACATACTTAGATTCTTACATCTCAGAGACTTTGGAAATGTAATACGTGATTATATATAAAGCAGCCATATTCTCATCCTACATCAGTGTTACTATACTGGAGTGAATGAGCTACTAAAGATAAGCACAGAGTCAAGCCTGGTCTACCTCAGATCATGAAGCGGGCCTCAAAAGAGACAAATAAAAGCTAGCGATATTTTTATAAAGACACATGATTTGACTTGACATAGGTTGTTATAGTATCATTTACACTACAATGCTATATAATGCCTAGGTTAAGATTAACTTGGTAAAACAAGCTCTTTCTTGAGCTTTTCTAGAACAAATTATGTGTTTTTCTGTATCCATTAAACTTATGCTTGTGTATAATGAAGGAAATCTGTATTTATTATGATCTGTATATAATTATTACCTTAGCAACCAACATTTGCTGTTGATTTTCGATCTGCTGCTGTTGTCGGGCAGCCATATCTTGAAGTTCTGAAAGAGTGAGCTCAACACGTGGATTCCCAACCTGCAGAACACAAAATGTTACGTTAATGTGTTGATGTATATTAAGTGTTCTGATGATAGAAGCTAAATTCCCACTCCTCAAAGGAAGAATCACATTGGACACCTAATGAAAGTGTACGGAACCTCAGAGCAGAAAGAAACAGCACAGACCATGCACGTACCAGGGACAGAAAAAGCAAAAAGTAGAAAAGCAGATAAAAGAGGAAAACACTAAGAGACAAAACAAACGAGAAAAGCCCTTCTACTATGTTTAACACCGCTCTGTTGAGATGCTCCATAGAATTGGTACACAGTACTGGTATGACACGTGATAACACACAGGTAAGCAGGTATTTTAGGCAGTAATTGGAATCTGAAGCTTCTTTCGTTTCCTGACATTTTCAGTGTAACTGCCTTGGCAGCTTTTACTGGTGGGTAGCAATTTTTACCTAGCACAGGACAAAACCTCACACGAACCCTTAGATAAAGGCTGACACTAAGCTCTCACATCCAAAGATGGTGAAAGTTCCTGGCAGATTGGAGCATTTAAGGTAAGAATCTGTGAAAAACAGTCTGTAAAAGTGAAGCAAAGTTCTTCCCCTTTGAATAAGTAAGTGGCTATTACTGAGCAAATTTTGAATGAAAAGACAAAGTATTAGTAAGGCTTTATCATTCCTTTTGCATTTCAAAACTAACGAATCATTTACAAAACTGGGGTAGAGAGGCAATTACTGAAAATTATTTAAGATTTATATAATGCTGTGACAATGTGTGAGACCAAACATTGTGTGTTTTTAAAAATGAATGCATTGTTTCAGTATATTCATAGTTCCATCAACAAACATAGTTCAAATCTATACATTAAATTACTTCAACCACATTTTTTACTATGCAATCACAAGAAAGAGCGTGTGGTGTAACAAGACAAATTCCAGAAGCTGATGCTTGCCAAATACCTGCTTTGCTAGTCAGAAAACGAAAACCCACAACTTTAGCATTGCTCGGTTTAACAACAACTTTAGAATTTGCACAGAAAGAAAATAGCAGCTTTTGAAAAATTATGCTGGAAAACTGGAAAGTTCAGAATAGCCCAACATCTGTTTCAAGGTATCGAAATGTAATTTGGTCAATTTAGTGGATCAATGTAAAAGTTGGACTGATGCATTGCAATATTTCAATAAACAACGTAGTATTTTCACCGAGCTACATGACTACACTATTAGTAAACCAAATCAAAGTCACATCACTTCCTATCCCCAACATAGTCAATATTGCTGAAAAAGAAAAGAGAATTAAATGTTTAGTGTATATTGACAAGTAAAACTGTTTCAAATGAACGTTCACAAAAGGGAATAAGGTTTTACCAGCATACACACAAAAAAAAAAAAAAAAAAAAAGAGGGAAAAAAACCCCAAAACAAACCCCACCAAACACCGCCCCACCGCAATCAATCAAGCATCAGATTGTGGATCTCATCAAACCTGATCCCACAGGAAAGCTGATTTAGCTAAACTGCTTTTCTGGGCCTGCCCTACTGACTTCCGATGCAGTCCCATAGTGATCTTGTCCGACATGTCCCCTGCAATACTTGTGTGTCGCTCCACGAAAAGTAAAATTCTCCTCGAACATCTTATTGATACCAAAGTATCTCAGCCACTTTGAATGGCTTGTTTTCATATTGCTACATCAAATTCCTACTGAAGTATCAGATCTCCAACCAATGCCTGTTTCTTTAAGCTTCAGTTGGGAAAGCAAAATAATATTTGTTTTAAAATAACTATCTCTTTTTTTTTTTGCTACCTGAACTCCAATTAATATTTCGTGTTTCTGCATACAATTATTCAGATAAGATATGCACCTCAAGGTTAGTCACTAAAATGAGCCAGATTACTGTTTCATTACTGTTTTCATTACAGTTTTAAAAGTTATGAAAACTATTTATAATAGAGAAGTAATTAAAAAAACTATGTATTTTTTTTACAGTTATAGCTATATAGAATAGTGGAACCAGAATAAAAGGTACAATCCATACCGAACAATAATTTTCTATTTCAACACTTTGTTAGTGAACACAGTAATTAACAAAAAAAAAGATTGAATGTAGTAGTGTGTACTTTTTTTATTAGCATGTCTTATGACAGACAGAAGTCCTTCGCAATATTCTTTAAGGCCAAATAACTTGTACACACTTGTGGCCACCAGCTAATAAATCAAGAGAGACATTTTATTATTAATTACAGACTGAAAGTCACTAATTGGGTAAGAAAGTAAGGAAGCTTTTCCAAGTGCCATCCACAAACCAAAACATGTTCACTTGAGACAAGAAAATAACATAGAAAAACCAGATGCTGTTCCTAGAATATGTTCAGGCTCTGCTAACTTCCTTTGGCATGCCCTTCTGCCAGAAAAACCTAAACCTCTACATCTGCTTCTGCTGGACTTGGTAGGTAATTCTTAAAAGGGACTCAGAATGGCTTGAAGGCTTCCCTCTGGATCACTGATTTTTAAAAGTAAAAAAGGTGGGGGGTTGTGAATTGATAGTATTTTCTCAATACACCTATGCTCTGTTGCAAAAATATACATCTTGCATCACACTATGCAAAGTCTTCCCAATGCTTCCCCCCTTTCTGTTTTGATCATCAGTTTAAGTTAACAATGTTGATAGCTCATTCTATTCCAGCAGTGATTTTCAGTATAACATTGCCTAAGAAATGGAGAGATGTTTTATTCTGCTAAGAAATCTTGTTAAAAATATATCCAGACTCAAAAAGTGGTATCTGTATAGGGTTTTTGCATATTTAAAAGTAAAAAAGCCATTTCACCAAGTGAAAATTACAGATTTTCTAAATGAAAAGTGTAACCTGGAACGCACAATGATTATAAGAAAACTGGTTTGTAAAAGCACCAAAAACAAAAAACCCGTTTGATCCAAAAGCTCAGAATTTTTTACCGCTTTAAATAAGCAAATTTGAAAGTATATCTTATAATGCCTGAAAAAAGTACCACATTATTTTGTATTATGTTAAATATAGAAGATTAATTATAAGATGAATGCAAATATTAGCTTCTCCTTGAAGAAGCTATTAACTACTGTAAAATGTTCCATTTAGAAAGTGTAATGTCTCAAAACCTTTTATACATGGCAAAGCGCAAGAACATGGGAAACCGTGATAATTAACCATTTAAATACAAACGCCCTATGAGAAATCTTGTAATGTTTACCTCACTGAATACCAGTAAGTGTCCCTTTCACTTAAAATAACTCCACTACACTGAGGAAAGAAAAGAAGAGGCAGCTGAGGAAATAAAATTTTAAACCTGTAACTTCACTCGCAGTTTGTTCTTTCTCATCCACATGGCAAAAGCAGCAAACAGACGAAGCAGAATTCCTCTTTGACATCAAATCAATTATTTTCAGATAGACTGTTGCTGATTTCAGGTCTCCAAAACAGGACGGCAAAATTTTTGAAACAGCATGAAAAACACTGAATCTCTCTCTTGCCAGGTCTAGTTGAATCAATTCATTTACAGCTTTTCATATTAGTTCAGTCTACTTGTAATAATCTGTATGCAAACGCCACCACTAAAAAAAGTCAGTCTCGGTCCTTCTTCGGAACCTCAGGTTACGCGAAGCAAAGAGAGCATTGCATTTTCTCAGTTCTTTAATGAGGTTGTCGCTTTCTCGGATTCTGAAGTTTGTGCTGCTCATACTAGTTATTAACAATTTCATCCATGAAGTCACTCACCTCTCACAACAAACACGAGCCTATCACATTTAAGGTCCAGACCTCCTCCTTTCTCCTGCAGCAAGAGAAACCTACCTCCTACCGAACTGCCTTCTGAAGGAGGTACTAAAAAGCCACTACAAATATCTACTCCTCCAGATTCCAAAGATTCATTTGCTACATGGTGATACATCAAAGCAGACAGTTTTGCTGAATTGTAAATTTCTTTTCATTGATTCACAGAAGCATTTACACAGAGATGAACTCCTAAATGAAATGCTGCAGAGCAAACACTGCATTGTTAGGCACTAAGGAAGTATTATGTATGCATATGTATGTGTCATACAGACAAGAATACTTTACAGCTATATCCCCTAATTTCTTAATATTGACAAGAATCTTAAAAAAAAAAAATTGTATTTCTTTTGTTTAGCATGCACTTTAAAAGGTCATGATGAGACACTGAATTTGTAATGAACTGGAGTTTCAGCTTCTGACATTACCCTCCTACTACAAGCTAATATTTTACCATTTGATGATTAATATTTTTGAGACAGATGAGATGAATGGTACAGTAGTAATTAAATAGTTTGGGAACCAGTTTACAAGCAGCCTCAAAACAAGTCATACCTTAGGCATTTAATTAAGAAAAGGAACCTCCTTTAATATTTATTTCTACACATTAGTCTTGTCACTCTGAAAATTCATTTTCTTATTCCTCCTTCCTTTCTTTCTACCCTCACACTATGCTGTTCTGTCTATCACCACAAACTCCTCAGTCTACATGCTTCTGAGCTATTATGGCTTACTCATTGGCAACCCACAACAGTAAATGAAAAATTGCACCTGAACTCAAAATATTTCTTTGACAACCAGTGTACTGTAGTCGAGACATGTCAGCAATGAGGGCAGATTCCAGTGGTTTTTTGTCTTTACTCCCATCAGAAAACTATCTTTAAGAGGAATCTAATTAGGTCGATATTAAAATAAATAAAAAAAACCCGTGAGACTGACCTTTTGAGATAGATTATTTTTTAAAAGAAGATAATTAGGATGTGGTTTGATTTTATGCATTTCTTTGCCTCCGTGTCTAAGCCATGAAGATACTTATTTCTCATAATTATTTTAAGTTTGGACTAGTAAGAACAGAAAGTTACTTTGAAAATAATAATAAAACATATAGCAAACCCACACCTGAGACTGTTATGATTTCAGAAAGAAGAGCTTTAAAGGAAAACAACAAATATTCGAAAGCTTTACAGGCCACCATAACGACTGGCAATGCCATGTTTAGGTTCAGCAACACCTCACCACTCAAACAGCCAGTGTAACGCATAATGTAAGCAATTAATTGAAAAAGAAAACCTGAGCAGTACAAGAATTTACCAATCATTTCCTGCATCCTATCTCTTCAGATCTTTTTCTAGGTTTGCAAGAGCCACCATGTCATTAACTTCCCTTATCTATTCCTTCTTTCTTTTTAAGATAGGTGTTCACACCCATCTCCCACACAATTCCTCTGCAGTTCCCTTCCCAATGCCCCGCACTAGAAAGTGTAGGTTCAAGTACCTCAAGCCTCCTGAAACTGGCCATATTCTACCTTCTCCTATGCATGTTCTTGTACAATGCATTATGTACAACGAACTCTCTCTCACATGTTTTCTAGTCTTCTTCCTATCATTCATCTCCATCACCTCTACCCTTACCTCCCTTGTTTACTACTTCTCTTATAGTACTTTGGTCCACCCTTCTCTCTTGTCACAGAGATGATTCTGAGGTTAAACCACCGATTGCCATTGTCCAACATAAGCCAGATAAAATGTAATCAAACCAGCGTGCAGGGAGGTGAGAAAGTCTTAGCTTTTGAGCTTTTGCCTTGGAGACCAGAATGGCTGGTTCTGACTTTGGCCATCAAAAGGGCTACCCAGAAAGCTTTTCTGCTTGTATCCCACTACTTTGAACCACCTATTAATTTATTGACAAGTCAATACAGAGCAGGTACTAAAGGTAATGCAGCATACATCTCACCCACAACCCAGCTACGCTGTTTATTCTTTACATAGGCTGCCACTCTAACGCTGTAGTACAGAAAAGGAATGTTTTGGCCAAACAGCCTTTTTTGCTGGGAAAAAAAAAAACAAAAAACAACCGCCCCCCCCCCCCCAAAAAAAACAACAAAAAAACCCCAATGCCCCAGAAAACCCCCAATCCTTCTCTGAAGTACCCATACCACCCCTCCCAAAAGCATTTGTGATGGTAAAGGTAACCATATCCTCAGCCAGAATAAGTGTGAAAGAAAACACTCTTTATCAAGGTTGGGACAACACCAGCATATCAAAGGCTAGTAGGGTGGGGTCACCACCCCACCCCCTCCAAAACGAAACCCCCAAAAACACAGACACAGGAAAGATCAATACTCAATTAGAGGCAGAAACTCCAGCAGAGAGAGAAAAATCCAAGCAGCAACTCCTTTGGGCTCATGATTTAAAGTATTTACTCCCCAGTGTGGGATTCATTAGTAAGGCACACAATTTTGCTATGGCAAAGAGAAAACACCATCTTCACCAGCCTAATAGGAGAGGACAGCAAAGGCCAGAAAGGTACTAAAAGCTGCTCCTGTGAAGGTTTAAAATGCCTACATAGAAATGCAAAGTAAATATTCCGATTTTACTGCACATACTGAAAGACTCAAGTTTTCCATAACCTATAGCAGTTTTAAGTCGCTATTTCTTCCTAGGGCAAATGAGGGAATACAAGGCTTACCTCCAGACTAGACATTTACCTCTGTAGAGCTGTCAAACGCCAGAAATCTATATAGCTACATGACAAACAGAGAACGGACAGGTTTGGGACTAAGTATACGAGTATGTGGACAAAGAAAGTGAAGTGTATCACATAAATGCTCATTTTTCCAGTACAAAGAAGACTGACAACCGTAAAATGAACAGCGGTAGGTCGGAGTGCTCCCCAGCCAGTGAATTCCAGGTTGGGATCAAGGCTCTGACAGTTCTCAGCCTCCCCAGAACAGGGAGCTCTCATCTCAGTGGGCCATCCCTGCATTTTCCTCCTCTGTGCCACATCTAGAGCAAAGGAAGAGCTACAGCTCTGGCTGCATAACTACCAAATTACAGGAATAAAGGAACAGCTTGCTTTGCCTGCTGAATCTAGCAAAAGATTTCCTAATTTTCCCCTGTTAACTTGGACTCGAGCAGCAGAAGCCCATCAGTCACGCATACCTTTTCTGCCTTAAGCCTCATTCAAAGTGACATGGTTTAGGGGATGCTTTAACTAGCCCAGTCGGCAACAAAGCTTTAAAGGTTGTTGATAAGAATAAGCCAGCACACACTTTGGGTACCTGTCCTCAGCACAACCGCAGTGATGTGGAAAACAGATGGAAGATACGGGAGTTTATTATACCAGTTCTATATTAAATAGGTCTTCCATGAAACGTATACGGCCTCCATGTGCTATCTGGGGACTATGAGAGGAGAACACACGATGCAGCATCTGCTGAAGATTATTGATTGTGAACTCCTTACATTTCTGAAACATATTGACCCTATATATCATCAAATTTAAGAATTCTAATAGATTTTGACCAAATTTTCCATAAAAACTGATCCTAGTGTCATACACAATGAAAACAGCTTGAAAATTTTGTGTGAAAACTCATACGTAACACTATACTAAGACAAAAGAACATATCTGGTTTTATTTAAACTAAACCAGAGTTTTTGCTGATCTCGACATGGATGACATTATTTCCAGTTTAATAGCTTTATCCACAGCTCTGCCTTGCATTTTTTTAATTGGGTCAGAAACATGCCGATAGCAGAAATCCATTTTAAAGAATCCAATGACAATAGCATGTGCCTTTTTTAGCTTAATGGAAATGAACAAGCTAATTAAACCCAGAAAAGGCAGCCAGAATATTGGGAATTAAAGGAAAATATATCTAGCATGTGCTATCTCTTGATAATCAAATAATCTTGAAATTAACACTACAAACAGAATCTGGTAACTTTACTCAGAAATTCATAATAAAAATGTTATTTTATTTGTGCAAATAAATACATTAACAGTTTCTTAGAATAAACACACTTCAACTGTATCACAGTTTGCTGAAAAGTCTCACATTATCGGTATTTGACAAAAATCTTAACATCTCTCATAAACTGCACTACCTTATTAGCAATTCCTCCAACCTGCTGATACTAATAAGTCACTCTTTGTAATAAAATATTTAAAGTCTATTCAGTATAAGCAGATTCCAGATTTCCTGTTTTCCCATATTGTTTTCTTAGAAATCTTAACAAGTGAGGCTGGCGTCTATTTTGCACAGAACAGCTAAGAAAAGGCAGAACTTAAAAGTATCAAAACAATGTTAAAATAGGTTTTCAAAATTAGAAATGGATTTAAGCATATATTGAATATCTGCTACATATGAAATAAACTGTTTATAAATCACTTCTACAATACAGGAAAGTAGTATCTGGAACTCATTTATTTAAAGTACTACTGCCCTCCTTCCTTGTCCTTGCAGACACTTTTAAACAGCCACAGAAATATTTAGCATGTTATATTAACTTTAGTGTCAGCTAAAATACCCACTAGCTGATTTGAATTGAAATATCAACCTCATACTCCTAACAAAAGCAAATTATCTTAAAAAAAACTATGCATTCTTATAGAAATAACAGATCAGTTGTGCACAAAACTTCAGACCTGTTTACAACACCAATCCTTTTACTCAGAGTCATTTTGAGTAACAGACATGTTACACTGTCCAAGTGCCTTTAAAAATAGCCTTGGAACTGTATTTTTCTATGTCTTTTAGAAAAGCAACATCTTATTCTGATAGGATAGCTAAGTATGGTTAAGATGCACTTATCATTAGTCTGAATAACATGTTTAGCATCAAATGTGCGTTTATGCTTCCCTTAAGTAATTGTTTCAATATGAAGTTTTTCTCGTGATGTAATATTATTTATGAGAACAGTATAATAAAACATTTCCAAAACACAAAAGTACTGAAAATAAGTATCCTGTAATTGAAAGCTATGTTGTGAAACTTAGCATACAACTTGCAATTCCCATAAAACATAAGTTGTTAAAAGCAAAAGTTGACCATGAATGACATTTTGAAGTAACGAGCTTTTGATAATGTCTTAAAAATTGAAAATTGTAGCAAATCCATCTAACAAGATCTGATTAACTAAGAATCTCAATTCAGAGATAAGGTGTTACAAAAGCCAAACTGGTCTGCATTCCAGTCATGTGACAACAAAACCCACAATCATTTAAACTAAAGTGCAAAAGCTACACAGCATTTAAATAACATGTCCACTAAAGTGTAAAACTAACGAATTTTGAAAAGTAATTAATTACCTGTTCACTATTTTCCCATGTAATTGTAAGAGCGCGCATCTTTATTTTGCAGCACTGCCCATCGGCTGTAAACATTTGCGTTGCTTCAACATGCTTCAACTCCATGTTTCTGTTATTTTCTTGTCTACACTGTTTAACTGTTGGCTGTGAACAAGCCAAATCAACAACTGTACACATCTTAGCAGTTCTTGCATGGCTTGTTGGCTCGGTGCAATCAATAAGAGGTAGGATATTTTTTAATCTTATCCCATATGAAATAAAGGTTTCCCCAAATTCTTTATCAATATGAAAAGCTGTCTCTCTGCATTCATCAACAATCAGCTAACGGAAAAGGCTAGTGGATTTTGCCAGCAGTAAAAGACCTAATCACAGCAAGATCAAGCCAGCTGTCAGCTACAATCAGCTTGATTCATTGCACTTTTCCTATTCAATGGAAAATGTTGAGCAATACACAGTTCTTGCACAGTTATCAGGTTAAATTGAAAATACAAGAATAAAGACAATTTAGTTTTAAAACCACATGAATTTTTTGTTCCTTCTGTATTTTTGTAGTATTAACAACTCAGTGCAAAAACTGAATACCAAAAAGATCAGGAAAATCATTACTTTTTGTATTTAATTTTACTGTATAAAGTGACAGAAATCCATACCACCTGAAATTTAACAAAGAATTTCTTTATTAACAGAGACTGCCTAAGATAAAAGGCAAACAGTACAGTCAGAACAGATACCACAATCTTATGCAAATAACCTTTCCAGTGTTTGCTATATGCTTTTCCCTATATACTTCAGCTTTTTCTTAAATCTTGCATGTAACAAGATGAATACATGAGGCAGCAATAAAGCTAAAGCATGTGTCTAAGAGCATAAATCAAGAAGCTGCAAGTCAGAGAAGATTGCAGCAAGCCAAAACCTAGACCTGAGGATTTTTAAATACTAAACATTAAAGAAAATACTATACCCCATTAACAATTTCTTATGGATTTAAAAATTATGATATTGGGAAAGATAAACGCCATAAAAAACTGTAATTTACCTTGTCAAACTCACAAATTACATGCAAGTTCACCCTCTCGTCGTTCTTTCAAGAAAGTAATTCAAGCATGATTCAGTACACTTACACAAGAGATCCAGCCAAATGGGTCTCCATAAGGACACTGAAGAACTGTATGGCCAAGCACAATACAGTGAATATCCCAGCTGCATAAAGAACAGGCTTATTTTTAGCAAGCAAGAAAAGGTATGAGCTGTAGAGTAAGATCATCCAGTAGGAATAAGAGAAGAAAAACAAGTTCAACTCCCTTGCTCCTAAATTAGCCAGAGGGACTTTCATTTTCTCCGCTTTGATCTGAGGAAGACTGCAGGGGGAACAAACCTAAGAACAATTGGATCTGGAGACAGCTGCAGAGACAATAGAGAAATGGAAAGGTTCCCTTCCCTGGGAAAAATATACGGGTGGGAAACAGGTACGCTAGGTGTCCAAAGGCTAGATGGACAGGAAACTAAATGAAACAGGCAGCGAACATGGAAAGGTGTGTCAGAGAAAGGAGGACATAGCAGCACTGCACAAGAAAAGCCACAGAGACTGTGGAAAAGATGAGAGGGAACATGAATCTGTAGATGACACAGCTACCTAAAAGAGAGAACTCTAAAGGTGGCCTGAAAAAGAATAGTTGGCCTTGCAAGAACCAGAAGAGTCTCCTGCTCAGAACTGAAATCTGCTCAGAGAGACAGAGGGACAGCCTAAACTCTGAAGATTTCAGCTCTCAGAGCTCTGCACTGACACAGTGAATTTCATAATCTGCCTCCTGTAAGGAACTACAGAAATAAAGGAAAGGACAAGTCTCATCTTCCTTACAATAACTTAATATTAAAATATTGGGCTTAACTAAATATGATACTAAGGTGACTGCAGAAGGATACAACTGTGACAAAACGCATTGAAGTTTACAGTGCCAGCATAAGGACTGTGAAGCACAGCAATACTTCATGAAAAATAACAAATGAACTCTTTAAGTAACGTTTACTTTATGAGCTAATGTGTATAATGTTATGCCTCAGCTGAAGCACTCACTCTAAACTATTCTACCTTTATATAAGGGCCAAGCAACTCAGGCTCTCTACATGCAGTGACAACTGGAGGGAGTTCTACACATGCTTCATTTAGTTAGAAATCCAGGTAAAAAGAGTGAATTGTATTGCTCCATGTTCACAATACAAATATATGAAAATAAGTACCATAGCTAGAGGTTAAAAAAAACCAAATGGACAGGACTTCTCATCCTCCCCCTTCCAGGGACATCTGCAACTAAATATTGCTGTAAAACTGCAAAGCATGCCTGAGGAAAAGCAAACTCAGACCTGTAAAAAGTGGGAACTAAAGGTGTAGCTTGAATAAATGGTGCAGTTTAGATCTTTCCTCCTCTGCAAAATGGGAAGCCACCTGTTGGCTGTTACAGACTAGAAAACCACATTGGGTTATTCCCTGTGGCTTGCTGAGCAGAACTATCTTTGATGCCCAGAAGAGCAGCAAAACTACAAAGTCTGTGTACTACAAGTGAGCACGTAAAAGTGTCCGTATGCTTAAGTCTGTATACTGTAAGCTAGTATCTCATATCCATAGCCATTTAGATAGATATTTGGTCTCTAGAGTGACAGAGATTAAAAATTATGTAAATACACAAAGACGACATGGAGGAAAAGGGTCATTTCGCAATGTTCCAAGTAGGTTCCAAGAATGTTTCCTGTTCCCAATTAGTCAAGCAATCTTTAGACTCCTCAAAACACATGAAGTCAGACATAAAGAGCTAATGTTAGTCATATACTAATGCTATCATAATTAAAATTATAACAGGAAAATGATCACAGAATAAGCATGATGAAACTTATCAAGTTATTCTCCTAAAACGTAAGCATCTAGTCACTTTGCCCATTATGGATGGAAATATATTTGAGATTGAACAGGGCATGTCAAAACACTGTTCCTGACATTCAAAATCCAAGAATGATGTGATTCTGCCTGAAAAGTTTACAAGAGGCCTCAGAGTGAGGTATGACACCAAGACCATTTGAATTCCCTACAGTTTCACAGAAGTTCTTTCTATGAGACCAAGTTATTAGTCCTGCAGAGATGTTACCCTACATAACTATCCTTTACTGAGGAGTGAAGAGACTGGGATTTCTAGTCCAGCAAGAATTCAAAAGCTATTTGTATGCATTAAAATTAGCTTTAGACTGTAATTTTTTTTTTTTACTTCCTAAAATAAATTTTTTTTTTACCTTAAGTTCTTCAGTTGGATTAGATTTTTTTCCTATTTTTTGAAGGGCAAGATACTGCCAGCTGCCTGGAAAATGCTTCAGACAGACTTAACAAAGAACTGCGTCAGTCTGAGGAGAATCCAAACTCTATTAAGTTGAGCCAGGGCTTGAACTAGAAATCTGACAGTGCAGAAGGCTGCTGTAGGTGCAGCAAGGCTCCTCTCTCTGACAGGTAAAAATAATTTTAGGAATGTATGTCTTAGATGAGGGAACACCCTTGACTCTAAAAGTGACAGGTACAAGCATTTTTGTCTCCTTCACAAAAGCAACAGAGAAAGTTGCAGCAGAAAATTAGGAAAACTTGGATCTGATTTAATTACCAGTTTTTTTACATGGCCAAAATGTTCCAGGAAGCCTACAAGAAACTTTATTCAGAAAAAAAAAATAAATCTCTGACAACTGTTAGAATTCCTTGTGCCTAAATTTCCTTTTAATAGAGTTATTTGCTATTAATATCACCTTTTAATGGAGTTACTTGCTTAGACTTTGCTGTAAGACCTCTGAAAGAATCTAGATTACTAAAACTGACTTAGTTATTTGTTCATTTTAAACAAGTTTGATTAAAACCTGTCTTATGTGAATGGCAGCCTCTCCCAAGTAAATTGTTAAATGTTACAAACAGAAAGTACTTAATACCTACAAGCTTATATTAAATTGAATTTGCAGCTCAGGTTTGAAGAACAACTTCTATTCCAGACTAAGCTCTTTATCCTTCAACATTTCAAATGAGAAGCTTCAAGCATTTACATATAATGTATTTCTCATCTCTTGAGGTTACCATTTCTGTTGAATTTTTAACTTGTTTGCCTGTTTCCTCACAATTAGATTTTGTCATATCTTTGCCTGGCAAGCTAAGGAAACCTTTAAGTATTTAGTCTGTGCAAGTATACTTGTAACCCCTTCCTGATAAGGAAGTTTCAGCCATCTTTGAAACTTCCTTATCAGATGCTTTTTAAAACACATTTTAAAATTTTTAATTGTCATATCATAACAAATATATGACAAAAATATATATTGGATGTTTAATGCCTTTTTATCTGATTGCACTTTTATGGATCAAATCATTAAAACTAATGAACAACATACAATTCTACTCAAGGATTTTAGCACCACATGTAAATCTATCTAAACTCTAAGCCTAGAATTTGACAAGCCATGCCACAGGAACTCAAAACAGTGTAGCTTTACTACTGTCACGATGGAACGGGATAAAGGGACTGACTGCATCAGATGGCTATCTACTCTCTGCCAGCGACCATATGCTCTCCTAAGTTAAATTAGTACTATTAGAGCCTACTTTGTGTGTACATATATGTGCAAGTTTTAACCTATCTGTTAATGGAATTTGCCTGAGCAATTCCCCCAGCATGAAAGTATGAGTCTCCTGATGCTAAAGCAGTTGGACTACCCGTTGTAAAATTTTTTGCTAAAAGCCTGATTTGAGCCACTGTAACAGAAATAAGTGAAGCTCAGTTCTGTTAGCTCATCAGCATAAGATAGTCTTAACTTTTTCTCCTGGTCACAGCTTCAAGACTAAGAAAATTTATACCGTGTGATTCTCCAGTTTGGGATGACGGTGATGAGCTTCTTTTACACTAAAGCTAACACAAATTTCATAGTGAGAGATAAAATCAGGTTCCATTTTGTATTTCTTTGCAAAGGTTTCAGTCAATATTTATCAATAAAAAACCTTATTGATACCAGGCTCTCTAAATTCGGGGAGCAATTTTAATATTAGAAACAGCAAAAATAAGTTTAAGAGAGAATGGTACAGGAGACCGCAAACTGACATTTTATTGTCCCCAAATACATTATGTAGAAAAATAATTTAAACCAAGCAACTACAGCAAACGAGTATTGTCTTCATACACAGACTGTTTTCATTACACTAATGTACTTCTATTCAGTTCAATACACTTTGCTCCCATCATGTTCCTGTACCCCATCCTTTTTTCCTCCTGAGCTGCATCTGCTTTCCTGTTTTCTCGTGTCCAAGAAATGTATCAGTTCTCTGATTACCTTTTCATCTCGACAACTGTCATCATCAAGCCAGTCCTCTTTCTGGGACTTCCTTTAAGTGCATCTCTGATCCACTTTTCCCGTTGATAAACGGTAGCTGCACCACGATGGGTGGCTCCCAGTCCCTCTCCTGTCTACCACTGACCCCCAGTGGTTACAACTATATTTGCTCTGTCTCACTGTTCACGGATCGCTGCCTTCTATGGAATGAAGCTTGCATCATGCTAGGGCATCCGGAAGCAAACAAGACTCAACATTGCATGCCCACTGCTTCATGGCCACTGATCTCAGAGTCAAAGAATAATTTAGGTAGAAGGGAGCCTCTGGAAGCCACCCAGTTCAATAACCCCTGCTCGGAGCATTTCAGACTGCTCAGGACTTTTATTCAGATAGACAGAAGTTCCACAGACCACGGACAGCCTGTTCCAATGTCTGTTACTCTCATTGAGAAAACATTTTTCCCCAATATTTAATTAGGATTTCTCCCTTGCTACAACTTGTATTCAAACCCAACTGGCTCAGGTACACGTGCAAATGAAAGGAAGAGAAGGAAGAGGCAGCTATTCTCCAAGAAGAGAATCCCTCTTGAGACTCTCCAATCTCCCTGGCAAAGGGAAATTATGTAAGTCTTATCTCACATATCTACACCTTTGTGTAGTGGCTGAAAGAGATCAGGCCCTGATTACAGCATAATTCCACTTCCAAGAAGGTAAATTGTAAACAAAAGCAAACCCCAAAAGGTCACCTCAGCAGCAAGAGAACTTGTCAATTTACAAAATCTCACATAGTTTTTTTCCTTTAGACTTTGTTATGCAGAATTCAAAACTCTCAGATGAGCACTTACAGATAAGTATTCTTTTTGCAGCAGTGCATTTTTCACTGTTTGAAGAGATATAGCTTATGCGATTTTTAACATTAAATCTTTATTTGGAAAATAATCTAATGAGATTTAAGCATTTATATAATATGATTTTAAGCTAACCATTATTTTAAATAATTGCTGATCAAGCACATATATTTTCAAAGATCAAAAAAATCATACTGCATATGACAAAATGCCAATTAACAGAATTATCCAAATTGAATTCCAGACAGATTGCCCATTTTTTCCAAGACTATTGATTCAAACATTAAAGCAAACACTCCTCTTAAGAGTTTTCTATGCACATCACACTTTCAACTCTATCCAGACATTAAGTAAAAATCAATTATTTCATCATTAAAGCAGTACACATAATAATAATAATATACCTGAATGCAATGAAGAATATTTGGTAAGATTTGAGCTGTCTTCAATGTTCCATTGGTTTGTATTGATTTTAGGGCTAGTCTAACATTCAGCATGCCAGTAACAATGAATAAGCCTAATGCATTACGTAACTGTAAGCTGATTAAATCCTTGATCCTGCAGCCACCTCTTTTTTCCCCCCTCCCCCTCTAATTTAAAACTTGGCACAACTGAAAAAAAAAAAATCTTAGTTTTATACACTTTAAAAACCTAATTGGTACCATTTTTTGGCATAAAGCCTACCACAATTGACATAAATGTAACCCTTTCAGGTATTAGGCTTTCTTGTATTTTAATAATTTCCTAAACCTGGTAAAAGTAATTTTAAAGTGAGGTGTTCCCTAATAAATTTTAATTATGTGGCCAAACTTTTGGGGTTTTTTAAAAATGTATTCTGAATGCCAGAAAGGTTATTCAAGTTATCAGATTTGACCTTTACCCATAAATATTAACAGCAAATTGAACTAAATATAAAGCCATGTTATCATAAACTTTAGTGCTACCAAGAAGTGAGATTGTAAGGCATACTGCACATGCCAGTCCTAATTTCCAAAGATATTATGTCTCAACTGAAGTGTATGTGCTACGACTTCCATGGAGGAATTGATCAGGGGAGGGCATGAAAGAGTTATGTTCCCCTAGCACATTATAGTGCTATGATCTCACTACATTGTCAATATGACAATGGAAGCAGGATAAACGGATCTGTACAGCAGAGGATATCAGCTAGTGTTCTCTACAGAAAAGGAATGCAGAAAGCAATACATGATTAACTGTTTTGAATGGGGGTTGAAAAATTCCTTCCACAAGGCCCGCAAGCCATACACAAAACAAGCTGCAAAGAGCTGCACACTGACCGAACATCTTTGTTGATGCATATTTGTGTGTGCGTGTGTGTGTGTGTTATTGAAATTCAAAAATGTTTAAAAATAGTCAACTATAACTATAGTGCCTCAGTAAAGGCAGCAGAATGGCCCTGAGCAAACGAGAGCAGAATGTACTCTGTAGAGCCTTCATTAGTACTGAGGATGAGAAGAGAGAGAGAGTGAAGTGAGTTTCAGCTCAGGAGTAGAAGGTTTTTAAGACATGGTAATTTTGAAAGAGATTTACTACGTTTCATTTGTAAAAGAGAATCTTCAAGCCAGGATTCACTGAATGACACCAAACCAGTTGCCTATGCTATGTAATATGTATTTTAAATTATAAACCTAGTAATATTTTAGTAAAAAACCCAGGTGTATAAATGAACCAAGTGCATAAAAACAGTATAAAGAGGTGGCTCTGAGGTGTATGCAACCTCTTCTACTAGCATCTGAAAACATCCCAATACATAGGCACATTCTCATGTTTTAACATATGAGGCTATGTCATGAATCAATACCAGTGAGATAAATCAAACTAGAGTGATGCCTGGACAGGCAATACTAGTAAGAAAGAATAATGTGTCTAGTGAGGGGCTTCTCACGTCACATAAATAAATTTCTATCTATACAGAAAATTTAGATTAGTTCATGAAAAAGCCATACTCTTCCATTCATTTTATAACAAAAACAACCAACCAACCAAACAGAACAAGATCATTTTCCACCAGTTCACACCGTAACAGATCTTGAAACGCAAGAATTTTAAAAACATCAAATATTTCAATGGAACTGATCCAAAACCAGTAGGATTTATTACATACCCCATTCTCTGTACGTTTCTCCATGGGTATATTTATGCCATTTCTTTGATTTTGGGCTTGACGTCCACCTAAAAGTAAAGTGCCACTCTTAATGCAAAGTTCATTTTTCAACACAAATGGTTTTCACTCTTGAATCTCTTCTTTTCAAGGATTTTTATATTAAGCTTTTACCTGTGAATTTTTTATTCTGCTAGTTCCATTTCTTTCTTATTAGGTTATTCTTTTTAAGCAGTGGAGTCAGCAGAAATAAAGCACTTACTTCACAGAGTTCCTCTGTTAAAAGCACAGACATGCAGCTCTACTTTTCTGACTTGTGTTTAGACAATGATGTCATGAAAGGGAATGTACTCAGCACGACTACTAAAGTTTCATATTTCTGTGTCCACAAGAAGTAGTAGCTTCAGTTGAATATAATATAAATGAATACAGTAGAGGAAGCTTTTCTAATGCCTTATAAACAATTTTCATCTACAGATTGATCCATAGGTCAATGATTAATCAAAAAGCCTTGCACATGTCGTTTAGAGGCAACATTTTGCTTGTACATGAAACACTGTAGCTTCAGGTGTATCTTAAATTTCTTAACATACTTTGAATTTGTATTGCCGTAAGGATGACCGAGTATTTTACAAAGTACCTAACTAATATAAAAATCCCTCATATATTATTTGGCCTGCTACTTCTGGCATTCAAAGCAACCAGGAACCATTTAGAAATACAAAAATAAACCCCAGCTCAAAGCAATAAGGACTCAGCCAAGACTTGAAATTCCGTTGTTAGAAGCAGCCAGATTAGTTGAATGAGTAAGGATAATCTGAGCATGCAAATATGCACCTCGCTTCAAGATACCTTTACTATCCTTCTGACAGCCATTAAGTATATAATGCACAGCCTCAAAGGTCTTCTCATAAAGTACAGTCTGTACTAGTTAGATCAGAAAACTGAAATCCTTCTATTTTTTTTTATTCCAGTCTTTTAAGAAAGCCCTACTTAATATGGCACTGTTTATATAAACACTTTTCCTGTAGAACCATGCAGATCAGCGATTTTTCAAGGTGTGAATTATCACCACTATTAAATATATCTACATGAAGTACTGAGAAAGTAAAGCCACCGAGACTTCTGCTAATGATGTCTGTAAAATAGATTTTAGTTTCTGAAGGAGGCAAAGTAGTTTACCGAGTCTTTTCTCTGGGGCAACTGAAAGCAAACAGGAGGTCAAAAAGAACAATCCCACCCTCTCAAAACATAGGGACTTTCTCTCAACAAGGAAAAAAATGCATTAAACCTCTAATAGCCACCAACATTTTTGGGTCAGTTATTAAGCAGAATAGAAACCAATCTTATTGCAGAAGTATTACTCAACAGACTAGCAGAAATTATTCTAGAGAAGGGAATTTGAGACATGAATAAATGTACCACTAAGGAAGGTTCAAAATGGCTCTGGTATAAGGAAGTTGTATTGCATGTATCTACTGAAGTTCACTGAAAGAACTGATAAACTCACTTCAGAAATCTTTTAGGTAACAACACTACAGGACAAGTGTACTTACTCTGTTCATTACTTTCGGCTGGTGACTCCTCATGACGAAGAAAAAATTTCACCTCTTCCCTGCGGGGACCCCATTTCTGTAGGTGGTCATACATCATGTGATCAAAGGGTATGGGACGTTCTAAAAGTACAAGACCAAAAAACTTATCACAACTATTTTAAAGTAAGCAAAGTTTTATAGAACTCTCATTAAGAAGCAGAACGTCCTTTTTGGCAGCAATTCAATCTATCCAGTGTATTTTGTCTTATGCAAAGTCAGAGAAACAGGCACCAACAGACAATAGTTGCACTGCATTAAAAGCTACCCTGTTATTGTGACATAGCTCACTGCTTAACAGCAGAACATAACCAGTTTGCAAAACCATACCAAAAATATCAGTGTTTAGAAACTCTAATTTAGGAATTCTGCATCCCAACCTTTTTCTCCCAATCCTGATCTTTGCACCTTTGCTCTCCATCACCACCAGATGGATTTTTTGTTCTAATATCGAAGTGATTCATTCAATTTGAACCTCTAGGTTTCCACTTGGACTAAAAGCCTTATTATATTGACATTTCATCTCCTAAGAACTTGAGCAGGTGCTCCCACTCCAATACGCTATGCCAGACATTAACTTGCAGTGTATGTGGAATTACTCACAAATTTTTGAACAAATAAAGGCTAAGTTCTATGCAGCAGTCAGTCTCTTTGCTTTCCCCCAAAGAAACATAAAACATTCTCATAGTGTAGTTATTTCTTCCAAACCGACCAAATATATTATTACTAAGAGGCTGCACACCATATATTTAGTATTTCAAAATGAAAATACAATTCAAAAGCAAAGTTTTCACTGTTTCCATAATTATACTTGCATTTATTTTTAAATGTTTTCATTAAGGTCATAAAATCTCCCTTTTAAGATCTAATACTAAGCAAAGTATTAGAAGGTATCTTCTAATCATAATAAAATTATACTAGAAGAGATTCAATTAGCTTTCCTACATGGAGCACCATGCCAAACCAAGATTACTACAGAAAATCGGACCTGGATGGAAACCAAAAGCTGGAGTTTGCATTCACTGTTAAAAGCAAAATGCTCTCTGCCCTCAAAACCCAAACTACAGCATCTCCAACCAGACAGAGCACCACTAACAATTCATTATCAATTTCATACTTAACCCATTTGACATGAGAAGACAAAATGATTCAAAGATAATAGATATCTTGGGGAAAGCTTGGGAAAGACACATCACAAACACACCTTTTTACAATGATCACAAATATGCCTTTTTATAATGAAGTTTACCTAAATTTATATGCATTATGAACTACACAAATGTATACATATCTTGATACTTTTGGGATACTTAATTGTAATATTTAAAGAACAATATGTTTTCATCACTTGATTCACAATGCATTTAATACAATAAAGCATCTTGTCAAAATCTGTTGTGTCAAACAGAGTGATTAACACAGATTAGCCACGGTTCTAGACACAGATCTGGCTACTTTCAACAGGGAAGGGCCATTTAAACCACCAGCTAATTATATTCATCACCTGACTGGTTACCTATCTTCCTAAAAAGAACCCAAAAACAAAACCAAAAAAACCCCAACAACCCACAAAAAAAATAATTCAGAACACCTGAATTTTAAAAAGTAGATGTTTTTCTTTTCTTTTTCTTGTTCCTCACTCACGTGGACTCCAAGAAACATTGTCAATAGTGTTTATACACACAAGAATAAGGTCAGTGGCTTATTACAACTCAGTTCTTGAAAAGGAATTTTATAAACATGATTTTCAGGTTTTTCAACTCCAAAGTAGATTTCAAGTGCTTTGAAACATATCCACTAAAATTGCAGCATGAGTCTTCTAAAGATCACAGAGTGTAAAATATTTAAATGGTTTAGTTCAGAGACTTTATGACACAGAAGATAAGAATCTTTAGGGATTTTTCCCAAATAAAGAAATTGCTAGATAAACTTAGCAAGAACTGAAGCTTGATAACAAAGTACCAAGAAACTGGATGTCTAAACAGGGTTGGGCTAATTCTGGAATGGTGAGGAGTGGCTGCAGCACCACTTCTGGTTAGGCTGGTCTCCCATTAAAAGTAAGGCCCTGATCCTAGGAGCTATTCAAAATAAAAGGTTTCATTTACACAATGTACCTTGAAGAATCAAGGCTAATATTTTTCAGACATGACCTCGGAGACAAATGGAAAAGACAATTTCTACTACTTTTGCAATTCTTCCACAAAACCAATTCAGGATATGTTGCCCTAAATTAGACAGAAAACAGGTTAAAATAATAACAACAGCATCATCATCACTGAAACAGAGAAAAGAAAAATGAAGAAGGACTAATCATTCTGTGCAACTTAGCTACATAAAACAGATTTGGTAAAGAAAGTGGAAGAAGAAATGGACATTAACACTTGCACAAGACGTGGTGAGAACTGAAGTCCCCATTCATTCCTTCAGTTTAAATCCTTCAAATCCCAAAAAATTGCAGGAAGAAAGCATGATCTTATATTTGCTGTAAGTTAGGAGAGCACAAAGGGATATTTTCTGGAAATACCTGTTCTTTAAGAATCAAAACCAAAACAAACAAAAAACCTGCAGTTAAACTTTTCCCAGTTCTTATAGCTTCAGACATATTTGTCAATAATTTCACAATACTATTTCAAACTTTAACTTTTTAAAGTTTAAATAGAAGAGAACGAAGAAAAGGTGAAATAGGAGAATGGGTGTAGAGTAATAATAAACAGGTTGGATTCCAATACTTTAACAACACATTAAAATTTATCTCAAGAACATTTGTTTCCATGAATAGCTAAGTGCAAAACCATGATATATGCGTATATCCATAATTATTTGCAAAACTGCCTTAGATTTTAGGTTGGATGAAAATTCTGAAAGAATTTTAATAACTGAGCTTAACTCCTTTCCTTTTAAGCAAAAGTTTTGAGGATGAGCTAGTTGTAAGTATTCCAAATGACTGAAAAACCCTGAAAGACCAAAACACAGATACCCCATCAATGCTTTTGAAGACAATTGCAAAAAATCTTTCTGTTGAAACTATATTTCCACTATTTAAAACAAAATAAGCTTCAGACTTCAGAATCTGTTTTTATCCTGATTACAAGTATCCCGCTGTTTGTAATAAACACATTTATGCCTGCTATACACGAAACCAGAATACAAAGTAATGGATTATCTCCATAGTGGGGGAGTTCACTGCAAGATCAGGAATGAGTCTTTCTCCCCTCAGGTTTGCAGAATTACACTTGTAGTAAACAACTGTTTCTTTCACAGTCACTTGCCTCCGTGTTACCACTAAATTCAAGAAGATCAATTAATAGCAATTGCCGAAGGGCATTCCAGATGTAAATGAAGTGAATAATTGAGTACTGGGTGGACTGAATGGTTGGAATCCATTCTGTCTTGAAAAAATACTACAAGTTCCTGGTGTCACACCTGTCTTTTGACCTCCTTACCAAGTGCTGTTTGCAATAGCTGGGGAATGAGGAAGAATATTCTGTGGGGTTTTTTCTCCATGCAAAGAGAGGAAGATTCAAACACAAGCACAAGGTGGTACAAGTCAGGCATGAATTCTGTTGACTTTTTCAACTATTACTCATCTCAAGAAACTGCAAAGGAGGGGGAACAGAGAATGAAATACAAAAATTAAATGAGAATAAACCAAATGCTTATGTCATGCTGCTCTGAGAAGAATCAGTTTCTTAACTCTAATACAAACAATACTTAAACTATTTTACAACTCTTGGGAAGCTCCTCAACCATATCTTTGCCACACAAAAGCAAACAGAGAAAAGTTAACATAATAAACAAATATGCTTTCCAATAGCTAAGCTATTGTAATCCTCCCCTAAACTCTAGAAATCATACATAATTTTTGGGAGCCAAACTTGCACGGATTTTAATAACATTTTTCTGGAAGACAAATGGTCTCTGTCACCCTCTAAAAATAAAACTAAGTATTTATTTGTACATACACATTCGGGGAGGAAGATTATTAGAAGAGACAGTATTTTGTTAGAGCGATACAATTTAGGAAATGGTTTTGGGTGCACCAGCTGCTTTTTGTATCTAATAATAGAACTAAAATCCACGAGCCCCATTGCTTTGAATTTGAGTAGACATGTATTATTCAGCTGGGCTACCTAAAAGAGGCCGTGGATACCTGTAGAACCGAGGAGTTAAGCACGTTCACAAAAGGACAGGTATGACAGCTCTCTCTTATGGAGAGAGCTGTGAATTGTCACCTGTGCAACATGGAGAGACTGCCAAGAAAACAGACTGCTTATGGTGTGTGACAAAACCTAATGAGTTTATTCAACTTATCATTTTCTGTATTAACTTTTGTTTTGAATTTTACTTTCCAAAGTGTCTTCTGAAAGAACATTTGTAGACCTCTCTTGAGGATAAGAGGGGGTGTCAAGGACAGTGAGGAAAAAATACTCTTGCACTGGCACAACATACCACAGTTTCGTTGCAAATTGCTTCACACTTCCCACTTAGAACCATAGTTTGTTTGTTGTTGTAACTGTTGCATTTAAATGTTTAGACTTGTTTTCTACATCATATCTCTGCTCCAGGCAAAATTAATTTTTAAAACTTCAGGGGAAAGAGTTCAATTTAGCTCTCAGGAGCAGCTGAAGGAAAAAATATCATATTATGCCCTGTTAAAAAAGAATTCAGGTTATTTCACTGAGAAATTTATGTACCCCAGACTTTGGGGCAGGAAGTTGAGGCCACCAACACACAGATTTTGTAACACTATCCTACATTTAAGAACAACAAACAAAATGCTTGTGCTGAAATTCCTGTCAGAAAGACTTAAAACCAGTGTGCAAACCATCTTTTTTGCTGACAGTACAGGCCTGTTTGAGAGATCCAGAAACATATGTGAGCATTTCATTTTTTCTTTCATTCTCTCTAGTCTTTTCTGTTCTGCACTTTCAATGGAATAGAATGATAGTTATCACCTTGGGTATTTAACAAGTGAAGCTAGATTCGTGAAAGCACCTTCATGTGAGTTTTAAAAGAAACTTGGAGCCACCAGCACATTTTGCAAAGTTTGACAGTCCCGTTCAACAGGTAGGCAGGATTCCGCTCCTGAACTTAGGTGTCTGTATGTAGATGTTTACTTCAGAAAACTGGAAGAGTTCTGATGATCAAAATCAAATAGATAACAACTAGTTGAAATCAGTGATCACCATGTTCTACTCATGGTAATATCCAGATCTCCATTGACTATCATGTGAACAAAGACGCGTAATTCACAGGGTAGATACACGATTTAGTCTTAGTCTCTCCATCACAACTTCCTGGATAAGTTTTATTTTCCACTTTATAGAAAGTTTCGGCCTGAGATATCTAATACTTTGAGAAATAATGTATTACATGCACAGATAAAATATTTTCTCATTCTTAGAGGTTATTATAGAAAATGTGCGCTTGCACTTGCCAGCGCTGCAAGGCTAAGTGTCCCAGAAAGACATTGTGGATCACTGGCTACAGCTTCCAGTCACCCTTTGAAGATAGTTGACAACATTCTCTGCAGTACTTTAGGAAGTACACCCACAAAGTATTGTGAAAGCAGAAGAACAAATAATACTATATATGTTACACTTTCACAGACAAAGGATTGGAAAATATTAGGGATATTTGAGCGCTGTTAAACAGTCTGCAGATCCATTTTAGAAATTTATGCAATGCTCTTGGCGTCATAGACTCTCCGTAGTCTAAACTTCTGATTTGTAAAAGTTTTAACCATCCCATAAGTTTTATCCTTAAATACAGTTTTCTAAGTATGAACTGAATTTGTATTCCTAGAACCGCAGACATGCTTAACCACTCTCCTGCTCACTCTTCCCTAAACTCTGTGAGTTCCCATCCCATTAGGAAATGACTTCTGGAGGCACCTTTTCCCTTTACAAAGTCTTGGAAGAGTTTAGAAAAGAGAAGAAATAGTTTCCCCAGCAGGAAACCACTCCGGATTGCTAATACTTAAAAGCTCCAAAGGCATGTGAATAATGCCCGTTTTGTCTGTTTGACAAAATGCCCCTGACCAAAATAAACCCTCTCTATGCAAAATTTAAGAATTCAAGATCAAGTTATGACCTCATCAGTCTGTATACAAAACAGATGACACAAACAGCTTAAACAGGGGTGACGTTAGTAACTGAGGGATAGGAACCTGCCTAACTGTTATTCTCACCTGTCCACTAATTCTGCTCACATCCATACATTGATATACTATAACCTAGAGGTGTGCACTACACGCAGTTGCAAGAATCCATCTAGAAACAGAATCCATAACAGGCTGTTTTGACACATTGCTGAAAAGAAATGCCCACACCATTATTCTGTGAAATAACAATTGCAACGCAAATAGGATATGGGCACTACTACCTGCCCCAAGGGAGGTTGTCAAATCTTTGAAGTGTTCATGAAGAGACTGGAGATACTATGTCCAATTCTGGCAAAATTCTGTCTGCAAAAAATCTGCTATTCGTGATACAGAAAGAAAAAATCTACAGCAATCATTAAATTTCAGGTTGTGTTCACATGCCTAATAGTGAGGAAATTGGACTGGAAAGAATGCAGGTATAAGAGAAGATCACTGAGATTCCATATTTTTATTTAAATACCCTCCATCCAATATATGGCATATGCCTATTTGAAATAAATGGCTTCTAGACACATACATTTTATCAAATACTTCATGCTCAGCAATAAAATAGAGGAGGAAAAAAGTCAAGAATTGCATTGATCTCTACCGACATTCAATTATCATGCTTTGCATTGAAATTTGCTAGCAAAAAAAAAGTACAATCTGAAATCATTAATATTGAAAAGTCACTTTTACCTTTTTTATAATTGGTACATATATTTAAATCAATTTCCACTGAACATTTTACTTACCATTCCCACGCCATACTTCAGCCAGATGGCAGCTTCCTTCTCCAGGCTCTTTGCAGAACTCTACTACATCGCGACAGGTTGTTTCTGGTGTAATTGGAACTTCTGTCAAAATCTGTTCGTTGTTGCTCAAAAACACAGTTAATATCATCTGAAAGAAAAAACAAAAAGCAGCAGAATATTAAAAAGGACACATTACAAGAATGAGATTATGGGTCAGATTTATAATTCCCCTCTAAGGGGAAACGTACACTTATGGTTCGTTACCACAATCCATCAAAGTTGTCTTCAGTTTCTTCTAACTTTGCCAAAGCTTTAGTCTTTTGCATTGATTTTTTTGACAGTGCACTGAATTGACTTTTTTTTTTAAAAAAAAAAAAAAGCTTCAGTTGAAATGGTTTAGTTCTGTCTGAAAATAAGGCTAGAAGGGAAGGAACAGGTTTTGGCTATGTCAGATGCTTGAAATCATAGCATTTAAATGTTGCAAATAAATACATACTTTGGCAAAGTAACATGAAGCTTCACAGGTGGGCAACCCTTTGCATGATGGATGTCATTTTTGCAGTTTGTCTGAAGATGCAGTTATATTTGGTTGAATTGTAAGCTTCTGGTTAAATGGTAAGCCCCAGTGTTAAAAAAAAAGGGGGGGGGGGGGGAGGAAAAAAGTCACATTTTTCAAGGGATTGCATTTGCTTAGTATGCTTGCTAGAGCTAAAAACCTCTGAGAAGTCAGCTCTTTCTGTACTACTTTAGCTCCACCTCCCGAAGTTTGCTGTGTTGATCAGACTGTACATGCCGCCTTCCCACAGCAGTAGTAAGCGTGCTCTCTTCACTCAAAGTTACAACATCAAAAGACTTTTCCTCTAGTAACAGCTCCCAGCTATTCCAGTTGGAAAGTAGCCACAAAACAGAAAATAGTTTTTCTTCCCCTCCCCACCTTAACGACATTCAAGATGACTTGACATCAAGGAAAACAGAAAGAAGAAAAAGTGGGATGAAATCTAGGAAAAAGCCTAACACTAAGAGTTAGTACTAAACTGAGTCGATGCAAACTTCTGTTCAAATTCCTTGCTCCACCTTAAATTAATGTGCGCACAAATACATATATGCAGAGATACTCCCATCCCTCTTCATGTTAGCAGGTGTACCTTGCTGCAAAGCCAAACACTCAAAAACTGTACACATTAACTTAACCCACCTCACCCCCTTGGTGCATATGTATTATATGATCATTAATAATACGTTCGTTTGCTACATTCCCCCTATTGAGGGCCTCCGCCTTATACAGTATTTTCAATGGATTTGTCCTATAGGCCTTCATGTAATTTACTGCAAAAGCTGGAAGCATATAGTTAACATCTGGGGGGCTTGTAAGAAGGAAAAGATAAAAAACATTCTACCAAGAAACAAGGTCCTAATACAATGATGCTAAAGTGATTAATTTTTTCCCTGAGTGAGACTGCTTGAGGATCAATGAAGATTGTATTCAAAGACAAGCATTCCTATGTTACACTAAATCCTCTGAAAGATATTGACCCTAAGCTCCTGCTTAAAATTAAACTGATACTTTTAACCGTTCTCTCTCTCCGCACCGTAATTTCCCATCTGTAGTAACAATGCTGTTCTGTAAACTCATGAAGATAGAGCAGAGATAAAGTGATGTTTAAAAGACAAGGATACTATAATAATAGATGTCCCTAAAGAATATGACAAAATTAGTAATTTTGTCTGCAAAGAAAGTTCTTCCAGATCTTTCCAGTAAATAAAGTGTGGCATCACATATTGAACCACAAAGATTAAACCTAATTATTTAAAAGCTCTTCATTAAATGAGCACTCTCCACTTAAACAGAGTTGTGCTTCAATTTGCATATGCAATTCTTAAAAACATTCATAACACTTTTATCTGTGGGACATATACATGTACCAAACCAGAGATTTGCATTAATAACAGCTAAATACTGAGCGAGAGCAGTCTATCTACTTTAGAAGTAGGCACAGGACAAATTCCAAGAAGGCTTCAAGCTTCTCAGTCTGTCAGTCCTCCAGGTTATTTTAGTCCATGTTTTCTACTCTCCCTCAGCCTGACAAGTTTATACGCTGTATCCTGAAGTTTTCAAATAACTACACTTCAACACAATCAGCAGTCATCCAGGGCTATAAATACACTAAAATTCACCCCTGAGTTTCACTGCCAGCAGCATTAAAGAAGGCTGGAGCGCAAGACACAGGATGCAGCCACAGATAATAATTAAAGTGCATGTAACCCTCTACTGTTAACAGCTCACAATGTTATTTTTCCCCTGTAGAAGATTCAGACATAGTCTCAATATTCAGTGGCTGTGGAATCTTTAACAGAATAAATATCTGATGTGGAATTTGACCTCATATTTAAGAAGAAAGAATCATATATATGAACGTAAAATGATAGGCTTAGAAGAAACCATAAGAGGTCATCTAATGCAGTCTCTTGGCCTCAGGCAGGATCAACTATACCTACATTACTCTGCAGAGATGCTTGTTTAACCTGTTCTGAAAAGCCTTTCATGATGGAAATTCCACCACTTCCCTGAACCATCCACCCCAGAAATTCCTGTTGCAAGAAGTTTCTGAAAGTCTAGTCAAAGCTTTCCTTGCCACTATTTAAACCCACTAGTTCTCCTACCCACGGGGTGATAGAAAGCACTTTTTTTCACTGCAGTTAAATTTAAAAAGAATACATAGTAAGTAATTAAGTAAGTTAAATTAAACACCACAAGTTTGATGGAGAATTATTAATGTTAGTATTCTAAATACAGTTTCCCCATAACACTTGATGGTGATTTCAAAATAACACCCAAGTTTTCCAAACTTTATAAGAATGCCAAGAGACCCTGGCTTTACTGAAGTCATGCTATGATGCATGCTGCATCTTTATAATTTGTCTGAAAGACCTGTTATCTTTTTATGAAAGGATAAATAGAATGGCTTAACATCATGTGGTTTTACATGGTTTCCAAGTTTCAATTTTTTATTGCTGTAAAGATAACACTGGCTCAGAAAACTAGTTTCATGTATTCAAGATTGTCTGTCTGTACCTGCAGACAGGCTGGAAAAGAAAGAAAAGCCTTGGAGGTGCGAGTTATCCCATACATCTCAGCCAATCCTCTGTAACTTCAGACCTAGACTACTATATAAACTTGCAAGACCAGCCAATATTTGCTGTACCTCAAGCACACCACTTTCTTCTCTCAGCTCCATCTGCACCAGTACTGTCTTCTCCAAAGCTGGGTGTCACTCACAATATCATCTGCTAGACAGCCTAGGGAAAGGCTCCTCTGCTAATGAGGAGGCAAGGTGCTGTAGCCAACTATTGTCACACCACTCCTCAAGCAAACTTGGTTAAGTAAGGATTTATTTTTAACAGGTTGTCTGAGTAACACCAAAGGAACTGAAACACTGTGCTGTGAAACAGATGTCCTGAAACATACACAGGAAAACTCAAAATATTGAATGTTATTAATATATTGCAATATTAATTAGATTTTCAAGTCAGTGTCATAGCTGTCCCTATTTGTGGTGGGGGTGGAATAAGAATTAGAGGTATTTCATAGTAATAAAATACAAAGAAGCATTGATGGAGCCTGGAAATTTGCTGCTAAAAAATATGAGTGAAGCATGCACATGAAATACACAGTAGATCCACTGCAGTAAATCAGCTTTATAAAAAAAAAATATTCTTAGCCAATGATTAGGACACAGAGAACTGATATATCCTTCAATTTCTCATTTTAAATGGATTCCTAAATAGGCACAACTGTAAAAACCTATCTTGCTAAAACCCGTATTCATGAAAATGAGATCATAACCATTGTAGCATTTATTTGATAATCTCTCAATTCACTCATTCAAAACTTTTAATACATGGACACAATGTCACACAACAGGATCAACCCAACACTCACGAGCAAGTCGCATCAGTGCTTCTAAATCATATATCATTTCCACAATGAATACCAAGCTCCAAATCTTTCACTCCCTTCTCAAACCTGTTACTCTCCTCTACTGCATCTGCTACCAAACCAATGGCTTTATTCCAACTTTCATCAATTCTCACCTCTTTTTCTCTTTTTAACTTCCTGCCAACCTCTAGCATATCTCTTCACACTTCAGGTCTTTTCTGTGTCAGAGAAGCTACAACAAACACCACAACCTGCCTTCAAAACTACTCTGTCATCTCACTCATTTCTCAGCTTACAGATGACCCCCTCCTAGGAGGGCCTCAGAATCAGTACCCTACCCAAATCTTCTCTGACCAACAGACACTTGTCAAATAGTTGCGTGTGTTCCTCTTAATACGTTGTCCCCACTTTCTCCATTCCCAGCTCAGTTCTCCTCTTCCAACCAAACTTTCTGTGTTATTTAAAGGACAAACTTAAATATCCTTGCAGTTTCTCCAATGACTCCCTAGATTTCATATTCATCATAACACACAGGTACGTATTACTATAAGCTGTACTCCAGGCATCTTTGACACCAATCATTTTCTCAGTCTTGTGTCTCAGATCGTTTTGTTTTGGTTTTTTTTTTTGTGGTTTTTTTTTTTTTTTTTTTTTTGTTGCTGTTTTTGTTTGGGTTTTTTTTTGGTTTTTTTTTTTGTTTTTTGGGTTTTTTTTTTTTTGTATCAACTGATCTAGCTAACGGTCTCAGTTTGGAAACTTGCCTATCGGTTTCACAGCTTTCCATCGGTGTGTCTTTTTTACTCATAATGCCTATCACTGCAAAAATCATTCTTCACGCCTATGGCTTTGACCATATTGCCTTTCTCTATCAGTCCTGATAAGCACAATTGATTGGTCTTCACTTCCCCATTGTGATGTGGAAACTTCTTCCCTATCATTTTTCATTCTCTACCAAGATATTGAAGCCGAATTGGTTCTTTACACCAGTTTCTACTGTCCATATGCTAAACAGGTGTTTTCATGCTTTCTTCTGTGTTGCTCATCATGCCTTATATGCACCTGCAAAGCGAATTCATTATTTTCCTTGAAGACCCTTACTTTGCTTTTGTGGCTACAAAACATACCAGACACAAGTAAGCTGCCAATGTGCTGAAAAGCGTTGCCAATCAGGCTGATAAATATTGTTTTCTCTACTTAGACTTCTTTAATTGTGCAGTTCATCTCTTACTTCATCTCAAACCAAGATTCTAAAAGCTGTGCAGCAGAGATGCAGTCATAACTTGTCCACCAAAAGCCCACAAGGCCACAACTAAATGCCTTTCACGCTACTACATAGAAACAAATCATCTTTCAAATGAGCCTGATGTTCCTTTGTTCTATATGACCTGGATCAGGCTGTCCTAGAAACCACCTTAACTTCCTTACTTGAATTTTGCAACTTCAGTTGCCCTCCCCTAGTACAATGCAATTACTTATGACTGGAATAAAACTAGACCACCACCATAAAAACAGAAGACGGCAGCTAATGTAGCATGTTTTTTCTTAGGTAAGAAACAGCCTAGAAAGCTAAAACTCCAACTGCTGAATGAAGTCTTTTCCTCATAATTTTTCTATAATCTTACTGAAAAAATAGAAGTTTTTTGATCTTCAGCTAATATCCTGAATTAAAAAAAACAGGTATACATTTAATTAGATGCTCTTTAACAACAATTTTTGTGGAGACAAGGAATACATCTTACTCAAATATTATCTTATGCTACCAAGACCTGAAATACTGGTGCTTAAGAAAAAATAAATTGTATACCTACACTGCCATTGCTTTATGCCCAAGTTAATTTACTAACGCAGACAGCTGATACAATAAATACTGGCATTTCAGGCTAACAGTTCATATAACTACATATCTCCTGATACACTACTCACAGAAAATTGAATTATTTAAGCTAGCAGAAAGCAATTAGACAAATACTATTTCAGGACATGCTGAAACACAAAAATTTAAAACAAGCCCGACATTATTTTCTTATAGTAATAGTCACATACTTAACTAGAAAAAGAAAGTGAGTTCTGGAGATGAAGATGGGAAATTACTCAACTGGCTTTTTACTTTACACATAATTGTTTTTTAACTAAACCTTACATTTCCACTCAAAACCAGGGTTCCTGGCAAAAATGGATCAGATGATCATTACTTTTCCTGCATATCGCCTATTTTATGTCCACAACAAAGTAATTTAGAAAAAAAGTCACGTCTATGAAGGATTCAAGCAGTGAACAAAAGTTCAAGAAAAAAAAAAACCAACAAAACCCCACATCCCAAGAAAATGAAAACCATTAATTTTTCCCGTTTTGCTATCCATTGCTCTCATTACCCAAATCTAGATATAGGAATGCCTACCTGATATTAAAGGTATAGTGGATAACAGATCTTTTTGTGTTAATAATTTCTGCCAATTCAAGAATTATCAAGCATATGATTCTGAATTAAGAGTATACCGGATATTTAATATGGCTAAATTCACACGCTGCTGCTTAGCCATTTCAGAGCATTTAGTGGTGCCTACAGCTCCAAGACAAGAAAAATCAGCAAAAAAGAGACTTCTTCAAAGTAAATCTCTCTTGCACAGTAGAGATATCAACATCTCCCAAGAAGTTTTAATAACTTTCATGCTTGATTTTGCTGACTTGGGAGTCCAATGAGCTTGCTATATTTAAGGTGCTACTACAATAGTTTTAACCAAAACGTCCAAACCCCTATCTTACTGAAATGTCAAAGCCCCATCAATCAAATATGAACTTTGATTAAGACTGAGGTTTTCGCTTACTTGAAAAACTAGAGAATGAAATGCAAGCAAAATGTGAAGAGGTGAAAAATCGTCCCTTTGGTGATAAGGCATACTAATATGCACAACCTTACATATAGAATGGTCAGAGAAAAAAAGTTACAAATTATCGATTCTGTCATGCAAGTTTGCTTGCCTGGAATTCATGCCATTACATAAACCTTGCACCACTTACAGCTGTAGAAATTCTGGTTGCATATTTCAAGCACTAAAGCAGAATTTTAACTTTATGTGCAGTATGAACACTGCCCCTTTTTAAGATTATAGACTTAATTAGGTGAAGCTTTAAGCAATTACATTTTAAAAGAAACCAGCCTATGAAATTATAACCACAAAACTGTTTTAATTAAAGCCATCTAAAGATACATTCTTGACTTGTCATGAGTATTTCTTTATAGTGTTGAGATTTCATAACAAACAAATCCCAAATAAATCTCTGATGTTGATTACTACATGCAAACCCCAGAAAAACAGTAATAAGATTAAACCATTTCACTTCCCTATATTAAAAAGAAACATTTGAAGTTTGTCTAATAAACAAGTTATTCACCAGCATGCTTCATTCCAATAATTATTTACTTTCAGAATGAAAAATGTTCTTTTTAAAAACAGATCTGTTGAAGAATTTTTTACAATACGTTTACAAGTCTTATTTCAAATAAGAGCATGAAGATGTACAGCAAATTTATTATTGATTACTGTGTTTCATCAGTAGAGTTCTTTCCTCTGACATCTTTTCCCCTTGTCCATATATGGGGTGAGAAATAAATGCATTAAATTTCCATATTTCTGAGCACATTTCCTCGCATCCAAGCTGTACAAGCTTCAAGTTCAGCCCAAAATTTAAAGCCCAGCGATGCCTTTTGACTGTATTAATAAAATTCACAAAGGTAGTGCAACCAACAGGCTTCAGTTTGCAAATACAAAGATGAGTAAAGTTTTCTGCCAAAATGCAGACTTGTGAAACCAATAGCATGTTTCCTACTACACTTTCAAATTTGAAGCCAACAGCCTCCATATGGCCTGCAAAAGAATTCACAAAATTGGGAGCAAATCTCAGACACTAAAATGTATAGCATTCAGCTATGGCCTACTAACAAACATTAAAACCATAAATTTCACCACTGATAAACATTTATAACGTTACTCAAAAATACAAACAAGCTAATATTATTCTTGGTTAACATTTGCAATTTTGATCAAATCTGTAAATTTAATATTGCTTAAGTCTACTTTAATTATACTTAGCTCACAAAAGTATTTTTTGCCTAAGTTTATATGCTAGTTGCATTAATTTGCCATTTTGCAATCACTGAAAGAAAAAAAAAAGAAAAAAAGTATCTACCTTGAGATCCACCACTATCAGGCTCTGCAAACGACAACCTGGCTACAGAAAATATAACCAGGAGAAAAAAAGATAGTCTTGTCATACAATAGTTGTACCAACAGACTTAGTGATGGGGTATAAAATTACTTCTATTGGTAGAGCACAAAAATAACTTAAAAAAAAAAAGAAAAGGTATTTAACTCCTCTTATAGAAAAGCAGAAGCATCACATTAAAAGACATCCTTAAACAAGATTTTCCTACATTTTTGTATGGCCTACATGTGTGCAATGGCTTCAATAACTGACAAAAAACACAGACATTTCCTCTGAGGACTTTCAGGACTGTTGCATTTGCCCTCTTCAGTAAATGAGCTTTCATACAGGACAGCAGGTATTCAATGGAATTCAGACTATTTCAAAAAACCTACACCTACTTGATATTTATTTGCTGAAGGGACACTCTTGCTCTCTGTTACTGAAAGATAAAAAGCTACAGCATGAATTGTAGATCTGGAATTTGAAGACTCTTACTCTTTCAGTGTCAGGCTTTTTGTAGGGCACAGGAGCAAGCCAACATTTTTGCTAAAGGAAGGAAACAGCAACTATCATCAGGTATTTAAAGATATTCAACTAAGCAAGATAGATCCACAGATTATTAAATGAAAGGTATTGTAGTAGTTAATTGAAAGACTTCCAGAACTCTAGGAAAACAATACTTAATGAAAACAATAGCAACTGAAAGTTCACTTGTGTAAACAACACAGGCAACCCACAGACTGGAATGGGTGTTCTGAAGGCTGAGAGGAGCAAGATAGGAATAGGGCTAAAAAACCAAACAAACCTAACAAATGTTAAGTTTCTAACATCTGCCTAAAACAGAAGACCAACATGATCATTTAGACATTATAATCCTATAACAGATTTTAGACTATACGTTGTTATATTAGAAGTCACAGTCAATCTATGGTACTAAATCACTGCCAGCTCTCCAGACATTATCTTTATAGAAGCTGTTTGTTGTTTGTCGCATTGGAGTGCCTTCTTTTGGAAGGTGGTTCTGTTAAAAAGAAGCAGGAGCTGATATTCGGATAAATTAATCCAAAAGATGGGCAGTAAACATGAGGCTAGAGAAGGGAAAATGGGTTTAGCTGAAAAGGGGCAAGTTAAAAGAATAAAAGAGCCTGCATTACAAATAAAACTATTAATTTAAAAAGAAATCTGTCCAAGTGCAATATTTAACATCATTAGCTAAAGGAACAAAGCCTGAAGTCAGAGAAATCTATAAAACATGCCTTTTGTGATGTTTTCTAGTGGAAAATGCAATTTGGCACTTGTTACAGAATGAGTTCAACATCCCTGCTTCCTATTATCTGTTGGCTTGATTCCTAAATTGCTACATCTGGAGAAACAGCAAGAGATCTTGTTGTTGCTCCTTGACGCAAATAATTCTACTAAAGGACTGTCAAGACACTAGTTACCATGTAAGAGACTTTAGAACACAGGGATAATTCTAGGTACGCCGACAAGTTCTTGCTGAGCACATTTCTCTGTTAGGCAACATACCTTACAAATGAAGACGGTTTTATTCTTTCCAGAACAAGGCTTTGAGATTTTGTTTTGTTCCACTCCCTAAGAGACTGTGGGCCATATGCTATCTTTCATGATATTCACAACCATTATTAAAAGGTGAAAGCTGGAGACTCTTCTTGAAAGACTCTCTGCTCTAATCAGTTGATGCTGGATTTCCTAAACCTCTTACAAGGTTCATGACAACTCAATATGTAAAGGTAAGTATTTTCACCTTGCAAATTAGTATTCTCTGATCTGTTAGAGGACTATTGCCATCTATTAACCAAGAACAGAAGACTGATCTTCAAATCAAGCAACTCTGAAGAAGGCACAGAGTTTTTCAGACACTTGCTGGTTTCATTAAGGATACTCTCTTCTATCTTTTAGAATATTTTTTGTCTGTAAATATCATGATGATAAACCTCATCTAGTACTGCCTGCTTGATGTTAATGGGATTTATCCAGAGCACCTTGAAAAAAAAAATAAAAAAATCAGTAGGTACATCAATTTTGTGCTGATTATTAAATAAAAAAAGTAAAAGAAATTGCTAATCTATTTAAGAAACTAGCAGACACGTCTGCTATAACTAAGTATTTTAGTAGTTGTTTAGGCATATTAATATGAGAATTCCTTAAACAATGGATTCTTGCCAAACTCTTTTTAGAAAACTGCAGCAGACGCTGCATTTGCAAACACATGGAAGACCAGTAACATGCAGAAAAGTCAGAAGTTCAGGGGACAGCAAGACTTCAGATCAAAACAATAGCTACATTGGTGCAGTCATCTCTCCTGAAGTCCATTTGTCCATAAACTCTGACAGCTCTATTTTGATAAAATATAAACATGATGTCCACATTTCTACTATTCTTCCCATCTCCAACCCAGGGTCCTCCAAACCAAATGGTTCAGAGTGTTAAGGGGGAACCACCAGTCCAGGGACAGATGTAGCCCCAGGGCACCCAGGGAAAAGGAGGGAGGAAACACCATGGCACTACAACCACATCTCACCATACCAGATCACAAACACTACTTAGTTCTAACATTCATAGGTCTAAATCTTTCATATCTGTCAAGGTAACCAGCACATCATACAGCAAATGCATGCCAAGCTTGAAACAACAGTCCTAAAATATTAACAGCCCATTTCATTTCATCAGCTGATATGAATAATATGTTAAAAAATACTGTTAAATATTTTACTTTCCTAATCATTACAGAAGATGTGTTGCTGAAGAACAATGCAACTGTAGTACTGTGAAATTTGCAGTAAACTCGCACTTCGGTGAACTGGCAATAAATAAAAAACAAAACTAAATGAATCCAAGATGACTCAGCTTCAGAGGTCATTCTATTACATAAGAATTTCAGCTTTCCAGTCAGGAAGAAAGTCGTATTCACCAAAAGGAAAAGTTTAAAAAAACAAAAATAATAAAAAAATCAATCAAAATAAACAAACCAACAAAAAAATCACACACAAACCCAAACCAAAAAAAACCATACAACACACACACAACCCCCCCCCTAAAACACCAAGCCCTATAAAACAGGACAGCCCCTCAAAGCCTCAAGAACCAGATGACAGATAAGAAAGATTAAAAAAAAATAAATAGTATTTTACTTTTATTGGGTGGGGGATATGGGGATAAATCATATTCAAGGTTTTTGCATACTGGGATTAACAATAATATAATTTACTTTGAAATTCTGACAACACAAGGCAAAAATGAAGAGCAGGGTTAAGCATGAGGGTTTGGGTTAACTTCCCTGAAAGACGACTTAGTCTTCAAAATCCACATGTAACAAAAGCGTCCTGCAAAATTTCTATCACAGAACGGAGTGTTCTCAAATTATTGAAAATATTTTGGCCAAGGCTAAAGAAAGGGAGGTGCTGATGTTTCTACAGTCTTGTGTTCGACCTTGTCAACAGCTACAGCAAAGTCATCCAAAATCCACTGAATTCCAGAAAAGCCTGGCTTACCTACTGCATTGAAAATAACCTCATCACAAAAGTGTAGGAAACAAAGGCAGACATTTCTGTCTTTTCATTTACAACTTTTCAACAAAACAAAAGAAAAACAAACAAAAAAGGCAAAACCACAAAACAAAACCAACGAACAAACACAGTATTTTAACTAAAGACACTGTGCTTTTTGTCAAGGTGATTTGCAGCACTGAACATCACTTTTTCATTTTAGAAACAAGGAAATCTACAGACACACACACATATGTAATACGGAATCAGGACTACTCTTTCCTTTTATTTTCAACAGAGCAAAACAAGAAGGGACTGCCACAGCTTTCTCCCACTGAGCAGAAAGTATTAACAAAATACTGATTGTTTAGTGTGTTGTTTTCAGGGAATACCAACCATTCAATGTTAGATGTAATGTTAGCTAGCTTGGCAAAAAAATAAAAAGTGAAAATTAATACATCCTTTGGGATCCAACAGGCAGTCTGCAGAGTTTTCCTTCCATCAGAGTGGAAATTGGACATAATAGAAAATAACTCCTTCCAGTGCATTTCTTTAGTTTTTAAATGACAGGTTTCAAAATTAAAATCTGTTTTACTCTCAGATCTCCATTTGGCTGAATCAAAACCAATAAATAATAATAATTTAAAAAAAAAATCAAACAACTTATGCAAGGTAAAATTAAAAATTTCAGACATTTCATATACAGAAGAAACACATATAAGGCAATAATCTCTGATCTTCAAGTAAAAATCCCACATGCACACACTCTAACCCATTATAAGGATACACTGTTTGGTTTTACAAAAAGAAATCTCAAAATGCTTAATTTTACAGCAAAGAAGCAGAAAGCAAAGTAACCCCACCTTCTTTTTTATAATTCTGTCCTTTGTCCAGTTTTTAGAGTTAAGTCCAGTCTTTTCTGTTAGCCAGGATTTGTCTTTTGATGTTTTTATAATATTCTGAAGAACCATCCTTAAAATATTTTTCATGTGGACAGTTGCAAATAGTAGTGAAAATAAAAATGCTGTGTAGAGCTAAAGCCTAAGAACAGTTTCTGTGCAACAACTACAGTGAAAAACTACTTAAATGGCGTATTTTTGGTCTACTGGCATACAAATTCAAGCAGTAATGACGAGCAGTGATAAGATGTTCTAAAGAAACAAGACAGGCCACAGTTGTGACAGGAACAAGATAGGCTAGATCAAGTTTCACCTAATTAGGCAAGGTTGCAGTAGGAGAGTTCTGCTATCCTCTCATAGTGCTGTAGTAATCTTTGTTTGCTATTATAATAATGACAAACAGTAAGTAATCATCTCAAATTTACATATAAGGCTCTGACTGTCTCAAAAGAGAGAGAAGTGATTTTCCTGTTAAAGGAGGCAATGGTATGAGCAGGAGTTCCAAAAGCAACTGATCCTAGTGACTATCAGAAAACATTTCCATGACACGTTTTCTTAAATCAGGAAAATGTTTTAAAAAGACTAACCAGCTTAAAAACAAAACAAACAACAACAACAACAAATCCACTACGTATTTACACCTAAAAATACTATAGTTCAAGCACTACTCCATTCTTGGCAAAGTCTATCTTCTTGCTGGACATAATTCAAACAGCAGAGAATATAAAACAGTAAACTATGTTTCTGATTGCCTCTTCATGTCAAGGGACACTGAATGTTTATCATCATTCCTGTCAACACCATACAGGATCCAGAGCACGGAACAGAGAGAGAGATGGCACCAACAGTGCCTTCAGCTCTTACTCTACAGCTGCAGGAGCAAAGCATATTCTCTAGCCTGATCTGTTCCCGTAATAGAGAAAACAGAGACAAAGAGCGAGCAAGTGACCCAAGGGGGTTAAAAAAACACAAGAAAAAAAGAATCCAACCCATACTATGAAAGGTCAACAGAACTTGAACAACTCACCTCTCTCAAAACAGAGCTATGAGCTACACTTTCTGTGTAGCACCTTACACATTAACTGCAGGAATGGGAAAGTAAGGGGTTCTCAGCTTCATTTGCGATCCACAGAATTGTTACATTACCCTTCTCTACAAGCAGCAGCAGAGAAGGAAAAAGTTAGTAAGATACTGTAATTTAGCCTGCTTCAACATTCAGAAATAGTACTGTCCTCCCTTAACACATTTTGTCAGTAACAAAAACATTCTGATCCCATGCAGGATTCCTTCCTCCTCAGCAAACATGTATCATGTTGAGAGGTTTATTGAGAATATAATTGGTAGAATGATTTCAGACTCACAAAATGCTGCAACTTAAAATAAACTAACCTGTTAGCAACTGAGAACGTTTTAAATAGATGAGGAATTCAGGGATATTTTTTAAAAGGGAAGGGTTGTTTTGCATTTGGAAGGATGGAAAAATATAATCTGGTTGTTCTCCAAAACCAGATTGTATCTTTATCTGCCAGAAAAACAAACTGTATCACATGAATAAATATTTGAGAGAAAGAGCTGGGCCTATATTAACACATATCGTGCCACACTTCCAACTATGTCTACTGGCTGAATTCTTCTAAACAACCCAAACTTATAAAAGCCTTACTTGCAATAGAAAGACATGACATACACATGGAGACCAGAAATATATGGGGCAGTCCAACTCTAAAGCCCGACATCCCTATTGGATAATTGGGTTCTCTCAAAGGAAGAATATGAACTAAAATAAACACGTGTCACTGAACTTCTCTTTTATCCTGTCATCCCTTCTGAAATAACTGAAAACACCTGTAGTTTGTTAAATCAGATAAATAATAAAAACAATATACAAGCAGCGTAGCCCCTTACTTTCTCTCGTATAGTCCGTAGTGTATCATCTCCATATTGAGTATCTGATCCAGTGCAGTTATTTGGCTGACTGATTTATAACTGTTATTGTTAGGTAGGTAAATATACATCTAGGATATATGTCAAGAGATATGGATACCACAACATCTGGTTGCTTAATGTATTATCAGCCTCAAAATCCTGAATTAAAGAAACAAGGGGATTTTCCTCCCAAAAATGTGAAGTGGTTTTGAATGTTATAAATGAAAGAGGTGAGGTACATGCAGTATTTCACAGACATAAGTTATGATCCTATATTAAATGTAAAAACCATGTAAGATTCAAGAGGACTTGCCCTGTGTGACAAAGCTCATATACAGCAAAACTATGTATGTGCAGATTATGTAAATCACTCAACAGGAAAATAAATGCAGTCTATGATCCTACTAAAACATTTTAACATGAAGACACTCACAACCTCTGAAAACCACATGGAATGATGTAGGAAAAAGAATATAAAGTAAAACTGAAAGTATAGTTCCCTAACATGTATACAACATTACATCAAATACCTACAGAAAATGGAAAATTACTTAATATAATGCTATAGATTAAAATTGGTGGATGTGAGCAACTAGGAATACACAGAGAAGTAATGAACAAATATAAAGAAAAGCAAAAGTGGAGAAGGAATAAAATACAACACTGCATGCAGGGTATCACTAACTTTAAAGCTTATTTGTTTTAATAACTTTTGTTCCCCTTTGCCACCCTATCTCACACTCTCACCATTTTCACTTCTTTCCTCTTGCTATTTAAGCTATATTGTAAATTAATTTAAACAGACATCTTTAGATTACTTCCAGTTTAAAATTAACTTATTAGAATTTGCATACAAGATAAAGATTTTTTAAAAAAGTAATCTTGTTTGCTTTTTATATATTCTCTTTCAGTTTCTCCAGTAGGAGTAATCAAAAATCCATGGATCATACTGGGAAAAGTAAAAAAACAACCAACCAAAAAAACCCCAAACCCAAACATCAAAATTTTCACAGGTCATTGTAAATTAATAATACTTAATGAGCCAGGTACCTAGGTTTACTTATCACTTCCACTTAGGTAAACTGACAACTAAGTTTATGTACTTTTAAAATCTATTTTATTGAGGTAAAAAAGGTGATCTTCTGTTACATTACAACTGTACACTCAATAGCCTATACAGAGTATGATTTGTGGTGAGCATGTTTCCTTTTTCCAATCAAAGGATAAAGAAAATAAAAGTGAAAAAGAACTTGATTTAAACATGTCAAATACATACACGCAATACAGAAATTGTGTTTAGCATGTTCTCTCCCTGGGGTGGGGGTGTATATGGAAGGTATTTTACCAACTTCTCTCCAAATGATGTTAGAAACACAGCAGCATTCTTAAGTCCCCAGTATATCAGACCGTTTATTCTAGTATGATTACAGACACTAATATATAAAAACTTACATAGCTACATTACAACATTCACATTTTTGCATTCTTTCACATACTTGAAGACATCTTTTCTCACAAGAAAGCTGCAGTACTTAAGAGAACAAGGAGGATGACTTGATGACTTTGGTCCCCACTTCAGGTGGGGAAAGGAAGACAAAAGGTTTGTAAAGAAATTCAGACATGATCAGAACGTCCTCATCCCTGAGCACTGGAAGGAAAGAGGCTGTTGAGACCTCGCTGCTTGAAAAATTTCTATATCATTTGTGAGATAATAAGAAAAATCTGACCAAAAGCTTTTTCCTGCTTCTGAAAGATACAGGCAAGTACATGCACACTCCAGGTCAAGCTTACTTGTAATTTTGTGCCAAGGCTTCTCAGTTCTTCAGAGCTTATGGAGCAAACTGAGCAGTATTTGGTAGCTTCAGATGACTGGGGGAAGGGAGGAGCACTAAATGGGGGTAATCTAGTAATGCATCCAAGACTCAAATCATAAATATTTGTTAGGCTCAATGTTATAAAACACCCAGAAACACAAAAATACTGTATTAGAAATACTGTATAGTAAATTATCTGATTTACTGCGTCTTTTATGTCCCTTAAAGCTTTTTTTCAGACAAAAATTTTGTTCCATAAATATAAAAAACTCACTATAAAAAGGATATCAAAGTAGTCTAAAGGTTGGTAAATGTGAAAGTGAATCAAATTCAAAAGTTCTTTATGTTTAGCTAAAAACGAGCAACAGAAATTACGTTATTCCAACATAAGTATTTGAGTTGGACTCCAGAAATCACACCGGGGTAAACAGAGCAGTTTATAATTCAGAGTTTAAATGATTTAAACCTCTTTCACCACTTTAGCTCCTATCAGTGCTACAAAACCAAGTATTACTGCTCTCCACCTAAAAAAAAAAAAAAAGTAAAAATAAAGTGCTGCACTCAGGAATTTGGCAGGAGGGGGGAGGGCATTGCAAGCAACAGACTTGAAACTCATTTGTTTCAATGTAAAGCTTGGATTTTTATAGTATATTCCCATATACAACAAGCTCTTGCTGAAGTGGTGATAAAATACAATAAAATAGTAAATACACTGCAGTGCTAGTACACCAAGAAGATAGTCAGAAAAAGGACTGAAAAGATTTCCGAGTGACATGGGCTAGAAAAGACACCAATCCATATGCTATGTTTTTAAAATAATTGCATTGATCCTGACATGATTTAGAAGTGTAAAGGAGGTCAACCATTACAGATCTTTTTTCTGCTATCAGAACTACATGATTCAGACTTGGAGCTAAAATTTTCTGAGATTTAGATAACTTGGGACAATAAAGCAGTACGTAAGGAAATCAGGCATCAGGCATGCTGAGACATTCAGAGCTGCATGCAGAGATGAAGCTGCACACAGAGATCAGTTTCATATTTTATTTTTATAAGACACTGTTTCAAGAACTCAATAATCTCCCAAAGTGTACATACAGTCCAACTGTTTTGAGCCTTAATAGTAATTAACCCATTCTTTAGCCTGAAGAATCATCCAAAATTTCAAGAACTTGCTGTTTTTAAAATACACAGCAGGAAAATCTAACCAAGTCTCTGTCAATGTATCTAAATAGCAACTTTAACACTAAGCACCCTGTTTGACTATTTCTAAGTCATATTTGACTAAGCTAAGTATCAAACATACCTATGTGCTATAAAAATTATCTTACCGGATTTGTAAGAAATGGCTGTTGATTCATAGATGCTAGTACTTTCTCAGATGCCCAAATAATACATTAGCTAAGCTGTCAGTGGGTAACTTACAGTTTCAAGCATGTAATCACTAGTTGAACTGTTTAAACTTAATAGAGATACTAGTTTCTATGTTCCCCACATCATCACATATGGCATATATGCTCTGGCTATCACAAAATCTCTACAAAATGCTAACAGCCTGCCAACCATTTTACAGACATCAATTATACCATAACAATGTACAAATATCCTCTCCCTACATATATTTTCAAAAGAAGTGATTGATATATTAGTAATGTTTATCAAAGACATATTATGACAATATTTTGAATGCAAGTAATTTGAAAACCTCTATCTTTAGCTAGATGGGATAGATTCAGGTCAGGTTTTGACCAACACACTGGTTAAGATTTTACAAGATAGGCAGATGCACCTTCTGAAGCCTGGTTTTTGGTTTGGGTTGGTTTTTTTGTTTGTTTTTTTTTTTTTAAGTAGTAAGCTTGGGGGAGGAGAAGGTAGAAAAAGAGGTTGAACTATGCTTAAAAGTACCATAAGTATGTTGAAAATATCACCTTCAGAACAGGAGTAAGAAAGCCAACAGGTGCAGCACTGCCTTGAATCATAAATTACACAAATTGCATTAGGAAACAGGATTAGAAAAGGATTTTCTCATACAAACATGCATTCAAAGTATGTCTCCTCAACAATGTAAACTGTACCTGTTATTCTAAACTAAGACTTAACCCAGCTTCTTTGAGAAATTAAAGAAACAAAAACTATGCATAGGTGAGCCTGTACTTAATGGCTATGGTAAACTTTGCTAGTCTCAAGCCGCCCTATTTCTTTCCCTTTAAACATCAGAGAGCAATGCAGGCAATACTTTTCTCCACATATTAATAATGCAGCCCTGTCTACTGCTTTTTTCACCTAATACTATAACTCTCAACAATTCTCAGGTATTCACCTTAGAAGGTTCGGACAAACACATTCTGGTTTTTAGGAAAGTGAGGTTTCCTGGTCTCGAAGTGTCAAAAATTGCCTACCAGGAGAGTAGAGCACATAATAAATTCAGACGCAAGTCAATGCACTGTGCATGGGGTCAACCCACAAGATTCGGGATTGGAGAAATTCTCCTAGATCAGCCTGGCAGAGACCTTGGGCACTGCACTGTCTTCTTCTTTTGATTTCAGGGAGCAGGGAAATTACTCTTCTTTGCCACTTGGGACACGGATTACATACCAAAATCATCTAGATACATCTCACCATATTCATTCACCACCATGGAGCTGTTTCAGGATGAAAAATCCCAACAACCTAAACTGATTACATTCTTCCTGAGATCCATGCATTTCTACCCTTTCTTGTGCTGGTTCCAGTGCTTATCTGACTCTGCACAGAGCTGGTTTCAGTGTGCTCAGCTGGCAGAAAAGTACCCTGTCAAAAAAAAAAAAAAAAAAAAAAAAAAAAAGGCAAACAACAACTTCCTGCTGAGTTCGCATACTGAAACAGCTCAGCACAGAACCAGATAAATACCAGAGCCAATACATGATAGAAGGCAGGACTACAGCAACCCCTGCAGTTACATCAGTTTCACTCCCACAAAACCAAAGCCTCAGTTTCACCCGTTCTCAATTTATAAACAATAGTTTAGTCATGTGAAAGCTGAAATTCTTTTGTCAAACTTAAAGTAGACATAAGGATACTCAGGTGAAATAGAGCGTCCGCAACATATGCAAGTTTAGACTAGAATGCTTACTGCTGAAGTTGGAATTCCTTAAATAAAATATTAGTTTTATAGCCACAGACTCCTCACACATAAATAGAATCCTGCAGCAAAGCAACGAATTGGAAACTAAAAAAAATCTTAATTGTACTTCCACTACAGAAGAACTAGGCTAAGTTACACTATGAATCTTAGAGAATAAGAAAATAATGGTCAGAAGCCAGGAGGAATGCAATACTGCAATGTGGGGAAAAAAGTTACAGATGACTAGTGACTGCCACCTAAGTTTTATTGGTTTTCCTTTTTTTTTGGTCCCAACTTTATATTTGTTCTCAAGATTTCCTCAAAGACCACACATTTTACCAAAAAAAACCCCAATATCCCTTACTTGCACTTGTTTCTGGAAAAATATAAAGTGTTATTGGATACCCAATAAAGATGTGAAAACTGGTGAAACCATAACTTACGTCTGAAGTAACAATGTTACTGCACCGCAGAGAATCTTTAGTTTCATTTCACTTTCTACTCACTGGCTAAATAGCCACATAACAAAATTCAAAATATGTCACCTCTGGTACAGCTCCACAATAAACTAAACTGAATAAACAAAAATACTGAAAGGGAGAGATTCCACTTCTCTATCCCCTTCTCCATTATCCATCTCAGCCAAATGATCTGCTCCCTCCTGGCCTTTTTTTTTTTTTGCAATTTTCTTTTTTTTTGCATTTTGAGTGGATCAGTTTACTGAGACAAGCAGGGCAGTCCATTCAAAGCAAATGGTGGGAATGAGCAGCAAGGAAGAGGAAATAGCCTCTTCCACAGGAAATGGTTAACCCAGCTCATCCCTATTGTAAAACCTCAGCCCCGAAAGGAATTCAGTTGCTGCAACATCCTACTGCACCACAATGATAAACGTGCACTCTCTGATACAAGCACAATTACATGTGCTTACTTCTAAGCAAGATTTAAGAAGCCAAATAAAGTGACTTAAAATCTAGGTAGAGTGACTGAAAGCTTACTTTCAAAACAATTCTTTTCCTCCAGTAAGAAGTTCAGATTCTCACTTGTCCTTTGAGTTATTATAGAATTTGTCCTCTTGGTAGCATTATTGCTTTTGACACACAAGTCTGCTTCTGAAGGATGGTGACTATTATTGCACAATATAATTCATTATTGTCTGTCAAAAAAATTGCTTTCAGAAGCTCAAAACATTGAGTACATTCAATGGATATATTGCCTAACACATTAGAATTTAACAAACTTGGAAGCATGTAATAATCTCTAATGACAGATTTCCAAACTACCAGAAAAACGTACCAACCTGAAATGTTTAAATTAGTATGTTATGATATTTATTTACTTTGAAATCTTATAATTTAAGAACCAGTGAGACACAGGATTCAAGACTGATGGAAAAGGTGTCCATAAAGAGAAGAAAGATTTTAAAGATATTTGAAATCCCTTAATTATATCATTTTTCCAATTTAAGAAAAAAAAATTAATCTCACTTTGCTGGGGTCTGACACAATCCTAAGAATGAATCTCTCATATCCCAGGTTAGCATATTCAGTTCCAGTTGAAGTACTTTGAGCTATCCTGTGCTAGTAATTAATGTATGGTAATACTAAGCTTTTAATTTAGACAAACACATAAGACTTGTAAATTCCAACAGTGAGTCATGATGGAAAGGGAGCAAGACACCTTCCTCTCCCCCCCCACCCCAATTAGGCAATAATTTGTTTGCTTCTTCAAACCTCCATTCTCAACAATTATTTTTTATTTTTGAAGATGCCTCCAGCTTATAAGGACAAAAAAGCTAGATCTAAAAAGCCCTGACTGTTTCAAAAGATAACAAATGTGAGCTTTGATTTTACTACCAAGCATTAGACTGCAAATTCTTCAAAAAAGGCACTCTTTTTATTCTATGTATGGATAACTCTTAGAATAACAGGGGCTGTTCAACAGCTCTATGTGATCTTAATATAAATAAATGAATAAACTAGATTTTTTTTTATGATATATTTCACATCAAACTTGGATTTGTTAGATTAACGTAACTCAATCTAGTGGAATGGAATATGGTTGTCAAATAAATACCTGTTCTCTCTGAAGTCTGCAATGGGCAACAGTCTCATCTATGATAACTTATGAAGAGAAACTAATAGAGAGTATTTTTTCCCTCAAAATTTTCTCATATGTGCCATTAGAATCCAGACACATCTATTAAATATATTGAAACATTCTATTATCAGAGTAGCCTGTGAACAGCACTTTTGGTTGACACGGTGAAGCTGATGAACTTACTTTTAACACAGAATAGGCCATATTCTGTCATCCTGAAAAAAAAAACAAAACAGTGACGTGATCCAAAAAAACATGAAATGGCCTTTAAGCTTTGTTGCAATAAATAACTCCATTAATAATGGCTGATAGGCTTGCAAATTATTCTCTACAGTCAGTTCAGATTTATTCAGCAAACAAGGATGATATTGTTATTGCTGATGACTATACATCTCTGAATTAATTGCAACATATTTTATCTCAACATCACTGAAAATTCCTAATATTAATTTAAGTATATTAAAGCACCACATCTTCCTTCAGACTTTTACAATGTAGAATTGTATTAGTAGTGACCTTCCTAAGGGAAGAGTACAGTGCACACTGATTTGAAAATATTTTTGTTTTAAACTAGGAATAAGCAATGCCCGCTTTGGACTTCTGGGGAAAGGTTTTAGACTGAATACGTGACAAGCGTGTACTCGTTTGAAAAAAACCACACAAAATAACAACCAACCAACAAAAAAAGCCAACAAAACCCCCTTTTGCTTAATTCACCTGGAAGATAGCTTAATTCAAATGTAACTACTGCAAATACCCATCTTTGGTTTGTGTTTTATCAGTCACGTTATCTGTCTTCATAGGAATCTATGTAGCAATTAAGATATTTATGAACACTGTAATACTCGAGATTCACTTGTATATTGTCCAGTCCAACATAAAATAGGCATAAGTCATGGTCATCTTTGAGAAGAATTGCAGTGTCACACAAAATTAATGAGACAAATAAAAAGAAATCACTAAACACTGTCCAAACTTTTCACTCTCACTTCTATTAAAACCAACACAACCCCCCAATCCTACACATAAAAACAGATGCATCCAACAAGTCTTTGACTCTAAGCTTCACACAAAGTCCCACAAGTTCTCTCCTAGATGTGTTCAAAAACGTGAATGCTGACTGCAACCTCACTGATATTCATTTCTCCCAGGTAAGTTAAAAGTAAAACCAGAAAAGCTCTGCAGCAACAGGTGCTAGTGGAATATGCAATACTAACTATTCCTCCTAAGAGATTCAGTCCACCACAATTTCTTACGCAGCATCCACCATTGCCTCTCCTATCACTTTATTGATGGTGTACAGACCCAACACAGTTCTATGCCTTTGGCATGATACGTTAACTCACATATGCTGTAAAAGAATGATATCCAAAATTTAGGTAAGAAATAAGAAGTGTTATGCACTTCTCAACTGTTGCAGTTCCCTCTCACACTGTAACTCTTCTTAAGTAGGAAAACAGTGCTCCTCATAAGTGGTCTTTTCTAGTCTGCACACTAGTGTTCAAGGAATATGGATAATAGTTGTCAGCAGAGACAATTTTGGAACTACCATCCAAAAAGAAAAAGCATTAATCACATTCTTTAAGGAAAGATTTCCAACACTCTTCCAAAAACAAAATCTAAAGTCCCACCAAAAAAAACGCTAAGGAAAAAAAAAAAGGAAGGAAAAAAAAAATAGGCTCCTCCAAACAGGTTATAGATTATATGGCTGAAAGAGGAGCTACATCCACAATATTTTTGTAACTAAAATACAACTGTGGCTGTTTTAACTCAAAAGATTTCCTGTTTGAAAGGATACCACATAGTTCTGGGTTTGCACATATTATTCTAAGATTGCAATAAATAATAACTTTTTTTTCAGTGAAAAAAACATCATTATGTTCAAGGCATACTTATAGCAGCTTTTTTAGTAAGTTCCTTACTAGAGGTGATACTCAGTGAGCATCATAAGCCCATCGTACACATAGCCCTTATGTCCTGAAGGCAATGAGAGAGTTTATGACAGATGTGCCTTGTCAGCAAAGCAAAAAACAACGGGTGAGAAAAGTGCAGTCCACATCATTATTACTTCTTGAGGCCCAACTGTGTTCAGGACCAAGACTATAGTTATTTTTATACTTTTTAAATACGAAGTAGAATACGCAACATGAACTTGTATGGAAAGGATGCTAAAGAACAGAGAAGGAGGTATGCTGGTCACAAAAGAAATCATAACTGATTAAAACCTCTCTCAGAAGTAACTCTGTTCCCCATGTGGGGAAAAAAAAAATAATCACCACCAACAAAACACAGGAAAAAAGGAAAAGAGATCATTCCACTTTCCATGCTTCAGATATGACTTCATTCTTAAAAATGGTTGTACGGAATGTAAAAAAAATTACCAATTGAAAAATGTCCTCAATCAACTACTTCAACTCTGATATATGCAGAACACAGGAAACGAAGTTTGATAACATTTCATATTAATTTGTTAACACAAAAACTGTAGTGATACACACTTGCTACAACCGTCAAAGTCTAGTAGTATTAAAGTATCTCTTGCTATTATATACATCTGTTAATTATCAAAAAACCCCCACTAAACCAGGATCAGGGAGGAAAAAAGCTTCTAATAAATATGAATTCAAGGAATTCCATCACATGACAAGTCAGATCACTAGCTTTTCTCTTTTCAGAATACAAAAGCTCAAGTAAAAAAACCTAAAACATTTGGTCCAGTTCCACAGCCATATGTTCGCATCGTTTTGATATTATATGTTGATTATTCCAGTAAATGGGGTTGGTTTTTTTCATCCTTGCAGTCCAGAAATAAGAGAGCTGGGATGAGAAACTGGAATGCTAAAGGCACTGTCATAGTGTTCATTTAAATATAAATATTCCTGTTTACCTTATGATAGACTGTCCATAACAGCATCTAAAAGCTCTTCGGAAAAGTAAAATATTTATTATTTTAAGATTCAGACTCAGTAAGCTCTAATCTGCAACATTACTACCATTGTAGCAAGGTAATTTGTTTTTATTAAAATTCAGCCGTCAGTATTAAAAATGCTTTGAAGTACATTTCAAAAACATAACAAAAACTCTGAACCTTATAACACCTTCCAATAAGGACAAACAACTGATACATTTAAACAACCATGAAGGTAACATGAGACACCGGCAGAAACACTCAGATATGTTAAAAAAAACCAAACTTTTTTTATAAAAAGTCAATCACTGCACTACGGAAGTTATGACACTAGCCTGAAACCCAAACACGGGTTAGCAATGGCAAGTAAATAGATCTGTTCTGACTTAGACTGTTACTGGCATGCGAGGTTTTCAATAAGAATTTTATGAATGTAAAAGCATAACCCAAGTTGCAATGGAAGCTGAAAAAGCTGACAGTCACCTTGGTTCTGTTTTTACAAGCTAACATCCATATGCTTATGGAACAAGCCTGTATCTCAGTGAACTCTACTGCTGGTTTCTAGTGTAGTGAAATTCTTATATAGTATCAATAGAATATTTCAGTACCTAGCAGTTGGAAGTTAAAAAGCATGTCATATTAAAATGTCTGTCACAATACCTGTTTTTTTAAACACTACCTGTACTCTTCAGTCTGAAATTTTACATCTAGTTTGAGCTAATTATTTCCTCCTCTCAGTCATGAAACAAAGTTAGAGCAATGAAATTTTGTAAAAGATGCCTTTAACATTCTCACTGAAAAGCATTTTGCTGCAGTGCTTCGGTTGCAAACACTGCAGAGCAACTGTAAATAAAAAGCTCATTTCTGTTGGAATGCGAGAAGACAGGGGAGATACTCCCTTATATAGAGTATCTCATAAACCCACGTTTGAGATCAAACAGAGTTTGAAAGAAATCAACAAAGAGAATGTAATTGTTTATTGCTCAGTCTCGAGAGGATCCTGTCATAAAAGGATCAGTCATCAAGAGCAACTCTCTTCTGACCACTGCACCAGCCAAAGGGGGAGGGAAAGAGGGAGAGGGGAAGGAAACGGGGAGAGATTCTGTCACAGGAGACAATCAAGGTTGTTTGCAGGGAAATGAAAGGTTTTATCTTTGATAAATACACGAGCGTTTCACAAAGGAGGTGGCAGCAACCGAGGAGGGAGACCGACCGCCTTTCCCTCCCAGGCGGCGAGGCTGGAATCAGCTGCCGCCTGCGCTCGCCTGACAAGCGGCCGAAGGGCCGGAGCCGCCTGCCCCGGGACCGCTTACCCCTTCCCCACACCCGGGCGGCGAAAAATCGGCTGTTTGGAAGGAAAAAACCAAAATAAACAAACAAACATACCCCACACACACACTCGCGCACACCCACTCACACAGAAAAACCCACCCCCGCCTCACAGCGGGCCTCGGCGGCCGGCACCGGCCGATACCCGGACGGCGAAACCTGCGCTCCCCGCTGCCCCCCGCGGAAACCGCCGCGGGCGCGGGAGGGCGCCGGGAGGCGGGGAAGGAGCCCCGTCAGGCGGACGTGAGGGCAAAGCCTGAGGGGACGCGGCCCTCGACCTGTCACGGCCGGTGCAACGCCGAGAGCGGCTGGGCGGGCGGAGGGGGGCGGCAGCCCCTCGCTGAGGGGAGGAGCGGGAGTAGGTGGTGTGTGTCTCCCAGAAGCCAGGGACGGCGGTGACCGGCGGCCCCACCCCCGGCGGGGAGCCCGACGGCGTCTCCCCAGCACCGTCGCCCTCTGCCCCGGCCGGCCGGGGCACAGGCGGGAGGCGACGGCGGCGCCGCGCACTCCATCCGCCGGCCCCGCAGGAAAAGGCAAGCCGTCCCACCGCCCGGCAGAGCGGCGCCAGGCCGGGAAAGCGACAACGCCAAATCAACCCCTTCCCACTCACCGGCATCATCTCCGCAGCCGTCCCCCAGCCAGCCTCGCCGAAGCAGCCGCCGTGCCGTGACAGGCCTCTCCTGCCGCTGCCGCCGCCGCCTCTCACCGCGGAGGACGCCGCGCTCGCCCTGGCGGCTGTGACAGGTGCCTCCCGCGCGCCTCGCTCCCCGCAGCGGGCGGAAGGAAGAGGCGAAGGCGGCGACGGCGGCCAGGCTCCCAACCCCCCTCCTCCTCCTCAGCGCGGCGACGGCGGCCTCCCTGCCTTCCCTCGGTGCTTCCTGCTCCGCTCCGCCCGCGCCGCGCCGCCCCGACAGGGGTTAACCGCCGCCGCGCCCTCATTGGCCGAGGCGGGAAGGGCCGGGGGCGGGGTTGGCGGGAGGCGCGCGGCGGGCGCGCGCGGCTCGGGAGCGCGCTTCGGTGCTACACGTGACCGCGCGGAGCCGGGCTCGCGTCCCCCTCTCGCTGTCGCCCCACGGGTGGTTGCCGTCGCCCTCCCGCTGCGTTTCGCGTGGGCTCAGTCCCGCCCGTTCTTTCCGCGGGTCTCCTCCTCCCCCAGTCTGGGCCCTTGGCGGGCGCTGCCTCCTGCGGGCGGGTTGCCGCGAGGGAGCGGCACCGGGCGCTTTCCACCCCCGGAATGCGGGGAATGCGGTGGCGAAGGGGTGAGGCGCGACCCGCCGGGGTTGCGGGGAGCCGGGGGGTAACGCGTGGGCTAACGCGTGGGCTGTCGGTCTCCCGCGGGCAGAGGGGAGCGCCGCGGTGTCAACCCCCGGCGGTGCGCGAGGGAGGGGGCTTCCCGGCAGCTCGTCCGGGACTACCGAAACGCGCCTCGGTGTGCCGCTGCTCCTGGTGGCTAGGGGAACGTCACCTCTAGCGTCACCCTCGTTTTACCATCCCTTCGCCCGCGCGTTACTCCTTTTCTAGCAAGAGAGGTGTTTCTGTCCAGGACCGTGACGTCAGGCTCCTAGATTTGGTCTCGTGTTTGAAAGTAAAGTTTAATTTCTTGGTTTTCTGGTGTCTCGTTCTGTAGAGCTACAACGGCAAGATGAAAGTTAACAGCTTGGAAGAAGCCAAGCTCGACTCTTAAGTCAAAACATCACCATATGTTAGCGCTGCGACACATGCAATGTCGACAAATCTCATATTGCTGTGAGTCTTAAATCCCAGCCTACAAAATACGTGGACCCACCCGGTGCTTCAGCTGTTGCTGTAAATGGCTGGTTTACAGTCTTTTAACTTTTTTTGTAGAACACCGTGACACATCTCAGCTAGGAGGGAACAAAATGGTAACTTGGGAAGTTTTTGAGAGGAGCTTAGATACCGTTTGTGTAAATCTGAGGGTAACTGATAATAGCGTATTAATCTCGAATATCAGCTTGTATGTTAAATGTAACCTGTTAATGTAAGACTCTATACCAGATAATTGCGTAAATTGTCTTAATATATACATGCGTAAGACTTCACTGCATATCCTTGTCAGTGTTATGTGCAGCTCTGGTGTCAGCTTTGTGATAGGTCAAAGCTTCTTATAATAAATCAGTCCTATGGGAAAACCTATTAGCATCACAAGATAATACTTTGTCAGTTTAAAATTATTTTGCAAGTACTATTTGGAGTGCTACTTGCTCACAATAATACTATTGTCATACTCATTTTCTTGTAAAACGTGATTCTATCTGCATGCACAGTTTTGGAAATGGGTAAGATCATGATTCTTCTGACCCAATAGAGAACTTTAAGATCTGCTCAGAATAATAGTATTAATCCTGCAACTAGGCTGACCTGAAATGAAACCAGCTATAATGTGCTCATAGTTATGTACGTTAAGGAAAAAAAAAAAAAGGGGGGAGTTTATCATCTTCAAATTCATATCAAACTTTAGTGAACAAAATAATAGCAGTGAATAGAAATGTACTGGTCTTCTTACTCTTAGTTGTGAAATTCTAATTTTAACAACAGGGGAATCGTGCACCTTTTGTCACACTTGTTCTTTAAAAATTATGGTCTTTCTCATTAACCAGGTTGGCTTTTTTGCCAGCGATTCTTAAATGATGGTATATAATTTCTTTGCTGGTATAATTTATAGCTGACTTCTCCCCATTTTCAGTGATTGATAATAAAATCTAAAATACTGTGTTACCCCGCTATTACTTTTCCATTGCAGCAGGAGGAATGCTGACAAAACGAGAAGTGGGAGAATCTGGTGTAGACAATTGCTCCTGGGAAGGCAGGCGCTCCTCCGTGCAGTGCCTCTGTTGGAATAATGGCCTCTAGTATAAAAGTTTGCCGACCTTGCGTTGCTTTTGGCAGATGCAGGTTCAGCCAATGCAGCAACCAGACAGACCGGATACCTTGGACCAAGAGGGAATGTCTTCAAAAGGTAGAGTACGTACTCTATATGCAAGTCTGTTCCTATTCCTGTTTCTGCTTTCCTTGAAAAAACCCACTTGCCTCATCCCTTCCCACCTCCATTTTCCCACAGAAATTAGGAAAGAAGGAGGAAAAAAAAAATTACAAATCTTTACAAAGCATAGACTTAGAACTCTACCTGCAGTGTGATAAATTAACATTTCTCCCACAGAAGAATCTTTTTGGGAACCACTGTTTTATCAGACAAGGAACTGAGCAGCCATTATAAAAATCTTCCGATTCCAACTTAGAATATATACAAATGTTTTGTTTACTGTGAGCAGGAAGGTGGTCACGTGTAATAATGTAGTTTGTTTTTCCCCCCACCCCGTTGCCCATGCATTGCCATGCCAAATGACCGGTCTGACTTTCTAGAAATTATGTTGCTTGGCCAGAGGGGCCAGTGATAACTACAAGTTAGTTGTCTGTCAGATAAGTGAGGTTGTGTGAAAGCAGTCATGATTTGGGGAATGCCTAAGAAGATAAGGTAAGAGAATTTGGTTATGGAAGCAGATAAAGCCAGAGATACAGAACCCAAATTATTTGCTTCCAAATATGTTCCCTTTGTGAGAGGTGCTCTACAGGAAAAGGTTTGTGCTTATTTGTTGGTGTAAGTATTAAAACATGATAGGCAAATACCTTTTATGCTTCTCTTGGTTCTTAAAAAAAACAGAGCAATACTATTTAACTTTACAAATTGAAGCCACTATAGCTGAACAGACATTTATTCAACTTACAACATAAAAAATGAAGAATTACTGTTTATTAGTTATGGTAGGGTTAGTTTTTGAGATTTGTGCTGAGCTTGTGCTTAGCTAGAAATTGAAATGTATAAACTATCATTTTCGTGTTTTCCTAAAACACTTGAAATTTACAGATACACAGAGGAAAAATTATCAAAGTGTGTTTTGTATTTAACCCACCTTTATTGAAAAAAGGGATATTAACTGCAGCTAATTATTTGATCATGCACAATGTTATTCTTAGGACAAGCAGAGATTCCCAAAGATACAGGTGGGAGACTAATGAGATTTTCAGGAGCACTACTGATGAAGTTCCAATTCCTACTTAGGTTTTTTAAGTATCTTCTAGCGAGATTTTTCAAAAGTAGATGCTTTCTAAAACTATTAGGTCTGAATCTCTCCTACTTCTTTTTTATGCATAGACAAAAGGAGGAAAATGAGCTTTCCTACCTTATTGTATCCAAGTATTTGTTGAGAAGCTTTTCTGGAGCATAGGAAAATGTTTTCAGGCTTTGGAGGTGTCACAGGAAAGTAAGTGTTTATTTTTAATTAATTAAACGCTTTTTCTTTTCATGTGGTATTATTTTTAAATAACTATTTATAGCCAGAAACAGTCTCAGAGGTCAAACATTTAGGGTGGGATGCATCTTATCCAACTTTAGTAGCCTGGAAGTTAGGCGTGCAGTCTCAGTCAGTCATCTAGGCTCCTTCTCTGGATAAATTGGGATGGGAAGGGAGAGGGGCAGTTCTGCAGGCAATTCATTCCATGCTGAGATACTTATCCCACTATCTAAATCTCTTGGCCTTTGAAGGTGCCTATCTCTCTATTGATTAAAGATGGAGCCTGGATGACTAGCTCAGATTAGAGAGCACGTTTGGATGGCTACAGTTAGGATGGGTTTCCTCACAACTGGCAGAATAAAATCTCTAAAGAGTGAGTTATGGGTTAGGAGTGTTGGGGTTTTTTGTGTATGTGTATTACAACAAAATTAATGTACCCTTTCTAAATGAATAAGGGGATTACTTTATTACAGAATATAACTCTCCTTTCAAAAATTACACTAAGCATTTGCTGTAATGCAGGTGGAACTGGCCATGAGCAGGTAAGCAATTTTAGAAGTTGAAACACAGAAGTACTTCTAACTTGCCAGGCAGTTAACATACAGGTGCAGTGCTAGGTAACAGATGATACAAACAAAAAACCTAAGTATTTCAAGGAAAGTTTCACAGCAGGCAGCTTAAAATCTTTTGCGAAATACTGTGTAAAGTAAGTGTGTATATTTAAAAAAAAGGTATTTTAATTTGTTACTGTGACCTTAAGTAACCTCTTACTCCAGAATCAAGCTGACTTCCTAAGGCTGCAACAATAAGGAATTCATAGTGAACCGTAGTCATATGCTGTCATGTTTGAATTCATATGCAGCCAATGCATTGTAAACCCCACCAAACCTGTTCAGAGATAAACTATAAATAATAATCTAAAGGAAACACTTTGATGTCTGTTTTGTATACAGTATTTGAGACACGTGAATAGGAGAAAAATACTTTTTCATCACTACCTTGTAATATTCTAAAGTAATGTATGCTGGACTAGATGACTAATGTTCTAAAGTTTCCATAGTACAATCCACTCAGTGCATCATTCTGAAAAGGAGCATAATAATTAAAGCAGGAGTGAAGCCATGGGATCTGTCTACAGCATAGCTGTGCGCACTTCCTGGGGATTTGAGTGTCTGATATGTCATGTGTTTCAGCCCTGCATTTGGTGGATTAGCAATGTAATTTCTTTAAACAATAACATAAATTGTATGCTTAATCCAATACGCATGATGCAAAAGAGCGTACTTAGTGGAGAATGCTGTGGCCTCACTGCAAGTGTGTTGCTGTACATTCTCACAAAATTCTTACACTAATAGGTATTGTTAATTTTTTATGTTGAAGCTATAGCTCTACAAGACAGATTACACACCATCGTTTTCACAGGCAGAAAATCTTATTCTGCTTCCCTGTAATTTATAATGATGAAAACATGAACTATATTCGAAGGGGTGGAGAACACACCACCTTAAATGTCCTGGGAGAGGTTCTCTCTACTTGTACCTTTAGCCTTATAACCATTTGGGCTCTCAAGATGTTTCTCTACAAAAATCTTTTTTCTTAAATTTTCAATATGCCCATGATGAGTGGAAGTATCTGACTAGCTAGATGATGGGTTATTGGTTGAAACATTAATGACTGGAAAGAGTAACAAGTTAATCCTTCACTCTTTACTTTTTTTATATGCCACTTCGTTTTGGGTATACGACTTGGCTAAAGTTTGAGGGGGAAAAGGATGGGTCATGTTTTGAGTCCAGCCATTTCATTTGTTACTGTAAGTCTAAAATTGTTCTCAGGTATCTCAATCATGATTCAGTGAGTCAAGTACTCAAGTGTTTTTAACAATTTCTGTATGAAGTGATTTCAAGTATTTCCTCTCTATTAAATTCTAACGCAGAATTCTGTGATACAGGATTAGTTTTTACCCCATGCTGCAAAAATACTGGGCAGCTAACCTTCAACTTTTCTATTAACCATCACTTCCTTGTTTAAGATGAGCAACTATTTTATTTACTGTAATTTAAAACAATCTGCTTTCTTTTCTTACGTTTACTGCTGGACCAGATGCAGGTTTGTTTTCACATTAAATCTGTATTATTCCCATATTCAAACTCAGTAATTCCCAATTTGAAATGTGCGTCTTCTAGAATATGTCTTTTTCTTGGTTAGCTTACTTGAGGTAAGTAGGTCAGAGGGTATGATGTACTTGGTTCCTGCTGTTGTACCTGGTAATGGGTGAACTTGAAGGATTGCAGCTTGGAAGGGGAGATTAGGAAAGTCCTTTGCTTGATTCTCAAGTCTGGGATATACTGGAAGGTGTTTTTCAGAGACAAGGCGATGTGCAAAGAAGACTTGGAGAGAAAAACATGTCTCTGAGCAGAATAATACATATAGAAGGGGAAAGAAACTATAAACCAAATTAAATGTGTATTTTTTAAAAAACACCACAGTAGTCTGTTTATAATTAGTATTTAAACAACTACATTATTAAGACTACGCTACTGGAAATAACATTCTTTAGCTTTTTTGGTGTGGGTACTCACCACAGATTTTACAGATCAGAATACACAAGGTAAGTTTCCTCCAAAAATATGATATAGAATATTGAATCCATTTAAATAAAACACCATTACAATGTTGAAACAGAATATGTTTATGATTTAAGATACACCACTATAGAAAACATTTTTTTAGAGATATATATATATATTTTTTAAAAACCCCAAAACTACAACACCTTAAGTGATCACTTTTTGGACTTTTTGATTACCAAAACATGTCACAGCATGGCTGTCTTCTATATAGGTGTATAAAATTTATTATGATACTGAGTTTTTCTGTCACAGACACTTTTTTAATAGTGCATTTTTATAGGAGAGAAGCTGCACTCATAATCTGACCAGCAAATGTAATTTAAGATATTTGCAGTGATGCTGTTTTCACGTTATAAACAAAAATACTGGTATTATCCCTTTCTGATGCTTAAGTTTCATCTTCTTTAACTGTTTGTACAAATACTGCTATTCCGGGTAGAACAATTATGTTCTAGTCCTGGGAACATTAATGAGACAAATTGATTTTGCCTCTTAAGTGCCATGATTTCTAGTCTTCCAGATACATATTTCTGAATATTTTTTATTTTTACTGTTGTGATCCTACGACAAGGTTTACTGCAATTCTTAGCTGCATAAACAGAAGAATGTCAACAGTAAAGGGAGATGAACTGGATAGGGCATTGATGGATAGGCCTAGAGATAGTGACAGTAGAAAAATGTATCACTGGTATGTGTTTAGAATCTATTTTAGGTTGATTTAGTCAAAGAAGATGTCATAATATGCAGCTGAACCTCAGAAGATTTGAAAAGACTGGAATGTGTTCGTCATGGAGTACACAAAATAATAGCCTACTTGCTTGGGTATGATTAGATGCTACTTTAAAGGTTTGTCTCTTATGTCTCAAACTCAAAACCAGTATTTCTATTCTATAAAAGAACAAGCTACAGCACAAGGTAAAATAACTTGAATCTTTTATCTTTTTTTCCAATTGCTATGTGAAATTTCTACACAATTGTTTTCTTGCCTTCTGTTTTTGTCCTTCAAGACAGACCTGAGTGCATGTTTAAATTAATAGCCTTAATTTAAAAAGAGGTGTGATAGTTAGCATTAATAAGAATACGTAAGTTAAAAGCAAAGTAAAAATATTTTTGGCAAGATTCCTTTTCTAGTTGCATTACTCCAAAAGAATTAACTAAATCAAAGTATGCTGAAAAGTATTTATGTCTTAGTGTTTACTGAAACAAGAGTCAGATCCTTTGTTAAAATTGGTATGACTCCAATTCTTAGCTTACTGAAAGAAATGCATAATTTAAATTTTTGCTAAGTATTTTAAAGAAGTGTCTTGAGGTCCTAACTGGGAGCCAAAAGTATTTTCTTTTCAGGCTGAATGTGATATGATATGTGGAATACAACAAGGAGTATAAGGAGTGTGAGGTAGAGAATTTAAGCAAGGCTATTTTTTAATACAAGTACATTAAACTAAAAGGTATACCTGAAGCATCAAGGGTAAAGAGTCAGTAACAGTGCTGCAAAAAAGTACAGCTTGAGACTGCTATATATATCCTCAAGATAAATAATGGAGTTAATGATAAAAGTGGAAATGCTTTTGGTTAGACCCAAAAAAAAAGGGTATCCTTCCCTCTATTCTTGGTCCTGTATCAAATGCCCGTTCACATTCTAATCCATTTTAATAATCCCCTCCTTTCTTCTCCCATAATATTCTGGTTGTATTCAGTTTAGTTGTTGCCATTTTGCTTGTTTATATAGCATTCCTTGTGAAATATCTCACAACAGTTTCTATTTCATACCTAAAGAATTCCCCCTTAATTGCAGCAATTCTTAGTATTATCAAAAGCATGCTAAACACAACAGGTTAAAACAAGAAATAAAGACTACAACTGATACTGCAGGAAAAATCTGTGTAGGCAGAAGTAGTCATCACAGATGGGATTCATTCAGTATACTGCTGTTACTTCTACCACCCACAGAATCCCTATTATCATTTTCTAGCAAACACACTTCATTAGCTCTGAAGAAATCTCTATTGTTTGTTCCAGCAGATAGCTGAAGTTACTGTGATGATATGGATGGAAAATAGTTAAAGATCATGTAAATAAAAAAAAAAAGTTACTTTAGGTTTTTGAAGGTCATAATAATTAAAAAGTGTATTTTCATTTGATGACAACCACTAATATAATCTGACTAGCAGAACCACTTTCAAATTTATCCTTTATTACTAAAAGTATTCTTCCTGCAATTATTGAGCATTAGGATATTGTGGTACAGTTGTTGTCCCTGTTCCCCCCTTTGTTCATTTGTCCCAATTAATTAAGTGATACTATAAACTTGATAAAGCGATACGCTGTCACAGAGGAAGGAAGCAAGGTTCTGCCCTTTTGCTGAAGCACAAGCTGACACTCCTGATTTTGTATACAGGGTGAAGTTCTGCATTCTTTTTATTCCTGTGACAGTGATGACAATTCTTATGGGAGAGACAGTCCTTTGATCATGTGCGTAGCTGGCTATGAGGAGGAAACTTGCATTAAATTACTGTAAGGGACACAATGAATTAGGAAAGCTAGGTGAGTGAATGGGAAGCTAGAAGTTCTGATTCTTCTGCCCCTTTTCTGCAAAAAAAAACCAAACAAAAAACAACACAACACTGTTGTGCTGTAAAGCAGCTTTGCTGTAAACGGGGTCAGGAGATGGATCCAAATTAAAACAGAAAAACCCTAAGTGCTTGTTTTGATATTTTAGAGGGGAAAAAAACCTCCAAAATTACGAAAGATTGCCTGACCCAATTCACAAATAGTTGTATCAGCACAACTATGAGGAGCACAGCACTGTGGTATAAGGGTGGAAACTCCACAAGTTGGTGTAGCTGCCAGAGTACTCATACTGTTAAAACCACAACCAAAGAAATCATAGTACCCTTAGCAGAATTTAATTAAAACTTCAAAATAATCCATTCTTGTGGTGGTCAGTTCATTTTGAGGTAGGGGAAAGTAATTGTGTCCAAGTACAATTTTAAGTTTGCCTGCAGCAGTGCAGCAGACTACAGGAATTTCTTGTTTACGAGTTCTTCATAAATTACCAAATCAGAGTCACATGGCTTTATATTCTTAAAGTAAAGAGATTATTAGCTGCTAAACATTAGTTGCTAAAGGTCATGGAATTATAGTATGAAGAGATTGCTGTTCAAGCACTATCTTGTCACTTCTTGTTTCTCCGTTTACAGAATTGTTAACCAACATATTTAATGCCTCAGGGAATCTCCATCTTACTATTCTTTCCTTCCTAGTAGCTTTACAGATTTCCGTGAATGAAACAATAGCAATTTCACACATTGATTACCTCAGTTAATTTAATTTCAGCCATCTGGGGGTGATGTCACATATAATCACCTGTGTCTAACAAGCACCTGATAGTTTTCCTTCCTTAGGGACTAAAAGTACAATACATGTATACATACCAGCTCTGTATCAGGCTGTATTTGCACTACAAAAAGTGGTTTGCTATCATGATTCAGATAAACAGGAGACTGGTTCAGCTGTTTTACTTTAGATCATTTCCTGCAACTTTACTCATCCTCACAATTAACATGAATACACATTTGGTTTTTTTTTCCAAGTTAGCCATTAAAGAGGTTATGTAGGCTGGGCCCTGTGACTAATGTTTCCTTAGCTCTGACTGTATTTTGCTGCTCCCCTAGAGTATTCCATAATACTTCATTAGCATGCAGGGGATACTCTGAGATTCCTAATTGTAGGACAACGCTTGAAAATATTCTAGAAATCTCAGAGCTCCACAATGAGAAATCCTGGCCGTAAGTACAGAAGTACTTGTACTGTAAAAAGACCACATCTTACATTAGCATTGTCATTATTAATACAGCTCCCTGCTGCTGAGCTTTCATGTTCTCTATTGGTTTAAAAAAAAATAAAAATTACCAGTGACAGAGCAGAACTTGGCCAAGATGGTGCTGCAGTTCCTAGATGAGGCTTTTCAACCCCTATAGGAGTTTGTTGTTCCACTAACATTGCAAAGGTAATAAACAGTCAGTTTTTGTCATTGCTGATGCCTTATCACAGGCAACAAATGAAAAATGCAGTTGCTGAACTATTTTACTACACAAAGTTTAAATGTAATCCTCTTGTTTTAGAAACGTCAGCAATATAAGGAGGCAGCAGCTAAACAGGAACAGCATGATCCGTCAATGAGCAGTAAGCATTTTCCCCACCAGTGTTTAATTGTGAATCACGGTGATTATTACCTCCACGTATTAAAGTCCTGATCTTAAATAGTCATTTGCATAGAAAATAAGTTTGTTTCAGAGATGAGGCTTGTCTATACAGACACTTAACTGGAACAAGAAAACCTTTTTAAGTTAACCTTAGAAATCACCTTAGCTACATTAGAAAAAAGGGCACATGTTCTAAAATAATTCACTTCAAGGGTATTCCTTTGCAATGCTTCTTTACCTAGGGCTACACCCCAAATGCCAGTGCTCCAACCAAAACTGATTACTCCTTCCACACCTCACTGTAAGTAAGAAATAGCGCTTATGATGCCTTAGCTAACTTTCCCCTATTGTCTTCTATACTACCTGGTATGCTTCAGCATAGGGGAGCAGAAAGTTTATAGATAGTACTACAGGTGCTACACATTATTGTTGATTTCTGCTTTTGAGTCAAGACACTGACTGAAAGTTAATTTCTTCCTCCTGTATCCCACTCAAGTTAAAAAAAAAAAATCAACTTAAACACAAACACCAGTTTTACTTCCCTTATCTTTTGCAGAGATTTGTATGTTAAGAATCACAATCAGGAAGACATATTCTGCAACCTTCATAGAAATTTCTGACAGAGATGCACTAAGAACCAGTTGCAGATAGATTACTGCAGTAGAAATTGTAGTTTTCAGAACCCAGACATAGCCAACCATATGTTCTTTCTTTCCCCACTAGTAAATCAAGCAAGTCAGATATCATGAAGCGTTAAGAGTTGAAGTAGGTTAAGTTTACCTCAAAGTGCAGTTAACTGTGCTCCAAGGGCAGGTTAGCAGAAGCTCCTCTTTCTTTTCAATTAACATCTAGATCAGACAGCATGTTGATGTAGCTCAGTCCCAGTGTACTAGGTTCTAGCTTAGGTGAGGCAAATCCTGTAGTGATTAATGTTTTTTCCTTAGCTTGTTTTCCTCAGCTCTGTAATTGAAATTGCTAAAGCAGGTCATTTGAAGTATGTGTAGTATCTTAGGAACTCTAACTTAGGAACTCTAACTTAGTGATCATAAATTTGCATTACAAATGCACATATAGCTCCTTACCTAGCATAAATTTTCAATCTGAAGCACTTATTAACTATACCGCAACTCTGACCCACCCTGTAATCACCACTGGCCTAATATCTGTTCATTTGAAGCTCCATTTTCTTCTAGTTTTTATTCTCTGTTCCCCGCTTCTGGATGCACTTGGTTTTATGTAAAGAAACAAATAGTGACTTCTTTCTACTTCTCATTCATTCTTCTGCGGTGAGGAAACACTGAAAAACCCATATAGAAATGACGAAAGAATCAGCTAAAAACATATCAAGGGAAGATGCAACAACAAGGAAAACTGTGGATAGTGGAAAAAACGTCAAGAATGTATGAAAAGATAGATGTCACCTATTCTTTTCAAATTGAGTAATGCTATACCTCCCTTTAAAAAAGCTTTCAGAGAAATACGACTCCTAAATTTACTCTACTCATAGTAAGTATAGCTATTAAGCTTAAGCAGAAGTATAAATTTTGAAGAAATTAAAGGCAACCAGTGTTTGGAATGTTCACCATCAGCAGGTGAAGTTACCAAGCTCGTGACTATTCAAATACAAAATACTTAAGTTATGGCCAGATTCTGCAGTCAGAGAGATTGAAAAGCAAAACTTCAATCAAGCTGAAAGATTTAAGATGTTTCAGTGAAATAGTTAAAAACGTGTATGTAAGCATTAAGTCATTAAAATGACTTAAGCCTCTTAATCTTCTCAAAAGCAGATTAGGCTAAATTTAAACAAAACATGACATGAAGTCCAGTTTTGTTTTATACTCTATGTATCCTTGGTACAGAATTCAGTATGTACAGTTCTAAAAACTGATTTCCATACGATAGAATAGGTTCCTAGAGTCTCACAAATGTACTACTAGCTATGGAGTTACCTCAACAGTGCAAAAAACACTAATGACCCACCCTAGTAATACATATATTACTTCTACATTTTCAGGAAAAAGGAAAACTCTTTGAAGTCAGGTTAAGTGTTTATGCTCATATGAACTGCTGCCACACTGCGTGATTTCATTATTCCCTTTAGATTCTGAGATTTTTATAAGCTCCAATGGCAGATGAGGGCCCATGTAATACCAATTTTCTCATAGAATGTGGGCATGTTTTTACTTACTCCTTTGTAAGATTTGTGACTAAAGGAAGAGCCTTTCAGAGTTAACTCCTTAGTTCTACTGAATATGAAGAGCAAAAAAAGATAGTTGCCAATAAAGTACTTTTTAAAAACCTCTGTAAACATTTTGCATAGTGCTTTAATAACAATACAGATTTTATTTTTAAACCTTGCAGAACTAAGAACACTTTTAAAAAAATCTAAGGTTTTAGAAAAGTTTTGTACCCTTAATTATTGCACCACAAGTTGACAAAAAGCTGTGAGTATGCCTCACACTTGGCATACTATTAGATGGCATTTTAAAAGTAAATGGAGTATTTCAAGAGTTGCAGCCAGAAAAGATAGCATTAAAAAACGGGGGGGGAGGGAAGAGGCTTAATGCTGTTCTAAGAAATGTCAGTTAATTCTATTATGAAGTTTAGTTATAGAAATTTGGTCATTTTCAAAGTATTATTGAAAAAGTTTAACACGGAACTTGGAAGAACTGTAGAAAACAAAAAATACTTATTCTAAAAATTAGGTTGACAATACACTCCAGCGTACTTTGTCCAACATGTTTAATTCCTCGTTGCTCAATGGATTTATTCTTTCTCTAATTACATCAGATGGATCAGGTACAGTTTTAGAATTAACTTCCCTATGGTTGTAACTTGCTTCATTTATAGTAAAGATGATGAAACACCAAATTCATACTCCCAGAAGAGGTCTTTAATGATGGCCAGCACCAGAGGACTCTGAAACAAAGACACGATTTAGACTGTTCAAACAGTAGAGCGAATCAATTCAGGAACATAGTTCAGAACCTAGAACAGACAACTGCGTATACATCTGAGCACAAGAATTGGCAGATTCAACTCCCCTGTCAAATAAAACAAAACCCTCAAACTACATACATAAACTTGGCCAATACTAAAAACCCTCTTTCACAAGTTTTAAAGCATTTATTATAGGCAAACATTCATCGTTCCTCAGTTTTCATATGGTTCTTTCTAAATTACAGTTTATTTATGCTATTATCCTTAAGTCTATTGGGCAGTATTTTCACTAATTGCACATTTAAAAATTTTAATAGTCCTTGCATATACAAATTCAACTGGGAGCAAATGGGCTATCTATTATGGTGCAGAAAGTAACTGAGATACAGCAGCTCATGAAAAATTAAATTCCAATGTGATTTTAGAAGAAACTGTCCATAAATATCTAAACACTACAGAAGATGTAAAAATACAAATTCAAAATATAAGTTTAAACGTCTTAGTTTCCTGACAGCTAAAATAGCAGCTACTCTTGAGATCCTGCTGATTTATGTCAGAACATTAAACGGTTGTTACTATTATTTAAAAGAATTCCTCTCCTCCCCTCCCCCCCCCCCCAGTCAAGGCATACAACTTCCATTCCACTACTAAAACCTATGCAAAGGACACTTCAAGACATCTGTGCAGATTGACAGATGTTTCTAGGTTATAAAACCATCAATACAACCAAAAGTAGAAATTTTGAAGTAGTCTTTAAACATTTTCTGAATCCGTAACTTAAACCCCAAACTTACATAAAATACATAGAGCTAATTTTTACTGCACTTATTTAAAAAATGCAACAGGGTATTAGATATTTAATACTTACTATCTGCCACTGCTTTTTTGCCTGGAAAAATAACGAAAAAACAAGATGAACAATGACAGTTTAAAAAAAATATTTCCTATTTATTTTTTGCAGATACACTTCAATTACATTATACCACTTATGATTTGTTAATTTAGCTTGAACAACATTTAAGAAATGTACATCATGTACTTTCCATGGTACATGTCAGTAAAAGTTATATTAATTTTTTAAAAGTTGTTTGTTTTTCATTAACTAGGACTCCATGCATTTAGAAATTGTAGCCATCAAGACTCCTACTGTAATTCAAAAGAAACGTATACAGAATGGTACTATTTTACATACTATATGGATGTATATACACACAACATACTGGTGTAAACCGAAGTGGTAAGAATACAGTTTGCTTTAAAATCTCCCTTTGTAAATATAAAAGCTTATTTTACATTTCAATTGCACTTGTTCTCCTAAAATACTGATTCACAGTGATCAGACAAAAATAGATGGAAAAAATTCTTCATCAGGAAGACAATCATAAGAGGTGGTACAATCTCGACCCTTGGAAATATTAATTTGAATTATGACTAAGGCCATAAGCAACCTGATCTAACTTTGATTTAACTACTTGAAGCAGTGGTTTTGACCAGGTAAGCTCAAGAGGTCCCTTACAATCTAAGTTGTTCTACAACATACTCTTTCATAAATTTATGCATTATTTGCAAAACCGTTCCCCAAACTGCGGAAAGGGTTACTGCTATTAAAAGCTATTTTCACTTTAAAATAATGCTTAGCATACAGTTGCCCCATACCAAGGTTTTGGCCCTCAAAACCTTACACCACCACACCTATTTTCTAAATCATAAATGAAAATAAAAGTAGCATGACATGAACACAAACTTGAAACAGTCTGTCAATTTTGAATTCTAAAGCAAAAGTGAAACTATTTTTTTTTTCTCTCTGTCTGTTCAACTTCTTATATTTACTTAAGCTTGTAAGCGTAGTGTAACAGTTTTGGATGTGCTATAAGTTATTTGGACAAAGCTAGAGAAATCTTGAGGTAAGATCACTCAGATGTTTCCACAGTGAGGGATTCCCTTCCCTCTCAAGTCTGTCCACAGTTTATAACATTTCATTGTTCATGAGAGCTAGTAAAGGGTTTGACTTGGATTTTTTTCAGCATAGCCTAAATTGAAGTGCAGGACCTTTAAGACACCGTATCTGTTGCACCCTTCTGATTTGAGGGACCTGGCCATTCAAATTTATTATTTTTACATTAGATGTTCTGTTTCTTCCTCTGAGAAAGTGATCCAGTATCACCAAGTAACACACATTTTGGTGTTCAGTGATGCACCTCACATTCTGAGGTGCATCAGCCCAAAATAAACTTACTTTGGCTTTCACAAGTCCACATAAGAAAACCTTTTATAAACAGTATTTTTTTGCAGATCTTGAGTAAAACCCAAAAACATAATGATTCTAAAAAAAATTCTAATCAAAGCAAGTTCTAGTTCAGAACAGTCTTACATTCCCCTTCAGCACAAATCTACAGGAAAAGACTCTGTAACTCTACGCTACAAGTTAGATGTGGATTTTTAAAACCAATTCCTATGTTACCTAATCTTCATAATGTAGGCACAGTTACACTGGTATTTGAGTATTTTTATTAGTGTAACCTTCTACGCTGTGCATGTTAAAACTTCTAAATTTTTATGGCAAAGACCTGGCCTTAAGCAAGGGTGTTAATTTGTTATTTGCTGGATATTTTAAATAACTGATTTCTAACTGTTAAAGATATTCTTATCTATAACCTTATCTATAAAGTAACAGCTAATGAAGACTATAATGCATAACTTACCACCATAAGAAATTTTGTAATAGGCATAAGCTGTTAATGCTACACCAACCCATATTTCTTGATACACGGTAGTGAAGTAGAATTTCATGGCTCTCAATGACTTTGGAATCATGGTCTGCACCATCTGAAAATGATAAGAAGTTTTGCAATGGTGAGTTTTGCAACTGTATTCTTACCTGCTATATTTTTAATATATATACACATATACACACTCCTGATATGTATCGACAGCAGGTTACAGGTTAAAAAAAAGTCCCCAAACATGCAAAAGTACTTATTCCAAAGCAAAATAATGCAAATTCAGAGTTAAGGTCACAATTTATGGACTAAGACAATTAAAAATAAATTACAGCTGATGAAAGGGTTCAAAGATGACTCAATAGAACATTTACAGAGTAGCAATAGCTAGGCTCTCCCAATCAGTGACACTTTTTCTTTTTTTTCATGTTTCCAGATTCTCTCAGGAGGAAAGCCTCATTCCAGACAAGTTAGAGAAGCTCCTTCTGCGTACTACCAAGTTAAGTTTCCCTCCCTCCTCCGCAGCATAGATGTCTCTCCCAACGTGGTAATTTCTACTCAAAATAGCAAAATAAATCATAGAATCACAGCATGTGTTGGGTTGGAAGGGACCTTTAAAGGTCATCTAGTCCAAGCCCCTTGCAGTAAGCAGGGACATCTTCTACTAGATCAGGTTGCTCAGAGCCCCATCAAGCCTGGCCTTGAATGTCTCCGGGGATGGGGCCTCCACCACCTCTCTGGGCAACCTGTTCCAGTGTCTCACCACCCTCATTGTGAAGAGCTTCTTCCTAATGTCTTAATCTAAACCTACCCTGCTCTAGTTTAAAACCATTGCCCCTCATCCGATTGCTACATGCCCTTGCAAACAGCCCCTCCCCAGCTTTCTTATAGGCCCCCTTCAGGTACCGGAAGGCCACTATAAGGTCTCCCCGGAGCCTTCTCTTCTCCAGGCTGAACAACCCCAACTCTCTCAGCCTGTCAATAATGATATGAATCATTATCAAAATAAATGATGTTAAGCTACTGAATTAATGATTTATCATGAACATTTTACTTTCAAAATATGTCCCAAAAGCAAGAAGTCTAACAATGTTTTTTTTTTCCTTTCTATGCAGCTTTGTTAGACAAACAGAAAACTGTAAGATGTTTAAAGATTACCCTAACTCCCATACAACATGTTAATACACATTTGCACCCCATTGCACTGACATATTAACACATTCTACTATGTAACATACAGCACTTCTCCCCAATAAAGTCACTATTTACACTTACTACAACCCAATATAGCCAGTTACATACATATACGGACAGTATATGGTAAACCAGAGTCCCAGGAAGGAAAAGTGGATTTAAACTTCCATGAAGTAATGCTTACTTATTTGCCATTACTAGATGTAAAGCACCCTTTGGCAAGCCTCAAAGAGCAAGGGTAGCCAATGTCAAAACAACTGGAAAAATCTATGTGCTTCTTAAAGAATGAAAGCATCTTCATGGTGATTATTATATAATTATAGACAAACCCACATCTATCTTTACATATTTATGGAACAACATTTCAGTCAAGTTTATTATTGTGGACAGATTTCCGGAAAGAGTGTTGTGCTTTCAGCAACTCTCTTAAGCACACTGCACCTCCCCTAAAGTTCCTTGTATTTGTACTTTCAGACAAATAGTGCCACAATAGCAATAATTCTGCTATAGCAAAATATAAAGGCATACTAACAAACAAGGACACTGAATAGAAAGGAAAGGATTTTCCCACCACTACAAAACACAAAGACTAAGCAATGCTATTTCCAATTAACACCCTGCTAAAAGCCGGCAGAGACCTTCCCCCAAAGCCTCGGTGGACGCGACGTTGTTCGGGCCTTTTAACTGAAATCTATCCGGAACGACACTGGATTTGCTTTCTCATTGATCTCCTCGCCATGACCCCACCGCAGCCCGGGGAACCTACCGCCCGCCCGGGCCTGACCCACACAGCTCCTGCCGCACGGCGGGCGACGTGGGTAACGGCACAGCTCGAGTGCCGCAGGCCGCGCCTTCCCACACCCTTTTCGCGGGCTGAACCACAACTGCCTCCCCGAGACACCCCTGAGCGATGCCCGCCAACAACGGGCAAGGCTCGTTTGGGCTGAAACCCACCGTTAAGAGCGGGGAGCACCCGGGCTGCGAGCGAAGGTCACCGAGCAGGGACGGGCTCCGCTACCGCCGCGGGGGACGCTGGGAAAGGACGCGCCAACACGCCAAGGCGTCAGACCAAAGCGACGCCGCGCACCGCCCCCTATAGCTGCGGAGGACCAGAGCGCCCCCCGCACGCCGCTGGCGGCCAGCGAGCCCCAGCTCCGCGCCGCGCTGCCGCTCCTCATGTCCCGTCACCTCCCGGCGCCCCTTCGGCCGCTGCAGGGCCCTGCCTGCCCCTCAGTTCGTGTCGCTGAAGAAGCCCACACCCAGCCCCAGGGCCCCTCTCACCACAGTGTTTTGCCCCATCTGCACCTCACTCCTGAGAAGGGAGCGCAGCAAGTGTCCTGTGCAAGGAACAATGCCGGGAAGCGCCTGTCGCCAGTCTTTACGTATCGCGCTGCTTAGAAAACAGCTTGTCCCGCAGGGCCGGGAGGCACCCGCAGGGTCAGAATCAGGAGGGCTGAGGCATCTGCGTGCCTGTGAGCCGCTTCCTCCCGGCGGCTGGGATTTCAGAGCCGCTCTCGGCCATTGTTCTGTGGGCGTAAGGGGCGGGAACCGATTGCCCCGGCTCCTCTGCGGGCTGAGGAAGGAGGGCCCCTGCGCTCCCCTCAGCTGCGGCGGCAGCGCGAAGCGCCGGACCGCTGGGTCACGTGCCGGCGGGGGGGGGGTTGGAGGGGGTGCATAGGGAGGGCGCAGGCGCGCTGCGCGCGAGGTGGGCTCCGCAGTGCGAAGTGCGAGGCGGGCGCCGCGTGCCGCCGCCATCATCATGCTGCGGCAGCTGACGGCGGAGCAGATCAGCGACTGGTTTACTATCGGCAAAGCCGTCGCTGCTGTCGAGTTCTTGGGCGAGGAGGCGCGGGCCGGCGCCCCGCGCAGTTCCCCTTGCCGCCTCCCGAGCCCACTCGCTGCCCGGGAGCCGTTCACGGCTGCGGGGTGAGTGCGGGGCGGCCTCCGCTCCTTACGGCAGGGAGGCGCTCCTTATGGCCGGGGCGAAGGGCCGTCTGTGAGGGCACCGGTGGCCTCCCTTCTCTGGTGTGCGCGCCCGTGGCCCCGGGTGTGCAGGGCGTTTCACCAGGGTCTGGACGGGCCTCTCTGACTCCCCAGCTCTGCCTGGGCTCGGTGTGGTCTGGTTGTGGGATTGCAGCCTGACACCCTCCTCAGTAACGTTTATGGCTGTAGTCCAGGGGTAGACGCGTTTTTGTGGTTTTAATACTTTTTCTGATTTGCCGCTTACCTCTGTTGTCTTGATCATCACTAGACGTGCTACGTGTAGGATTTTCTTTCTCTGAGGTGCGTTAGTGCTGGTGTGCAATTCTGGCAAGTGCTGTTGAAAAACTCTGGAACAATGCTAGAGAAGACCTGGTTTATTCTGATTCAGGTGTGTAGCTTAGGAATTTTGGCAGTGGCAAGTGATAAATAAAATGATATTTGGGAGTAAACACTTAAATCCCATATTCATAATATTCTCAGGGTATGTTTTTATGTGTTTTACTATTAAGTCAGTGAGCAACACTGCTGATCTGGGCTGATCTTTGTTTTCCCCTCATAGTCCCTTAATAGTATTACTGGCTTTTATCTTCTTGTTCTTAGTGGCCGATCCTTGAATGTCAAATAATTATGTTACAGTACATAAATATTTTGACCAGTAGTGTTTGATACATTCTTTGTAACTAAGCATTTCTATTTTGAGTAGATTAATCCTTTGCTTATACCAAAATTCATAAGCAAACGTTCTTAATAATAAATAGGTATTACCTACCCTATAACTTTCTTGGGAAGTTTAATTTGTTAAGCTACAAATTTGTGAAAATTTGGCTTGTTTCTTATCTGTTCTTCTTCCTTCTTTCCTCTAATGTCCCTTTCCAGGCAGAAATTTTCTAGCAGTTAAGATACTGATGTCACCTACTGCAGATGTTCTCAGTTATTTCAAACTGAATCTTTGTTTGCTTCTCTATAGGAATGTCTGTTTTATCTGAGCAGCAGTTAGCAGTCTGTTTTCCTCAGTCGACTGCTACGTGTTTTCTAGCTAAATTGTGTATGTTCATTGCTCTTGTGACCTATCTGAAGCATTTTAATTAACAGGATGAAACTAGTTCAAGGTGTATTGGCTTGTCACTCCTTGGATATGCTTTATTCTCAGATGGCAGAGTTTACAGTCCTGGAGAAGAACTCTATATATGTTTGCATAGTGTTTGCATATTGGAAAAAAAACCCAACCAAACAACAACAAAACAACCCCTTTCCCCTGCATGCTGCCTAAAGAGAAATGTGTTGTGGCAGCGCATAGTAATCTTAGTATTTAGATCAGGTTCAGTTAGTGTGTCCATGGTGGCTATAGAAAAGTGTTTTGTATGCACTTCAATATACTGAAGTATTTTTCAAAATTATGTGGAGAAACAATCTAGACTTGCATGTCTTCCATTTCCTGTGTGCTGTATAGCAGCATGGGTTGCTTTGTTTCAAGACCTCTCTCAAAGGGTGTACATTGGCTTCTGAGAAAGAATGAACCTTTTGCCTAACATCTTAACAGCAGATATTCTGACAGCTCAGCAGAGACTGTTCAGGCTATTGGTTTTTGCCGTTGCGTCATGGAAAGGACAAAATGGGCACATGAAAATATCTATCCCCTGTCATCCTTTAATGTAAAAGCGCTGCCATTAACAGCCTCTGAATCTGACTGAGCGCTACTGGTTTGTATGCAAGTAGTTAAAATTTTCCAGAAGTGACCAAACAGAATTTTATAGTGTTTTAAGGTTATCTACCGTTAATGTAGTTCCTAAGCCCAGTATGCACAAGATGTCTTGGATTTCTCGGTCTTTATTTGGGTGCCAGTAACATTTCTGTACTACTTGGGAAGGGTTTAACGAGAGATTTCTTGAACCCAACTGAGCACTGAGCCACTAAAATGTACTAAGTAATACAGAAGAAATTAGCAAGATTCATCAAGCCTTGTGTGCCTAGGCAGAGGCAAATCTACTTTGGTTAGACGGATACCCTTTTCGACTCAAAAGCCTTAGCATGTAACCTAATCGTGGGGTTTTACAGTTGTGTTAACAGAAGTTATTTTTATAGGTTGTTTTTTTTCTTTTTTCTTTCTCATCTGAGAAAAAGAAAGAGAGGATATGCATCCTAAATAGCTATTTGTGTAAGCGGGGACAGAATTTCATCATTACGACATATAAAACTTTTGAGAATAGATGATAGATGCATTTGTGTGCTGCTGCAAAATGAAAAGAACGTGTATAAGGTGTTTTTGTTTAGCTGTTTTGTTTCCATATACACTTCTGTTTCATAATTCTGGGAATATGCTTATGTTTAGGGAGTTTTAAAAATCTTGAAGAATCTTGAGGAGGTTTAGATTCAAGTAGGAAATGCTTAGGTTTTATTCACTGGCTTCTTAAGAAAGAGTTTGTAGAGCTGAAAACGAAAGAATTTCTCTCCTTTTGTTGAAGCTGCTCGTTGGATAATAGTATATTTTAATATTTCTTTCAAAACTTTGTTTCTTGGGAAAATCAAAACAAAGATTATATTTTTCAAATGCTTATTTAAGTTATTTAAAGCTGGATATACGATTATTGATGGAGACTGTCTTTCTACTTGTTTTGTCTAAATTTAGAAGTAAAAATGTGTAGGATTAATATCAAATTGGTACAGGTGTGTTATTGCACGCAAATGTGTGTAATAACTAATATTTTACCAAAATATTACTGAAACTGTCTAATGTAGTAAAGTACAAAAAAATGATGTAAAACCCTCATGTCTCCCTTAAACAGAGATGTAGAATGTGTTCTCTTTCTTTACCAGTGATGCCTCATTTTCTACGGCTTTTAAGATTATCTTGGTATCTGAACTACCTCTAGAATAGCAGTGCTAGTAATTTTGGTTGGAATTTTGATCCTTAAATAGCTCATTGATTAACTTTTTAATTCCTCTGATTATGTTTAACTGAATTAAATTTAGACCCTTAAATCCTTTCTTGTTATCAAAACAATTGTGGTTCATATTGAAACACTTAAAGGCTTAAATGTGGAAAAGGTAGTTAGTCTCTCTTTGATTTTTTGCATTTCATATGTGTAGCTTTCACCAAGTTAGCCCTTTTTTATAGCCAGCTTCTTTGGCTTTAAAAAATCGTACGCTGTTTTTTCTGCCCAACACCTGGGCAGGTGGGAGACATTGCTGCCCTTTGATATTATTATCACTTGTCTTTCTGTGAACGCAGTGGTTTGCGTCAGCTGTGTCAGAAATACCAGCTGGGTTAGTGTAAGGAATAATATAGTTTCAGATCACCTCATGCAAATCATGTAGGCCATAAATAAGAAGTGCTTAAAGAAACAGTTGCGTTCTCAAATAGTAATCTTCAGCAGGGAGATGATGACTGGCCTGCAGCCGTGTTACTGCTATCTGGTATAGTTGAAATCTAAGTGTAAGCTAAATTCCAGAAAATAACTTGTCTTGGCTGGCAGACTGAGTTACAGATTCTCTTTGTAGCACGTTGCAGTAAACCTAGCAGATTTCTTTAAAGCATGTTTAACTTTTTTTAGTTTGTTTTCTTGCTCTTACACGTTTGGTTTTTCTATGCTTTTCTCTGTTTTTAACTAGAGAGAGAGTACATAATACTTCCATCAGATGAAAGTCCTCATATTCTGTGAAGTTTACCTCATTTCTGTTTTTGACAAAATAGACAAAGCACGATCTTTAGTAGATGCCATTTTCTTAGCCTCTGGATAATTTTTTTTGCTACATCCTCTCCAGTATGCAGTTTGGTTTCTCTGTCTCCTTTCACACACACCACAGACCCCCCCAAGTATGAACACTAGAACTGGATGCAGTAGCCTAGTATCAGTTTCATCAATAAAACATGCATATAAAAGCAGGTAACCCTTTTTGTCTGTTTCCTTTGCATTGCATTGGGATTTAACATTGAATTGGCTATGATGCCTAGAAAATCTTTTGGACTATTATTCAGTGACTGCCTTTTGGTGTATGTTGTAGTTGATGGTCCTTATTTCTGGACTTAGAAGACTGCCTTTGCTTATATTAAAGTGAAATTGAAGTGAAATTTATGAAGACTGCATAAGTTGTATCCGTGGTCATCTTGTAGGGTTGTAGGTTTTTCCCCTCTACCTGTTTTTGATGATCATAAAGGAAAGTGGACCTTGGAAGCTAAATTTTTACAACTTTTTTCATCTGTTTTCCAATAGAAAGCTGTGAAGTTACCATTTTAAGAAACTAATTTATGTGAACTACCATTGCAGGAATCTTGCACATTTGACTAAATAAAAGTCATATTCTGAAACCAGCATTGTGGATGTTAATTCTCAATGTAATATGAATTCTGTTAATGCCTTTTATATGCTCAGTACCTGTTACCCTCTTTCCTGTGGAAAAGGTACTTGATGTTTAACTCTTTGGGGAGCTTTATCACTGAGGAAAAACCTTCCTTTCAAACAGTCCTGCCCTTGTGCAGGGATCCATGTCTGGATTGTTTAGAACTGCATGAAAAGAATCTGATACTCTTTATTCTGCATCGGTAGGGCAGAGTAAGTTGAGATTAGCTCTTCTGTTATTTATCCAAAAACTGACAGCTGCACAAATGGAGGGCACAGAGTTTATACCAGCTGAGTGCAGAGAGAATGAGTTTGCACATGCCTGTGAAGTTTTGTGTATTTAGTTTATGGAAAATGGAGGGACTGGTTAATTTTGGTATTGAGATGCAATTTTTTTATTCTAAACTTGTTGGAACTGATTTACTCTAGCCCTGTAGTGCTTTCTTAGTTAGGTCTACGCAGTTAGGTGGATATTGTTGCACCTTCTGTATAGATTATGTTCCACTTTTCTGCATGGAATGTTCTCTAGATTATAAACTTTCCAAAGGCTTTTTTTAAAATAGTATTTTTTCGTTTATGAAAACATTGTGCCATTTGTTTCACCCAATTTATGTTGCAGTATTAGTAAATTCTTTCTTGGGTGTGGGTTAAAAATTGTGGAACATAGGAAATACCTTTCAGTTATACGTTATCAGCTTGAGGAAATCTGAATGTTGTCTTCAGTATGTTTGAAGAAAATACCTGAGGAAGCAGTTTTCCTCCATGTTTGCAAAATAGTGCTGTCTGTCAATTGGGCTGTGTGAGTCTTGCCCATTTTTTTTTAATGATGTGGCAGACAGATTAAAAGAAGATCTGGAGATGAAGAGGTTACGTAAAAGACATGTAAAAACTTGTTACATACAGTGATGGGAGCCCAATTGGAAATGCAGCAAACTGAGTTCTGGCATATGTTTTCATTGATTTTCTGCTCTAATTGTCTGCTGTGACCGCAACTGCTACATATCCAATCAGTCTTGTAAAACTTCATCATAATAATGGCAACTGAAAAACATGAAATTTTGTTTTACTTAAATTTAAAAAGATCACCTCTTGCTTTGGAAATGATCTGTTGACTCTTCTGCTATTCTAGAAAAATGCTGTCTGATTTGATCAAAATGTTTAGGTTTAATGCAGAACCTGGATTTCAGGATAACTTCCAATAAGCCAAATGAAGAAGTACAACTACTTGAAAAAAATAATTCATTAACTTCTTAAAGAATGGAGAGCTAGGTGTTAAACGCTGTTAAATATCCAATGTTTTCATTTAGTTGTTTATCTTCACAGTATTTCAGCACATGCAGAGTACAGTTTGGAAAAAATAAACAGTACATGCAGCGTGTTAAAACTTCTGACATTGTTTTCAATTTTGAACTTATTCTCAAAGTTAAGCAATAACTGTTCAGCTACAAAAAGTATTTATTGTCTTATTTGGTATAACTGATACTATATTAAATCATCTGTCTTACACAATATAAAGTTCCTATTGAACCTAAAAGCTATGTGACAAATACACAAGTTTCACCTAACACTTTGTGGATTGATGCTATTTTATTTTGAAATGGAAAGCAGTCTTTTCTTGTTTAAATAAATCTAGCTGTATATGGCTAAAAAATAAAATACTTCAGAGGCTGTTTTCAGAAACATTACATTTTTGGTTAAAAGGTGCCTTCAAACACAACATCTTTACTATAAAGACAAAAGGAGAGTTCATAGTTAAATTTTGTATATTGCATACTAGCTATAATCAAGCATTTTCATTTCTGAACTTGGAAAAAAGGGGAGCATGTCACATTTCTTATTCCTGTGTTTGGGGATGGCAATCGCAAGAAAGGAATGCAAACGTCTACATAGCTTTTTGAAAGAAACACAAACCAACTTAACTTGATGGGTAGTAATAGGGTAGATTCCAGATTCTATGAGAGAAAGTGGGAAACATGCTTTGTGTGTTTTTGTCGACATAACTTGAAACCGTGGGGATTTCATCTTTGTCCGATTTGTTAGAACTGTCTCCACGCAGGCTGAAATGTTCAGAGCAATTTGTATTCCATGCATCTACCAGTTGGTCTTGTTGATTTTCTCTCTCGATTGTGGTAAGAAAATCTTTTAAAACTTGCTTGAATATGTAGACTATTTCCCAGGGTAAAACATCATTTTCTGCCAAAACTTCACGAAATCTAGAAACAAACAAAACCTGAAATCTAATCATCAGCATTGAAAACTCTTCTGTTTCCTCTCTGGTCTTTTGAGGGGAGGGGAAGGAGGAGGAAATGACTACATTCTGGTGTCATTTATTCCTTGCTGCCACATTTTCCCACACACCTCCCCCAAAAGATTATAAGAGGAAAAGAGCTCTAACAATGCACTGGATGTGGTCCAGCTATCATGAGGATTGAAAGCTATTGTTATTGGGTATGCCTTTTTTTTTTTTTTTTTTTTTTTGGCCCATCTGGGTAACTTGATTTAAACTGACTTTGCCCTTAGGTATATTCTGGGCTTTAAAAGGCACATAGGCTTGTTCTGATGTTTCTACGTGTCTCTAGAAAATGTATTTAAAATACAGGCATAGAAGAATTTTTCTTTGTAAAATATCGGGGGGGTTGGTTGGTTTTTAAAAAATGGGTGTGGTTTTTTTTTTTTTGTCACTGATTTGCTAGTTTTAGAAGCGTTCCAGGTATTTTGGACAGTGAGGCTGGGTTTCTGTGTAACAGTGCATTGCATTAGTGCTTTAATTTGATTTTTGGTTACTCAGTTACTATTTAATAAATATTAGGGATAAATAACAGAGGAAAAACTGTTGAGAGGTCATGTGTTTATGCATGTGAGACTTCCCTTGTTTTGGATTAGACCAGGAAAATCCTGATTAAAAACTTCCTTCAAGTACAACATATTAAAGTAAAGATGTGATTTTTAAAACACCTGTAAAAATGCATTCCAATTGCTGGTCATTGTTACTTTGAAAGAAATGTCAGAGCCAAATATAAACTTGGATTAGGTGGAAGAAACATCTTTCTTACGATGGAATACTCAAAGTTAGAGAAATGCGAAACAATTACCTGCTGAGAACAGTTCCCATTTGGCAAGGCTGGATTTGTGAACACAGAACTTCAAGCTGCCGTTGCTCAGTAGCTGGAATTGTTGCTTGAGGGTTTTGGTAGTTCTTTGGTAGCCAGTTGTAATCCATGCCAGTCTTTTGGACTTTTTGTTCATTCTCAATCTCTTGCACTAGTCGTTCGCGTTCTTTCAGGTGCCATTTCAGTTCCCTCAGTAGGGTTTTTGTAACTACTTCTGACCCAGAGTATCTTGTGGGTTTGTAGGAATCATTTTTTGACCACTTCATCCAGCCAAAAAGTGGCATTTTTAAGCTGTGAGGGGAGAGAAAAAAATAAATTTTTCTTATTTTTGTCTGCTTATTTCCTCAAACCAGGACACTGTCCGACTGATGGTATTTATACCTGTAGACTTCCTTCTTAAGAGCTGAATGTTTAAAGGAAACTTTTTTAATGATTCTAAAATATTTTGCAGTACAATATAAGTAGTGATAACAATAATCACCAAGCCATAAGTAGATCTGACAAGCCTTGCATTTTATAATGTTTTCCATCTGTTTTCTGAGTTAACGTAGCTATGTGAAGTTTATAGCATTTAAAAGTGCATATCTGTCATCTTGGAAATACTTCATTTTTTTATCCTGATAGCACATAGGGTTTAAAAACAAAAAACCAAAATACTCCCCCCCCTTTGCCAAACTAAATAAATAAAAAAAAAAAACCAACCCAAACACAAAAGACCCCAAACCAAACAACCCCTCCTTCAAAAAAAACCCACCCTAAAACAACAACAAAACCACAAACCTCCAAAATTGGAAGTAACCCATACATTTAAAAAGTGATTAAATAAAGTTAAGTGCTGGAACTCCGAGTCATCGGTTTTTAAAACTTCGGTATATTTTTGTGTTAAATAAATTCTTGTTTATATAACCTGGAAACAAGCATCTGGTGGAATAGGCTTTTAAAATTGCACTTTCTTACAAATCATGCAGACACAAGCATACTAATTGGAATAAAATAACATAAATTACCTTTGCCGTTTTCTGTGAACAGTGTCGTTCCAGGTGAGTTTGCTTGAAGGTCTCTTATTCTAGCATATCCTGTTTCCAGGCTGTTACTACTGCTGGAAGAAAACAAGGTTTTTTTTCTTTTTTCTTTTTTCTTTTTTTTTTCATTTACTCAAACTGTGCTTAGAAAAATGGTTTTCTGTACCGAATATGACAGTTTAAGTTTTTCTGCTTTTAAGGTTCTTTTTCATCCTCTGTACCAGAGAGAAGTAGCAATCCATTTAGTCTAACATGGTCTCTCAAATACTTTCTACAAAGTCCATTAAGATCTCCTACCTTTGAATTGAGTTCTGCCGATGGCAGCGATTTAAAAAAAAAAAAAAGATGGTAACAATTTCAAATGCTTGTTGCTAAATCCATCCAAAGGTATTGTTGGTAGTGAGATGAATAATGATAGTCTGAAGCAACTACAGACGTGCTTCTAGCTAAAGTTAAGGCTGTCGTATGATGTGATGCTTGGCTGTGCATAGCTGTAGGTCACAGTTTAGAGCTGTATTTTTATGCCTGTAGAGTGCTAAAAATAACTATGTTGCTTTTATCATCAAACTAAACTTTCAGGCCATTGAGATGCTGGAAGACTTTTCTCCCATTAGAGGGGGGATCAGGCTGTTCTACTGTCATTTTTAAACAGCTAAGAATAGTCTTTCTCTAGTAAAGATCATCTAAAGCCTTTGTTAAGTGAGTGTTGACAGAAAAGAGCTATTTGACAGTTGCTCAGGATTTTGTTGCTATATTAAATAGTTCTTCCAGATGAATTTCATCAATCTCATAGTATTCTGCTTTTTCATTACTCTGCATAGCTCTTAGCATTTTTAATTAACATTTTAAATGTGTTTAAAGAAGCCAGTCTGTAACACCTATGGTGTGCCATGAAAGACACATTAATCTAATTAAAGGAAGAGAATGATAAAGAGATGCAAATTGAGGTCAAACTGATCTAAAAAGCCCAGAATTGTAAGTCTTACCATAGACTTTGCTTCTCTCTCAACTGGCTGTCAGTTGCCTGCTCCCTCTTTCCTTGATGAGTATTTTGAGCGTATCCATTTTTAAAATTCATTTTCACGGATGGCATTGTGCACACTAAAGGTCGCTGAAGCAGCCATTTTCCGTTCCAGTTATCTGGTCTCTTCCTATTAATCTAAACAGTAGGCATGGCATACGAAACGCCTTCTCTTCTGCTCTTTCTTGTTCTAATGACTCTCTTTGCTCCTCTAAGTAGTTTTTATTCCTACTTTTTTGCCCCCACTGGTGTGTCGAACTGTTCGGAGAACAAGGGTTCTGTAAATTTGTTCTAGATGTCATACAACATAAAGGATGACGTGTATGGCTGTTATTAAAGCTGATACTACTTATACATTGGAAAATTCAAATGTCAGTATTAATCCTCTTCAGCTGGAAGGTTTTCACATTGCATTGTATGTGGTACTGTGAAAAAGGAAGGGAGGTAGGTTTATGATGACAGAAGTGTCCTGACAGATTTTCAGATGAAATTAAAATGCTCCTTGCCACCCCCTTTACAGCACAGTTAACATGTCATCACTTTTTTTCCACTGTATCAAATCAGAAAGTAAACTGCTGTACAGTATGAAACGATTGTAGTGTCTTTGCAAATTAAGGAGATGCATACTACTGGAAGGTGTACAAATGAATTAAATGAGAAACCTACAAGAGTTTGGTTTGTTGTTTTTTTTTTACCTAATCTTTGGTTGCATGATAAATTCTCTGAGGCAGGATACTGAGAATGATATTTTTCTTTCCATTGGTAGGAGAACATTTAAGCTGAAAACTTGTATTGCTTCTACTTGTGTATCCATTTCAGATCTGTATTCAGAAAGAGATGACTGCTCACGTGAGGCTGGCATTGGGAACTGGAACTTCAAAGTAGAGCAGTATTTTATGCAGTTGCTAGCTGGTGGTTAATCCTGGAAACTGTGTAGTTACAGTTCCATCCAGCTATCCCTAAATATGCTCATGGTTCTGCAGTGCTGTGTCGAGATGGAAGTTTGGGCTTGAATTTGGCTGATAGTGGGTCTGTTCCCTGAAGGCATTACTGAGGTTGTCTTTATTATTAACTACAGTTATTGTTATGATCTAACCTGGCGGGAGGGGGTGCTGTGTTTTGATTCCTCTCAGTAATTTTTAGGCAGTTCCTAAAATCACAGTAATAAAATTACAAATGGTATGAAGTCTTTACTACATACCTTTAGGTTTCTTGCCTTTTTTTTTATTTTATTTTTTTAAATGTTCTTTGACTCTCTCATTATTGTGGAAAAACGTTTTGGTGTCCTCAACATTCATCAAGCAATCTTGCACTTTTCTTCAGTCAGTAAATTTATGTAACTTGGAGATGCTATGTTTTTACAAGTGATTTATGGCCTTAAGCTTCTAAATCTCTCGTATCTTTGGCACTTCATTTATTTACTCAATTCTGTAACTTTTCTAAAAGTTTCAGTCCCAGCACTTTTGCTTTTTTTTACTGTAGCATACCAAAACAGTATTTTTATAGTTTTAATTTCCCTTTTCTGAATTTTTCTTTGGTGGTATTAGCGACTAAAACACATAATATTTGCGTGAGACCATAACATTAGTATTATAATGAGTAATTTTTGTCTTTTTTTAATAAGCCATAATTTACTCTGCCACTGCAGCAGAGCTGTTGTTTGTTAATTGATTTTTTTTCCTGTAAATTAACCCTAACTGTATGTGTAATACAAAATGCAAACTGAAGATTCTTTGAACTTTTTTAAAACTTTCCTTCAACCTTTCTTTGTTTTCCTAATTTTTGAGGCAAGGAATGTAATGAATTCCTAAAGCATCTGTTGTTTCTATAACTTAGTAATTTTCTTTGAACTGCAGTGAATTATATCTCCTCTTATGTAGGTAAAACAGAAAGGGTGTATTTTCATATAAACATTTCTTATGCTTTCTCTGAAGTTAACCATTCTTTTTTCTGTAGCATATTTTAGGCTTGTTTTCTGGTACTATTGTCAAATTGAACTGAGGGAGCAGCAAGAGTTGCTGGAGCCAAAGTGCAGATTTCCTTTCATAAATCAATTCAGACAATTTTAGTGGTCTTTCCTTTCTTGCTATGGCAGGTCCAGGTTCGTCAGCAAAGAGCCTTATTCCAAAACAATAGCCTTACAAGAGCACATGCTAATTGAAAATTGATAGGGTAAATAAGGAAATAAGGGTGGCAGCCAGTGGATAAAATGGGATCTCTTTCCTCGCATCCCTGTGTAAGACACACAGGTTATTTATTTCTAATTTTAAATGGCTATGTATAGAACAGACTTTTTAAAAACCTTGGGTGATAGCTTATTTTTATCCTGTGGACTTCTTGGTACTAAAAGAATGTATTCCGAATTGTCAGTATCTTCCTCTTTCTCCTATACTCATTCTCCACCCAGTCCCAAGTAAATGGGGGGAGAATTCAGATGGAGGAAACATCAAACAGTTCTCACTTCTTGAACTAATTGCCAATTCTGCCAGCTTACAAAGATGTTTCTCACTTAGGCAGCTGGCTAGGAGACTGCGCAACCTGGTTTGTGGAGTTGTTGGAGGAGGGAAGGAGAAAAGAGGAACTTCTCATTTTTCTTCTTTCTAAGAGAGTACAAAATACTTTTTCTAGCAACTCCATGAGCAATAACTAAATGATTGTATTGCACTATGTGTATGCTTTCCACTGCAGATTACTCTAGCTATGTAAGTTAAATACTCCTCTACTTCTTGGAAGCCTTTTTCTGAAATAATAATAGTAGAGGAGGCCTGTGGAGAAGCTCTAATTGCATGGCCGTGCAGTTAGATGTATTGACTTGTGTCTCCTGTGCCTTCAGACCATATAAAGAATAAATGGTTCACCTTAAGAGCGTCTGAGTAGAGCTAGGCAGTCTAAAATAGAGGTTTGCATGGCAGAGCTCATGTGTAAGGAGGCTGTTAAACTTTTACATCAGTACGGGTGAGTGAAGACAACCACACATGGAACGATGGAACAATCTAAATGCATCTCTACAATAGTTACTCTGCTTTGTTGTGATGAGAATTTCTTATGAGTTATGGTGTTGTATTTGGTTTCCTCATGGCTCTTAGCTGTACTGCTTTCATGATATTTGGCTTACAAATACAGAAGTGAGGAATCATTGAGGTAGCTTAATTTACTTTCCCATAGTTACGTGAGTACACAAAGTAAGCATAATTTACATGAAATTACTCTAGAATAGATTAATATGGAGGTTCCCTACTGTCTTCAGTAAACATAAACACAGCCTCTAATTTAGAAGCTGATCTTCATAATGACTGACTCTACAGATCACCAGTGAGAATAATAAGCATGCCCTGGTGCATGTGGCAAAACAGTTTCTACTCTGTTTATTATTTTCTTTCACCCTTAAAATAAATTCAAATATGAGGCACTGTTTCATTTACTGCTTGATTCATTCTGGTTAGTAGGAGGCATACTTGGGGAGTCTGTTACTAGTTCTTACTTGACTGAGGGGAAATGAGTGTCAATCTGGTGTGGTATTAGTACATGTCATCTTTAAAGAACTCCTCTGAACACAGTGCTACATCCATGGTGGCAGTTACGTTCTGGGTATGTTTTGTCCTGAAGAGTTGCATCTAAACCTGACGCTTGTGGCGAGAACCCTCAGTTTCAAAGTGGTTTTGTTCAGCCATGTACACGTGTGGCTCGGTGTGAAGGCATGGAAGTCCAGTTCATGGTTCTAATCTTTAACCTGAAAATGTCTGGTACTCAAAATGTCTCATCTGTTCTAGGAATTCCTCTTTTGCCTCTTTTTGTTTGACATCACAATTGTGAGGGGGGACCTTGATGATTAAGATATTCTGGAATCAATTAACTGGTGTGATGCTGCAAAGATTTAGCATTTACTTAAGTTAGAAGTATTGCTTGCTTTTGAAGTTCTTCAGGGTTAAAACATCTGAATCTCTCCTTGTCAGTACTCTTACAGCTTTCTGTGTTATCAACTAGGAGCACTCAGGTCTATGTTGAAGGCATAGCACAGCTACAGAGTAAGAATAATGACATACATTTGTGATGTAAGTACAACAGACAACATCGGGATTTAAATTGCTGAAACTTACCACGGGGAAACAGAATGAGTCAATGTGGGATACGTGTTCCGAGGGTGCTGAATATACCTGGATTTTAGCTTTATTGATACAATGGCAAAGCGTAACTCCGAAGTACTTGAAGAATGGCAGTTAGGTGGTTTTGTGGATGTTTATAGAAAACTCCCTCTAGTATAAGCAGTAGCATTACAGAAAAGTGGGTTCTTACTTGAAAATCATCATAACTAACCTTAATACCAGCTACTTTAGAAGATGGGTCTGTTTATGACAAGGTAATATTTCTTAGCTAAAAAGAGGTGACGGAAGATATTTATTTTATCCTGTCTGATGCTTTCTGAAATCTCTTGAAAGCTTTTTCTAAAAAAACTAAGTAAAATAATCTCTATAGCACAGTAAACTTAGGTATTTGCATGATGTGTGGTTAAATAAGTTTTACATTCTGATTATGACCTTTCAGTGCTACTGTAATAAATAATTTGCTGTAATGCAGAAGGCATATTCTTGAAACAGACTTATTCTTGCAAAATCTGAAATTCTCATGAGGAATAAAAGTTCTCTAGGGATCAGCTGTTCTTCCAGTGTAGTTTTTTCTTGTGAACAAGTATTGTTCTGTAACTGTATTCTGGGAGAAAAAAACTGCAAATCCAAGTCAGGTTGGAGTACAGCAAGAAGACTTTAGTTTTAACATATGTGTCTTAACATATGCAAAGTAACTTCCTAAACTGACAGCTAGGTCCTGTAATAAAAAAGCACTGTAGTTAAACCTGGAGCTGCTACTGTGCCTGTCTGTAAGAACTACAAATTCAATACTTATTAGTGCTGATTGAGTGTGCTGTTGGAGAGCACACTTTTTTTTTTGTTTGTCAGAAAAACTTTTTTTTTGGTGCTGAACAGCAGTTTGCTCTCCTGTCGTCTTGTGCCATGGAGCTGTGCTTTTGAACTGCCTCACTGAAGTGATTCCAGGTAAAAATGAAATCAACCTTTCAAAAATGCATCCATTTAAACAAGTATTGCATTGATTTGAACAGCAAGGTGACAAACAGTGAGAACAGGGGGAGGAAAAGCTCTCTATTCTTTACTTTGGAAGATTTTATGGCATCTGTACCATCTGAGGTGCTGATGACTTGCAATTGAAAGAGGCAAGAAGTATAGCTGTCTTTATGAATGAAACTCACAATGACACACCAAGAAATTATCATAATTCTTATTTGACCACACACACGCTTTTCCCTCTTTTTTTACTAAGCATGACGTTACATGGCATGGAGTATCTCTGGTTGGTTTGGGTTATCTGCCTGGTTGTGTCCCCTCCCAACCTCTTGTGCATAGTGTGACAAACAGAGGCTGCCTCGATGTTCTGCAGGCACTGCTCAGCAATAACTAAAACGTTGGTGTGTTTGGTGTATTGTTTTGGTGACAAATCTAAAACATAGCATCATAGAGTTCCTTGCCGTGAAGAAAATGAACTCTATCCCAGCCAGGTCCAGTACATTTACATAGGAAGGTTTACCAATACTACCAGTCATCTGAGAAAAGTGCAATTTCATTTTTGTAGCTATCTGTATCTAGCAGGTCGAATGATTTGCTTTCATTTATAAACACAGCCCCACTCTTCGGATTTAATGATCAACTTTGCAGTGCATTTTTCTTTTGATTTGACAGAACAAATCCCTGTAGCCGTTTCAGGCTGCAGACAGATGGTGAGTCTACCTCCTCTGATTACTTCAGACAACATTTGACTGCTGCTTTGCTTTTTAATAACTATGAACAAAACTTGCCATAGCCTATGTGAGAGGCCACTTGGTAAGACCCCTTGTTTGGTTTTTTTGCTGTGACAGCTAACAACAGTAATAATTTCTCTTTTTTTGGGCAGTTAACAGTGTTAACTGACAGAAAGTTGTGTAAGCTATCATTGTACTTCTGTTGCTGTTATGAATAAAATGGGGACATGTTTGAAGCCAATTTCTTACAGTTGGACTGTCTGTAGCATTAATGTCTCCGTGCTGGTGACACTTTAGTAGTAATCAGGGGAGTTAAAGGCATCAATTTGAAATTGAGGGGATCTCGCATTTGATACTAGTTTTCATGGGCATTTTTTTAATTCAGCACAGTCTCTTACTTGTGTTATATTTTATTCAGATTTATTTACGATGGATTTTACCAAGTTGATAACCAAATGCTTAGTTCTAATTTTCTTGTTATGGGGAATTATTTATTTATTTTCTATTTGGCTAAGTTCCTTGCCTTTGTGGTTAGAGAGAAGTGATGAATTTTGAAGTTTTAAGTAGTATAGATGCTTTGTGAATGTTACTAAAGGATCAGAAACAATGTTTGATAGAGGAACTGTGCTTTTGGTTTAAGATAAAAATATGAACACCCATGTGACTTCTAATTCATAACTAATTATGATAACATTATTTTACAAAATTAACTGTTTTGTGTGTGGTAGAGAGGTAGTTGAGTTGCTGTGTGGCTTGTCACCATCTTCCCTCTTCCAAACATCCCTATTTGAGCTATGGCTGCAGAAAGAGGAGCTCATCTCCAAGAAGAGTCTAGTTCTTTGAAGCCCAGTAGTTCATCCCAGTCTCCCCCACTGGCATAAAATCCCAGAGCAGTAGACAGTAAATTTGAGTGTGTTTCATCCTGGCATTTGTCGTGGTTGTTTTTCTTGGATTTTAACTGTGGGTAAGGTGGAAGATGGAAGGTCTTACAGAGCTGTTAGTTCGACACAGAAGAAATATGTCTGAGATGTTGAATTTACATAGTCTATCCAAATTCAAACACTTGTATTTGGGTTTTTCAGGATTTTGCAAAGTAGATTTAGTGTGCTCCCCCTCTGTCTCCCCAGCTGGTTAAGGTTTTAAAACAGGAGCCCTGAATAACTGCTGTGAGGAAGAGCAGTGCAAGCCTTTAAGATGCCTATATATGAAGACTTTATCACTAAATCTAGCTAATTACCTTTTTAAAACAACTCTCTTGAGTGGAAAAAAAACATGTACCTCATTGATTATTAGATTCTTAAAATAATCTGTAAATCACTTTGTAAAATCTGTATTTTAGTATTTAATAGATTTCAGTTATTCTGAATTTGATTACTAATCTATTTTTGTGACTGAAACATTATGGTTTTTGAATGACAGTACATTATTTCTTTAAACTTAATGTATTTCTGCAAGTAAAACCAGTCTTAAAAGTATGGAATGCCAGCTGCCAGTTAAAAGGAAAGTAATTTTTAGTATGTCCTTCAGTAAACCCAGTGGAAGGTTACTTACTGTCATGGCAAATGTTCAGTTATGTAAAATGTCACATTATTTTAGTTTCAGAAAAGAGGCTTTGAAACAGTCTACTGTATATATCATACTAAAATTGTACAGCAAAATTTTGCTCTGTATGCTATAAGGCTAAGTGCTTTTTCAAGTGATTCCGCCTCAGAGATCTCTAAGTAGGTGGACAGCTTGTGCGTGTGATAGAAGCCATGACTTAGGGCAGTCCTCCTCTGGTGATCTGTGAAATGAGTGACACTGGTTTTATGTTCAACTCCCAGTCCCATGTGAACAGAGATTTTTGTGTCAAATGAACCAAAACATAAATAGTCAAAAAGTACATCTATAAGGCTTTTTTTAAAACACAGCCCTAGAACACAACATTTTCAGTTGTTTGTCTTCAAGATGGAAATGTTCTTGAGTGTATATGGGCTTGAATAGGAGCTTTTACCCCCAAATTAAATAGTTAATAGAAAATAATGTGAAATTGGATAAGCAAGCATCTTAATCCTTGGAATGTCATTATTTTCTTTATACAATCAGGTTTGCTGTGTAAGCAGTGTTATTTTTTCAGGGAATGAGGTTGTATGTATCTGTTTGTTTAATAAGGCTTTTTCTGAGCATCACTTCTGGAGACATGAACTGTGTTCAGAGTATGCATTGGCATTGTAGTATATGTCACTGAAAATAGGCAAATAAATTACCTGTCACAGTTGTGGTTGAGGTTGGGCAATTGATTCTATTTTTGTTAACTAAGTGTATGCAAAAATGCTTTGGTTAATTTTTCAAATGCTCAAATATGAAAATTTCCAAAATGTACTCTGATGATGGCCTTGTTGACTTGTTAGAGGTCATTCTATAGCTTGAAGAAAAGGAAGACCTTTCTCTAGCTGAATTTATTTAAAGAAAGACACCCTCAGTGTATTTGAGAGTATTTACAATAGGATGTGTCAACAATTTCTGGTGTTAAACTGTGTTTCCCTTCTAGTAATCCCCTGAAGTGGCAGCTGTATTTAATTTTATGTTTATGACACTGACTTTTCCTTTAAACCCAAATCAGAAATATTTAAAAAAAAAAATTGTCCCAATCAAATGCTCAAAATTAGTTTAAGTAGTTGTATCTGTCATGATCAGTCACACTTCAGAAAAATGTTATAGTGGTTAAACCACATGGTAAGGAATAGGGAAAGTATCCCGTTGTCTCATAAGAAACAGTGTTAATTCTCTTCCAAAAAGAGGCATGCTGTGTACCTCCTTTTTGCCTGCGTAGAAAGCTTCCACTGGCCACTGCTTGTCAGGCTTAAAGTTCCCACGTCTGTTACTTATGAGAGTATTTTCCAAAATAGGTAGATCATAAGATGTGTACACCTTCATAGGTAGCTGATGTGTTATGTTTTACAGATGCTAGGACATACCAAGACTTACTTGTTATTGAGAGACATTACTGATTGATCGTGTTCTCAGAGCTTTATAATTTTGTCTGCCTTCATCCGCTTAGGGTAGCATAATGTCATATGTTTGCAGGTTCAGCCACAGAAATCTGGCTGCTTTTGAGGATGAAACGTGCCCTTGATTTGAATAAGACCAAACTCTCACCGTTTTTAAATGAAGGGGAAGGAAGAAAAAACTGAACATCTGAAGTCTCCTGCATTTCCTTAAATTTTTGGCTTTCAATTTTCAGCAGTTGTGTTAGAGTCACAAAAATGCTTTTTACTGCCTCTTAATTTGGTAAAATTCTGAATGTGTTTCATATATGCAGCTGAAAAGTTGTTGTTTGCCAATGTTGTAATGTGTTTGAGGGAGTCTAAAAGTAGGTGAGTGCCAAGACTGGATCTGGAAAGCCTGAGGAATATATGCCATAACAGGGTAGGTGTACTGAAATGGGGGTTTTCACTGTGTCAGAGGGAATAGAAATGGGGAAGAAATAACTGGTGTATTAGACAGACGCATGCTTTGTAAGTAGAACCCAGAAGAACCCCTTCATTAGTGTTGTCCTTTCCTACCCTGAAATGGATTTGAATTTTCTGAATGTTGTCATTCCTCTGCTGTCAGCAAATGTTTGTTGAAACTCATTAGAAGAATATTCCATCCGTTTCTGTTTGTCCAGGTATATATAGGATGATACTTCCTAGTGATGGCTTATCAATGATTACTTGAAAGGATTGTATTGTTCCGATGACTTAGGAGACTGCCAGAGGCCTTTACAATGATTTATCTTTTTTTTACATTTTGCTTAAAAAATAACATTATTCTTTAAGCTTTTTGTTTTATTAAAGCTGCAAAGTTCAGCATTAGAACATTGAGAAAGGATGTAATGAAGGTTGGTTGTTCATTTCGTATGCCCATATGCAGTTTTCTAATTGCATGTGGTTTTCCCCAAGACTGTAGCCTGATTCAGTGCATCGAGTGAGCAATGTTCATTCTTAATGACTGGCTATTAAATATTTTCTTTATTCATTGTGTAGCCTGAGGTTTATTTACTGCATGCTGTTTTCTGAAGACAGAAAGCCTAATATCTGAAGGAAAATATCCAAATATCCAACCAAAAGAAATTAATGTATTCTCACAAATCACCAAGGTCATACTGTCTTCGTTTTCCTGGAGCTGTACAGGCAAAGGTCAAAAGCACACACATACTTCTGTGAGTCAGTTTTGAAATGCTTAACACTCCATCTCCGGGAGCATTTAGTTGAATATATCTGGTATTATATAAAACTGTTTCTTAGCTGACTTCTGCTGCAGCTTAAAGTCTGATGCTTCTGCAAGGTCTTTACGGCAATCGAGGAACGCGGTCCTACCTTTCTCACCCTTAGCCCCTACCCCTCAGTGGAAGTTTTTTGTTGAAGTGATTTACTTGCTATTGCTCAGGGCTCTAACAGTCAAGTAGTACCTGCTTCTCCGTAACAGCATTTACTGTCTTAATCAGATGGCTTTTTTTCTTGCAGAGGACTGAAGGACAAGTTGTATTTACTGCAAAAGCAGGTTTTATTGTCGGAAGATGTGTGTCCAGTGCATTTGGTGAGGCTGCAGTCTTGTGGAAAGGAAAAATAATTGGTTCTATTACTAAAATATGTATAGTATGTGCGTACAGTGCTGCCAAACTGGGATTGTGCGGACAAGCTTAATTATGTTATTTTCAACTACTGAATTCTTGACTTTGATACCTTCATCATATTTTTGGGGTTTACTTGTTTTTAATATACATTCAGTGGAATAACTTACTTAACGAGTGGTCTGGCATGATGTGTATAAACTTTTCTGAACTGTACCTTGGATTCAGGCTTATCGTGGAGTGTTCCCCATCCCAGCTGTTTCAGAAGGGTTAGAGTGATGATCGTGCTGTACTCTGCTTGCTGGAAGTAGGCAGCTGTTGCTCACATAGCGATTGTGCAGATGTGTGCAATCCTGTTGAACCCTGCATTAAGAGGTACTTGAGATACAGGAGAAAATTGCCTTAACTCTATGCCTAAAGTATTGTTAAAATAGGACAAGGAGCCATTTCTTTGTTGACAGCAGTAGGTGATAAATAGGTATTTCCTGTAGGAGGAAGTAAGACTTAACTGAATGAGTAGTCTGTAGCAGAGCCAAGCTGGAGCAGGGTTTGGCTTGTCAGAGAAGGTGGGTGCTCTGTGGCATTGAGGTACTGTGAATTAATCTATGATGAGAGTTGTGTGACACAGTGCTGTGTTAAAAATTTCTTGTTGTTTTCAGCTTAATTGTTTTTGGAGTCAATGTTCCTTATTATTTCAGTCAAGAAATAGATACTTCAGCAGCAGTATCCTTTTATAAGATGTGTCAGAGAGATAGCTGCTGAGAAACAGATTGGCTATGCACTGCATAGCAAAAGCTTGCACTGGGCCCAGAGCTTAAATCAAAGTGCAAAACCATAGTTTTGACTTCTAGTTTCTATTTTGTTTAAGAAATGAAAAGACAAAAAGAGGGAGCTTTTGATGTGTCCAAAACACTCCTATATTCACGTTCATTTATGATTTAATAATTATACAATCATTGTATATATGCCACTTTATTCTCTGGTGAAATCCATGTGGTTTTCTTCATCCTGTTTATGTAGAAGATAATTTTTTTTTTTATCCCATTTCATTCTATTTATGTCATGGATAGACTTTGTCTTGTGTGTAATAAATTTCCATAGAATTCACTTATCGGGTGATTGTGTTAATTTTTTTTTTCCCCTGGCAGCCATCATTTCTTGGCTCTAAGACAAAAGTTCTTTCCTTAAAGCAGTGAGATGATTGTGTTTACTCATGTCTACTTCCCCTGTCTCCAGAGAATCATGCAAGAATTGCATGTATTTTCTTAATTGCACTGTGTCAAGAATTGGTGAAACGGAGCTATTTCCCCTTTGTTCAGAAGAAATCGTAGACTTTCATTAGGAGAGAAATTCCTAGGTATTAAAAACTTAAAGGATGATGTTTTGGGTGCTCAATCGTTTTGAATAAAAAGATTTAATGTGACACTTTCCTCAGGCCAGTATCTAACTGCAGAGAAAAAAATTTATGAAGTTTGTTTATTGAAGTAATTCCTGCATGACATGGAGACTCTAAACTTATTGTATAATGTTGTTATTCCGAGAGATATCCATGACTGTTAGATCAGGAAGCATTTATTGATTTGTCATTTCTTTTTTCTTCAGGCTGCCATTCACAGAGGGTGATGGAACTGAATATGCTGAAAAATACAGGCAAGCAGAGGCACAAGAGCTAGATGTAGATGGAAATGATCAGCTTGTCTATAAACCAGGTAAAAAATAAATACATATATTTGGTTCCTATTATAAACTCAGATATGCCTGTCCTTTTACTCCCTGTGGTCTCTCCTCCCATCTCTTCACCTAAACAAAACTATGAAATCTTCTTGTGTATTTCTTGTTTGTTTAATGCTGTATGCGCATTTGTATTAAAAAGTAAACACCTTATTTTCTGGAAGCCACAATGCATAATGCTGCTATGTGCATAAATCTAGTTTATTGTAGATATACGATTGAAATGTGTCTGCAAGGAAAAGATACCACTAATGGGATTCATATCTTCATTATGTTTTCCCATTTTCTATCCATGTTATTTCTGTATATACTTGATTGTTGCATTGAACTGCCTTTAGAGAGAAATTTGATTGCACTTCTTTCCTAGGAGCTCTGGTAAAAGCAGTATGAGGCTGACTCACTTGTCAGGACAGCTCAGCTTCAAACTCTTACTGTGCCTCTTAATTTCCAAATTTGTTAATGTAGCTGATTTCCCAAGAAAAGTACATTTATGTGTTTTGTCTCTTCTGTGTGTCGTTCTCTGTAATGCTTTTTGTATCCCTTTGCTGATACACCAAAATTTGACAAACAGAAACATTTTCTAGGTATTACTGTCCTTCAGTTCTGCTGCAAATTAAATGACCTTTGGAACTCAGGTAGGTGCTGAAGCCATTTGTTTGGTCATCAGCTGAGAGGCAGTAAGTGCAGTTGGCCTGTTCAGCATGTGCAGCACATCTGACCATCTGTCCTAACCACAAAATACTGTCTCTTGTTCACTTGACATTATGCAAAATTTATGGGAGAGGAGGAGGTACTGAAAGGGGAAAATGGGTGAATAATGCTTCAAATGTTGTAGTTTAGGAACATAGCATTCCTTAGTTTTTCGTGTGTGTTATAGTGAAGGAAGGACACCAATGAGTTGACTAAGCGTAAGTTCCTTAGGTGTCTCTTTAAAAGTATAGGGGTACTGACTAATTCAAGGAAATACTGTAAAATTTATTGTCCTTCAGCTATTAAATCAGAATTCTGCCGAAGGTAGGATAGCAACTTAATTTAGCAGCACTGGTGGCCTGCTTAATTTTGAATGAAACTATTGCTAGCAGTGTTCCTTCTGTAAAAGAAACAAGGTTATAATTTAGGCTTGTTAGGAAATATTTCTGCATAGTCATCCTGGTACTTTATTTTATAAATACTGGTTTCCTCTTGGTTTACCCTAAAATGTTTGTCATTTTAATGACATTTATTCTTGCCTTCCAGTTGTAACTAACTTAAAAAGCATCTACTTAGCAAACAACCTTAAAAAATTACTAAAATATTAGCATATGTATACTCTTTTATTATTAATCTATTAAATGTTTTCTTCAGTCCCTTTTTTTCCCTCCTCTTCCTACTCTTTGTCTGTGTCATGATCTGGAGTCTCAGTTGCTTCAGGAGCTGTTCTGTGCGGTGTTGATGCCTGCCTCCTTTGGTCAGCACTCTGCTCCCAGCTGTATGTGATCTGGTGGGGGACTCTTAGCAGCTTGGATAGTGATGGGACTGGAAGATTCCTGCGGCATTCTGAGGCTGAGCTGCCAAATGCCACCTAGATATAGGATAACACAAAAACTTCAGAAAATCCTGGTTCTTATGGCTATCAACTTTGACATGAAAGATTCATGAATATTATGTCAGGATAATATAATGAAGAAGCACAGTTAGTGAGCATGAGACTTGTAACATTAATTTTATGGATTATAAGTGTGTATGTTATTAATGAGACTGCTGTTCTCAAATGGAAATATGTTCATCATGCAGATTTTGAGAGCTCCAAGACCCATTTGTAACTGTCAGCTATATCAATCTGGAAGTCCATGTTCTTTTTAAGAACATGAAAAATTTTCATAAACTATCAAGACCAAAATTATCAGGACCATTTATCTAGACCAGGCCCTACCACTCTAGCTGTGTGGAGTACAAATGTAGTCAAGAAATAAGCTGTGCAACATGTAAATGAGAAGCTGATTTGCCCTGAAGGTTTCAGAGTTGGTACCCCTTCTGTTGCTTCTTTCTTTCTTAATTAGAAAAGATGATATCTTCTGTATAAATTGACAGCCTATATTAAATCTTACAGAGTTACTGAAACTCTTGTGGTGTTTGCTTGTGCTTTGGTGTTTTATGAAGTTCTGTTGAGTTTAAATTTTGTGCTTTCCAATGTCTTTGAAAGAGCATATGCTTTTATACCATGAGGACAACTAGAAATGGCTAATCTGCTTCTCTGTCAGAAAAACAGATCGTCAGGGAACTGCACGTAAGAGTTTTGGCTTCTACAGAACATGGTTGAAATGATACTGCTGTGAAAAGGATGTTGAAGTGATTAAATAAAAGAAGGAGAGTACTTCACCACAACTATTAGCCAAAGCAAGTAGAGCAGTAGCAGTTCTTCCCTGGCCCGTTGGGCTAATTTCACAATTGGTACTGGCTGTTTCAGAGTCAAACTTACGCACACCTTTGATTCAGTGAGGTCCCAGGATGTGCAGAGGGAAACCTTCCAGAGCTGTGTGTGTGGGGCACTTGTCTACTTTAAACATCTTGTGGAAAATAGATGTATTTTTTTTCCTGAAATCTAGGTATTCTAAACTGTATGCACTAAGAGTTTTAAGAAAGCTTCTAAAATTCTTAATAATTCTCTCCCCTCCCTTTTTTTTTTTCCTAAAGGATGCCTATATTGTTATTTTCATGCAGCTTTGTGGATGGCAGGGTTTTTTTTTCTTTTCTATCTTCATTATTTTCACACCATTAAATGGACCTCTTCTGAGGATCTTCTGGGTCCCAGGTGAAGTAATTACTTACAGAGAACAAGCAATTTAAACCTTGGTTTTCAATTAGGTTTCTGAAATACAAAAAAAATTAAGTTATGGAGTTCCTTAAATGTTTGGGATTCAGAGCAGATACATGGTAGGAAAATTAATCATAGCACTCATCTTTACCCCAAAACCTTTTGTATTCAAAATATGTGCAAGTTGAAGAGGATTGCAATGGAGAACGGAAGCCTCATGAGGAAAGCCTAATTACTTGCGGTATTTTCTTAGGAATTTTAATGTTACCTGGGGGCATCCTTCAGCAGTCAGCACTTCCAAGACACAGAAAACTGTTAGCCTGTTTTCCCCAGTCAGGAAGGATAATCACTTTGCCCAGGCTCTGGATTAAGCTCTTCAGAGCTCAGTCAGCAGCAACTTCGTGTACTTTGTGTTATGACTTACTGTGAAGTCATTATGCTTTGTGGCTCAGGTAGGAGCCTGGTTATTTCCTGTGGCTTTCCTTTCCCGCGAGATTGCTTGCTGACTGTAATCATTTCATGTATTTGTAGCTCAGCAGTAGAATGATCAGTGACGTAGTAAGCATCTCATTTGACTCACATAACCAGTGCTTTCAAGTTTGTTTGGTGTTTTTTTTTTTTTTTTTAATGCATCTTATTTTAATTTGCTTGGTGGCAGATACCAAGATCCAGCTGTAGGATAAAACAGGATCTCTTCAATTCAGGAAACACGTACCAGAAGGAATGCATCTGCTATATGTAATAATGGAGATGTTGGAAAATTCCTCTTTCCATGGGCAGTAGACTGTTTTAGTCATGGCAGTCAACATATTTAGAACTTTAATAATAATTGAAGAGGAAGTGAACAGGCAAATTCATCTTTCCCATAACTGAGTTTCCAATTTCTTTTTGCACTGACTCTGAACAGAGAAATTAATATCATTATTTATTCTGTATTTGCACTAATGGTTCTTACACACAGAAATATTTTGCTTGTTATAAAACAACGTGGTGAGCCAGCTGCACACTTCCTCAGTTTACTGTTTTCTGGTGGCAAGTGACCTGCAGTCTCTATATGTCAGAATCCAAGGTGCATGTTTGAGCATCAGGTCTTACAAAGGTGTGCGTCGGCTGAGTTTGTTGTCCCATTCTTAATGGTTGAATGGTTATTTAAATGAGTAGAATAACCTGGGAACTTTCATAGGGGTGTATATTCAAGTATTTCTATTCTGCAGTGAGTCTTCATTGTTCAAAAAACCCCACCTTTCATTAAAAAAGAAGAGGCAAAAACTTACTGTCTTCTAAGGTGGTTACCCAATTTCCTAATCCCAGTTTTGGTTTTTCACTGATAATCATGCTAAATTTTGGAAGAAGGTTGTATCCTCAGTTTGTTAGAATGGGCTTTTTGATGGCTGCTTGGGTCATGTCAGTGTTCTTCTGAAGTTGCAAGTTTATTCTGCGGCCCAAGACTGTACTGTCTGCCCTAGATAAAAGTCTTAACAGTTGTCATGGTATTAGTTCCTTAGGCAAACTCACTAATGTTTCTTTCAGTTTAAGCATAGAGTACGTGTCCTGAAGAGAAAAAAACAAACCATACAGTTTTTAGTACTTGCAGCATCTACTAAATGATAATATGGCTGCCAGTTCTCAAACTCCGCGTATTGATGGTGGTTCACACTGGATAACCATTTACTTTTGGTAGAATTTTTTTCCAAACTTCTGTGCTTAGGAGAAGGTAAGATACTGCTGTTGCAGAACTGTCATATGAAAAGCAATATAAAGAAAAGATAGGTTTCATCAACGAGAAAAGAGAGATATACAAAATTCATTAAACTGATCTGATTCTTCAGCAGGTACACGAATACTGATGGTTGTTTATTTGTTTCCAGTTTCTTTCTTCATATTTTTTAAATAAAATTCTTAATTGAATTTTAGGTTAATGATTTCTTAATAAATACACTGGGTTTTTACTGAGCTAGAGAAGCTTATAATGTAAATCCTACCATTTACATTTTTTGTAAGCTTCTGTCTTCTGTTGTATACCTCTTAACATGTTTTTCAAAATTGCAACTGTTACATGGAAAACCTGATAGAGGTAGGAAGGCTATAGTGCTTTAGCAGGAATATGCTGACACCAGGATCTTTTCCCTAGCAGCTTGAGATTTCTTCCAGCATTGGTCAAATCACGCAAAGGTACTGATGTCTCAGTAGTGACATGTTTGTGCCAGAGGGAAGGCAGTCAGCCTTTGTACAGTGTGGCTGTGACAGAACGCTATATGTGAATTTTCCTGGGGAATATATTTAGAAACTTGACCAAAAGTATTTTAAAGAGGACAGTTAATATTTTCCAGGGATGCTGGTATTAAATTCTGTTTCGTATCTGTTTAGTAGTGCAAAGTAAATCACTGTGCGATGATTACCTATAACTGTTGCATTACGTAGAATCTAGGTAAAGAACCTTTCTTTTTGGAGAGTGTGAACACAGAACTCTGATTTTTTTAATTTTTTTTTTGTGCTTTATGAAACAGTCTTACTGAACTCTTCAGCTTTTGTGGTTTTGTTTTCATGTGGGAATAACTAATTTTGTATTCCTTGATACTTGAAGACAATCTGGGGGGTTGGAGCACATTCAGGTATGGTATAGAGACAAAAGAAATTGTTCCACCTGCTTCTGCTTCACTGCTGAGTGAGATTTTTAGTAACCCTTCCAAAGAAAGGAAGCTATAACTGTGTAGTCAGTTATTTAGTTTATAGCCTTTATTTTACAGTAAATATTTACTTTGTAAAAAGAATACTAGATTTCTTTCCCACTACTGTATTTATTTCTTAAAGTTTTTATTATTTGTATGCAAATAAGTAAATTTCATCATAGTGAAACCCGTTTGAAATAGAAAGCATTTCCACTTTTGATTTCAGTATAGTGGGATTTTTTAGCCAAATTTTTTAGTTGTAATTTGCAGAATTGTTGCTTACCGAAGTCTTACCTGGTTTTCCCCTTCTACACCTGCCTCCACACCTGTTCAGTTCCTCTTACATTTTTCATGGTCAAACTGACAGCAGGCTGCTGAGCAGAAATGCATGATAGCACTGTAAGATTTTTGTCGTCTATTTCCCAGTGCTAACAATGACTAACTCCTGCCCAGAGACTGCAGAATGTAGTATCCATTGAAAGATCATCATGATACTTACGAGACTTGTTTTAAATGTCAATTGCTGGAAATACAATGGTCTTCGTATCAAAATACGGATTATTTTGTACTATGGATCCAATAGGCTTTAAGGGAAACAACACATGGTTACATGAATGAGGAATATTCCAAGGAACTAATGTTCTTGGGAACAGGGGTAGATTTTGCAGTTGTAATGCAAAACGTGCAAAAATACTGTTTTTTTTATTAAGAGAAAAGCATATAGAATTATAGAACTATATACATCCTTGACACTGACAGTGACTTTTAAGCAGAAGCAATGTCTTTCAGAGCTGCTCCCAGTGGAACAGCAGGTGCATAAATACAGAATATCTCTTCAATCTATCAATATTAAAAAGTTAATTCTATGAATATTTATAGGTATATGATTCAAATTTTGTAGATTTCCAAATACTGTGATCATATTCTCCTGCTGGTCTTCCCATTTCTGTATTGAAATAACTTACCTTTGGTTATTTTTATGCCTAGATACTTTATTATCTCAGTGTGAATCAAGTGATTTGACTTCTATACCAATAGCTAACCATAAATGTGTGGATATGCCTATGGCCAAACACAGAGAAGAGGTAATTTCATTGTACTTTCTCTCATTATGGAATAAAGCTGAAAATCATATTTTGTTTGGTTTTTTCAGAAGGAAACTTCTGTTCCTGTTTTAAGCATTGTACAAAACCTTTGTTCGTTGTACAAAGCCATTGTATAAAAATTCTTAAAGGAAGAAACATTACTATTATATGTTACGTAAATACCTATAAACAGAAAGTATGTAAGGAAGTGTGTGCCCATGTTCTTTTCTGTGATCTTCTAATGTGTTTTAGGAGTCCAGTTATCTACAGATGCCGAAGAGATGACAGAAAATATAGCACAGAGTTTTACAGAGATTTTATATCTGGAAGCTATTGATATTTCAAATATTTTTTGAAATCTGTTTTGAGTTGTTTTGTAGCCTTATGAGTTTTCTTGAAAAATTGTTTCAGATAGTGTCTCTGATAGAAAGCAATTCAGTTGTGATTATACAAGGAGCAACTGGCAGTGGTAAGAGTACACAGATTCCACAATATATTTTGGATTATTGCCTTCAGCGATCTATCTACTGCAACATTGCTGTTACCCAGCCTCGGAAAATTGGTGCCATCAGCATTGCCAAGTGGATTAGCCAGCAACGATCGTGGACTCTAGGTGGATTTGTAGGATACCAGGTATAAGAAAATTTCAAAAAATATTTAAAAATACATTAAAAAGTACTGTATCTTCTTTCTTGATTATTTTTAAGCATTTCTGGGATACTGAAGAAGTGTTAGACAATCTGCTTTTAAATTGGAATTGCAGGTTTCCAGCTGTTTCCTGTTAAACATTCATAATGAAGTGTTTAAGCTTTTAAAGTTGAACAACTATAAATGCTAGTGAGACTCTAACAGAAATATTTAATTGTCTGCATTCTGATAATTGGACACATCTATATTATCATTGAAATTGTTGTAGGAGAACCGTATTTTGTCACTTTTCCTTTAAACTCTTAATTACCGTACTTGATTTGTTTGACTTTACTACATTTACCAGTCAGTTGTGTCAAAACTTTCATGCATTTATGGCCAGAGTGTTTTGTTTCTGTCCTGTCATTTCTTCTTAACATGCGAAGAACCGGACCCAGTTTTTCCTCATAAATCTACCTCCTTCTTTTGTTTTGTCAAACTCGGCTTCAAACTCAGTTCTGTCCCTCCATTTATAAACTTGATGCCACTTTCATCTTTTGACACAGATACTGGTACTTTAATCAGCTCTTTGTCAGTAACCACAATAAACAGCTGTGATCATTGTTTCCCTGGTAGTTTGACAATAGCTGTCTCTGGACTAGCTTCTCTGGGTCCTAAGGTCAGTGGGTTCACACTGGTGTTGGTGGTGAGAGGGTGCTTATGGAGAGTTGTCTGCTTCTGGAATCCTTTGCTGGGAGGAATACATGTTGGTTTCCTCTCCATTCTTTTTCTTGTTGTTTCTTCCTTTCTTCCACTTAGGGTCATGTTTATATATGTTTGCTAACATGCATTTACATCTTTCTTCATTGGTCTGCAGCTCCAGGTTACACCTGAATGTACTAGATAATGGTGCCATTTATGTATATTAGATGCTTTCTCTTTGTTACCCATAAAACTAATTTTGTCCAGTTCTGAGTCTGAGGGGAACTGACTCTCAGTTCAGGACATAGTCAGGGGAACTGGCTATTTTTAAGTGACTGTTACCTAGCTGTTTATAGCATGGGTTCTACAATGCCAAGCTTCTGCCTCATCTGTTATCCCATGTCTGCTTCTGTTCTGCATCATGTGTCTCCACTTCCCAAGGTGTCTGATACTGTACCAGTATATCTTTGTACTACACTAAATTGTTATCACAGCTAGACCAAGTAAAGCAAAGGTAGAGGCAGACCAAGAAAAGTTCAGAGAGAGCAGGTCTGATGTGCCATAGTCCTGAAGCCTTGCAAACCTTATAGTCTGTTACTAGTAATAGCAATACCATATTACAGGGTTGCGCAGATACATCAGCTTCATCTTTACATCAAAAGGATCTTTACTGTCATCCCTGCTGAATACTGTTCTTTGTCCAAGTATCAGATTTTAGCAATTCCTTTTGATATACCTACAACAGATGCTGTAGTAGGAAAAATTATTTTTGCATCCGTTTTTGGTTGTTTTTTTTTTTTTAACACCACACTGAAGTTCAGTTTTTCTACAAATAGGTTGGAAGGTGAAGTAAAAATACTCTTTATGCTTAATCACTTACTAAAAAAGTTTCAGTTCTGAGAGGTGAACATTCTAGATAACTATGTGGGAATTATGATCTGACATCTCAAATCTTAACTAAGCCAATATTAATACCAGTTATTGCTTTGTAGAATTACTGTGGATTATGTATGTTGGCTTTTTCAGAAGTAGTTTCTAAACAAAGTGTTTTCTATGACTTGATACCTTGAATTAAATAGTCATAAAATTGCTAAGGTGATTCATTACATTATGGTAGAGTTTTAACGATATTAAACAGTGGTGTGCTTCCAGACTGTCTTCAGCACAGTGTATGTGGATGTGCTGTGCTGTTTTTACAAGTATTTTGTGTGAACTGAGTGGAAATGGAAGTAGAAGAACAGTTGAGTGTAGACTTGTCTGCTCTAGGCTGTTTTGAAAGTGGAAAGTTAAAAGATGGTCACAGCTCTGTCTACCTGCCTGGGTAGGCAGCACCTGAGATAGCTAAAATTACAGAAGTATTTTAGAAATCATAAATCCATTGTTTAACATAGGGTTGTAGAAGTTTCCTCTCAATAATAGATTGTCTGGTCTTGATGAGTTCTTATACCTCTTTCCTTTTCTCCTGTCCAGTAAGAAAATTATGTTTTGGCAAAATATTTTTCTTTCTTAGTGGAAAGATCTGTGTATGTACCTTTAAAAACCTTTGAAGAATTCTTCTCAGGCTATAGCCCCCAGCAAAAAATTTTGATCCTTTATTTTATAAACTTGTGGGGTTTTTTAATTTTTCCCAAAGGAAATGTTTGCTTCCTGAGTTAACTGATTCTGGGGTTTAAAAACACATTTGTACAGAGGCTTTTACAAGTTTGAATGAATAATTCTCATGGGTTTACACTATATTTCGTTTTGGAATTCTTTCAGATGCATAATTCTTGTAAATACGTTAACTATCTGTTCCCATCTATGTTTTTCTCATTGTGTCAGGTAAGCTTAGAGAACATTTCCACAAAGGATACAAGGTTGCTGTACATGACAACTGGAGTTCTTCTTCAGAAAATAGTTGGTGCCAAAAGCCTAGATGAATTCACACACATTTTCATTGATGAAGTAAGTTGGTGGAAATAAATTTAAAATTCATGTTAAGAAAACCTTCTTTTTTTGTCTTTCTTACAACGCTAGAGAAAGAAAAATGAAGCCATCTATTTGTAAAGATGCTTTGCGTAAGTTTTCCCAGCTAACAATTCTTGTCTCAGTGTTTCTTTGAGCAATGAAGTTTAAAACTGAGGGTGTGGAGGTGGTGTGTGGGAGTGCTTAGCTTTTGGTAAGAACATCTTGAAATGTTTTCTGAAATCCACTGCCTGGATTTCAAGAACCTTTCTGGCTAGGCCTATGAGGAGGCAGCGGCTAGTTTTTACTCTCTTTGCCGTTACTTTCCTTAGAAAGAGTCTTTACTCTTCAGGGATGTCCTGAAAAATAAAACAGCCCTCTGAAAATATTCTGTCTTCTGGCCAGATTTATATTCCACTCGTGTGGATTCATCGTTGTTGCTCTCACTTCACTAAAAAGCTAAAGAAAATATACTTCTTGTATTTTTTTGTAATTTGTATATTTTTATGCGGGTTTATGCATATTTTCTGAGCTAAACAGTATTTGACTGTTAAATGTAGTCAGATGTGAAATTGTGCTTTCACAAACCATGAATGTAAATCACGTGTAAGGTGTAGGACTAAATCTTGGGATGTAGTGGCACAGAAGAGAACTCTTTTTTTTTTATGCTGTTTTTTTGATTTTTATTCCATTACTGTATTGTAGCTGAGAGTGACTTTGATTCTTGCATATTTGAGGGGCAGGGAGACAGTACTTGGTATACCATTAGACCATTACAGCAATAATGAAGGCTGTTGTGACTGCACTTGATATGGTACATAGAAAAACTGGAAAAGATTAAGCATGTAGTTAACACTTTTGCATGAAAAAGCTTTAGGACTTCATTCAAACAGATATAAAGAACCAAAAAACCCCCCAAATCGTAAAGAATTGTGTGAGTTGTCTTCATGGGAAAGATTTGAGACCACTCTAATATATCAGCAGGGTCTTGCAAACCTTAACATTTTTAAGCCTATGATAAGGAAATGCAGATTTAGATGTAAGATGCAGAAATTTAACAGTAGAAGCTGCTTACATAGAGAAGTATTTGATTGTTCCTTTATTAGGTATGAAAATGAATGAGTAAAGTTTTGTGGCCGCTTATGCAGCAGGTAGATTTATGTAAAGGTTTGAAAAACCTCTTTTGCTTGGGTGTCTTAATTTGAACTGATGGTATCAGCATGTACCACTTCTTTCATCAGCTCATAGCTTTTGAGACTGTATGCGTGTTTTGCTTCTCCAGCCCAAATTCCAGTCCCTCCTGTTCCCCATATGCCACTTTTTTGCTCACATTTACCTCACAAATTGTGATCTTGACCCAATAGTAATCATTTTTTGAACATGTCTCCCTGCTCATTGCAGGGGGTTGGACTAGGTGACCTTCGGAGGTCCCTTCCAACCCAAACTGTTCTATGATTCTGTGATGTAGCAACCAGATGCTCTCCCCTTCATTCTTAATTGCAGGTCTCAGCCCTGTTAGGGTACTGCAGGTGTTTAGGAACATACCTGAGCGAACGTAGGTCTGAAAATCATGACTTCTCACAGCAAGACCTTGCTGTCAGCCCGAAAACTGCGTTAGCTAAATCTTTTTCATAGTGGGGCAAAACTGAATATAAATACATCTTTACATTGTTTTAGAATATGCTAATAGCCTTACAGGGAACGAATGTTGACCTTTGAAGGTTAAGCTCTGGAAGAAGCTGCTGAACTTAATATATTTGAACTGCAATAATTCAAGAAAGGGGTATCCTTTCCTTGATAATGTTGAAAATAAGTATTTATTGAACTGCAAGGAGCAGCCAGAAAAGTCAGGTGCTAGCATATATAAAGAATTGAGTGGAAAATAACGTTTTAGAGAGCAGTTGTGTATTTAGATCATAGCTAGAAGCCATTGGGAAAAGGAGAGTCTATTCAATTTGCTTACCTGTTAGACAAGCCAACATAGTCCCTGCCCCGATCATTTGTGATCTTACCAATGCAATTGACTTAACTTCAGTAGCACTTCAGCTGTTATTGTCATCTCTAGTAGAACTAGTGGCTAGAGCTTACAATTGATTTTCTTGTCATTATTGTACAATTTTCAAGACTTAAAAGTGGCATATGATTTTCACAAAGGGTGCTGTAGTCATCTGAACAGCTGTGTTGGGATTTTAAAATGTGATTCACATGTAATCTTAAAAGATGTGTTTTCTTCTCTGAAAATGTATTGCTCCAAGTTACAAAAACAAAACATGGAGTAGCGAAGGAAGAGATTGTCAAAAAGAACATCATGAATTAGTGAAAATTAAATTGTGGATAATGTCTTCCAGGTGCATGAGCGTACAGAAGAAATGGATTTCTTGCTCTTGGTGATCCGTAAACTGTTGCGTACAAAGTCACAGACTGTAAAGGTATGTTCAAAGTATATTTTGCTACTTTTTCTTGCAATAATAAATTTTTATATGTTTTTGGTCTACAAAGGGCATGTTTTAAATAACTTACCTTAAAATGTGTCATCATTTTTTACTAAAATATTATTTAGTTTGCCACTCTTCATACGCAAGCAAGCTAAAGGGCATTCTTTTCCTGGCTGCAATAATGTGTTCTGAGAGACTTTTTTTTCTTCATGTTAAAACGCATTAGTTTCTAAAGTCTGCTTAAGGCTAAAAAATGCAAGATGGATATTTGACTCAAATTACATACTGGGTATTGAGGGCAGTGCTTATCCTCTGTTAAATATGGCAGTATTAACTCTTGGAAATGCTGAGCTTTTTTTTTTTTTTTTTTTTTTTTAAAATGGGACAATGCATTTGGAAAAATAACGAAACCCAGAAATGCTATATTGTAATTTCTGGTAGTAAAATGTGGCTGAGATTTTTCTCTGCAGGTCAGGAAATTGTGCTTTGTGCTAAATCAGAGTTTTCAGAGATTTAGCATGACATATTTAGTCTTTGTGGTTCCAAAGCAATGGACTCTTGAATTGTAAGAAATTAAATACAGGTGATAGATTTAGGCTAACTCGGTATATTTCTGTGCAACTATTTGGAACTGAAAAAATGTAGTGAGACTGTGTGTGCCCTTTAAGTGCTTCAGTTAATTGTTACTGCAGACTGTTCTGTTTAAAACAGACATAACTCGAATCTACATTGTCTGTTTTTGTGGCTATTGGAAGAGAATCTGTTCTTCTGTATTATTCACTGCGTTGATTCATACTCGGATAAGTTGATGTTTAGACCTTCCAAGCATGCTCTCACTGACTGAAAGTGCCCTTCCAGTTAGCATAGGGCATGTCTGTGCATTTCACTTCTTTTACTTTTTATCCTTTTTCTCACTGATCAGAAAACTCAGTTGCCTTTAAATTCACAGACAGTAGCATGAAGCTATTCAGCCTTTCTTAGCACTTGGATCTGCCTACCAAGAGTGTCAAATAATTTGATCATACTCAGTTTGTGAAGAATTTGCCCTTGATGCTGAATATCTGGTTGGTGTTAAGGGCAGGAATCCCTACAGGTCCTATCATCTTTTCTGTGTAGGTCTCTCTGATTCTGATTAAATCTCTCAAAATTGTTACTGGAAGACTTTCATCTCCTTTATATCCTTCTCTGCAGTTTGTTGTTCTGATGACAGTTTCATGTTGTATAAATCTGAGACAATCTTAGATTTGTGGGTGTGTCTACCCCCTTGACTTTTTTATTGTGGGGAGAGGGGAACTCTTGATCTTAATTGCTGGGTTTTAGCAGAGAGGAACAAGTATTTCAGTTTTAATCTATACACTAAGCCCAGTGCCTCCTGTTTTGTCCCTTTTTAGCCACTCTGAAAAACTGAAGGAAGGGAACTTTGATTATGTGGCAAATTCATTTAGAAAATGCAAGATTCTCCTCCCCACTCTCCTGGATTTGTGAAATAAAAGGGTGCAAGGGTTCCTATTTAAGGGGGGGAAAAAATGTATTTACAATTCAGGGTGATAAGAAACACATATGAGGTGTTTGTCTGCTAATCTGAACGTTGCAGACCTCTGAAGTAGGAGGTAGTTCAACAGCATCGACTAACAGGGTGGCAAAAGTGATTCTGAGATGATGGACGGTAAGATCTACCTGTTGTGGTTCACCTCCCAACTACGCTAAGTTTTCTGGCAGATGGCTGGTGCAGATTATTGCTTTTAGATCACAGGGCAGACGTTTGATTGACTGTTCTGAAGCTGGTCTTGCTGGGATGGTGTTGTTGCAAGAAAACCTAAGAATGACTCTATTGGGTCAGACTAAACAGTGCAATTTCCAGTAGTGTCTAGTAACAGCTGCTTAGATAGGAAAGTAAGAACAGGATAAAGATAGTCGTATTTCCAGATTCTGGCAAATCACCATTCAGGGACATCTGAAGTGAGAAGTTGTTATTGTGCATGTTTTTGGTATCAAATGGTGGGGCTTTAGACATCTCCACGCTGCACAAGTGTTTGTGGACTGCTTGATCTTGAAGAATTGTCTGCTTCAATTACCCTCTACTCCATTGTGTTCCTCTGCCACGTTGGTGATACATCTTGTTGAACTTCTGCTTTGGGAGTAGATCAGACTTCTGGTTTAGTAATGTGATCCTTCAGGCACTCTTAGGAACCTACGGTTTTCCTTCCAGTTTGGAAGGATTCCATGCAAATTAGAGAGTGCAAATCACAAAGATTGTCTAGAAGAAGAGATAATTCAATATTCCTCGCCTGTAACTGCAGTTAGGATAATTTAGATTGGATTTTGCTTCAGTAGCCTTCAGGCAAGGTTATGTTTAGCCTACTTTCCTAGCATAGGTGAGCCACTGTCTATTAAGCCATGAGGCGGTTCATGCTGTAGTGGGACAGGTTTCATATAATATTTCCAGAATTATGTCCTTTTAGATTTCTCCTCCTTTCAGGATCGTATTAAATGACTTCATGATTTAGTCTGCCCTCTCCCTGTATTCCTTGTGCCTTCATATATGCTTTGGAGCTAAGTACAATAGTACAATGCCCACTTCGTTAGCTTGCCTGCCTGACACTTCATTAGGGGGATGCTCTGTATTCCATTGGATTTTGGTTTGGGTGTTGATGTCTTTTATTTCGTTCTATTTTTGAATTCATGCAAAGTGTCAGGAAAGCAAAAGACGACAGACCATGTCCCAGTTTACAAGTACTGCTTAGAGTGGTTCAGGAGACCTGAAGATAAAGAAGCTGAACACTACGCATTTCACTATAACTTTTTGGCTCTTTGTCCTTTTTGAAGATGAAGCTGTCTTGTTTCTCCAGGTGGCTGTGCTGAGCAGTGGGACTACATGCCAAATAGGAGGGTCAGAGGGTAAATAGCCATAGCCACTAGATTACTTCATTCTTCTCCCCCCAGTTCTGAACACGTCATGCTGTCTAACCAGGGAGAAAATGACAAAACTGTAAATTCTGAGTTTTATAGTAATTGAAAGAAAAGGTGTCTGCAGGTAGCAAATGTGATTTCTCGTAGGTGAATACAGGTTAAGAATCTTGGCAGAGTCAGCAACCGGTGAGGCGCTTAGTGTGATCCTTGAGAGTTTTAAGTGCATGACTGAATTGAAACTGACAGAAAACTTAACTGACATATTTCAAAATCATTATAGTAAGATTTTTAAGGCTGGGTTATAATTACAGTTACTGCTATTACAGGAGCAAGCCCATCTTTTGATGAAGTTAAAGGCACTGACATCTAATCTAACTGTTTAGTCAAACAGGAGTTGAAAATACTTAGCGTACGCTTTTTTCTTTTGAGGACCATGTAGAGATCGTAAGCTTAAGAAAGAGTACTATACGTTTGTAGGTTGAACTTTTACCATAGGAAAAAGTTTTTCATGTTGTCTGCCCTAGGCATCTAGCCTCTAGCCTGAGCCGTTCTCTTACAGGTGCTTAGCTTTCTCCATATGCTACCTAGGGAATCTCAAGCATGTAGCTTCGATTGTCTTAAACATGCCTAGGATACATACCTGTAGTAATCAAATTAGACCATTTTAGCATAAAAAAGTAACTGGAGATTCAAGCGTAGCATGTCATTTTATGTTAAAACTAATGTTTTAAATTTGCTGTGCAATTTTTTAACAGGTAATATTGATGTCTGCTTCCATCAACTGTAAAGAATTTGTTGATTACTTTGCACTTCCAGTTCCTAATGGTCTGAATCCAGCCTGTGTACTAAAGGTGGAAGGCAAATCTTATGCAATCGAAGAATATTATCTTGATGATTTGAAGCACACTGTTAATTTCAAGGTATTGTAAATATAACTTTATTTCTTTCGACATAGTAAGAAAGAAATTGGAGTAGTCAGTTGGAAGCTGTGTAATAAAACTACAAATAACCAATTTGACATTACACTTCTACGTAAGAATTAATATATGGTGATAAAACAGGAGTCTTCTTACCAGCAGCCTAGTTTTTTCTTTCATGTAGCAGAAATGGAATGTAAAGGGCTGGGAATTTTAAGTAGTATGTGGCATCTTGTTCAGTAGTTTACATCCAAGATGAACAATGTAAAAGTCTGTGCAGAAGGTAACATATGAGGATTTACAGATCATTCTGAATACAGCTGAGAAGCTCAGGGAGTATTTCCTTGGTTGGTTCATGTTGCTGGTATGTATCAAAGGCAGAAGGAGCTAGGAAATGAAGAGAGTCATCAGAGAAGAATCATTTATGATTAGAAGGTTGATGTTACCAAGTTGGCTTCTCTATTAGCTGAGGCTCATGTGCTTCCTGGTTTTTTTCTCTTGTTGTTTTTGTTTGTTTGGTTGGTTTTGGGGTTGTTTTGTTTTGTTTTTTTAAAGAGTCCCAGAGCTCTTCTGCAGTAGTTTTGAACATATTTCTGTTGTAGCCACATAGGCCACCATGGCAAATACGTAATTTTTAGTAATGAAAATATGTTAGAATAATAGATACTGACTAAATCACTGGTGGCCACTTAACAGCCTATATGGCTACACTAGAGAATTGCTTCTCTAATGCCTAAGGAGGGTAGTAATGGCTGAAGATTCATTTGCCAGAAGAAAATAATTGCTTATGCTGTACACAGCACAGGCATTGGTTATGCCTTAACACAGGCAAGCCAAAATAAAAAGCTGTCAACTGTTGAAGTTTTAGCGCAGCCAAAAGAATAAACTAAATGCATATAGCAGTTGGCCTGTCAGTTTTTATACATTAGTATGGTACCTCGAATAATATGGAGGAGATTATGTAATATATGATTTTTGTAAAAGGTTTTTGATGATAGATGACAACAAAAAGATAACCAAGAAATTCAGTAAGGAGTCTACCTCAGTCAAGTTGCATTTGTCATAGCTGCACTTTGAGCTAAATGTCAGCTGCCACACCTTTCACCTCAAAGATCAGGAACAAAAGAAACTCCTTTCAGTGCTCATGCTGTATTTTTTTTATTTTCTCTTTGTATGTGACCATTTAACTTTGATTTTTATTTTTTGTTTTAAGTTTTCATCTGGTTACGATGTGTTGTCCTAGTTACAGCCATCCTGTTGTTTAGTAGGAGAGGAGTATGATTGTCCAAGAAGTTGTTTGTATCTTAGGGCAACCTAGAAGCACATAAGCGCTCTTCATTTTTTTTTTAATTTTTTATTTTTAAATGTGTATGAAAAAAAGAAGAAGAAATTGATTTGGAAAGCACTGATTTTTGGTCTCTCATCTTGTTTCTTATGGAGCTATGTGTGGAGATTTTTTCTGAATAGTAATTTTATTTAAAAAATACTTAAACATGGAAGAGTCTAAGAAGATCTATGTAATGTCATAATAAAAATGACAACAGAGCCTAAGTGTTAAGGCAATTAATGAGTTAACGCTGCCATATGGAAGCAGGGGCACATCTTTCCTCATACTAAAAGCAAAATCAGCTGCCTGAGGTATACGCTTCAGGCTTTAGTTCCAAATATTTTATTATTGCCTATGAAAGTTGGTAAAATACACATAAAAGAATACAGAAGTTAAAAAATAAATTTGCTTTTTAGATACAGCTTTTTTTCCAAGTTTCATTTTGATTTTAAAATTAATAATTTAAGATCACATAAATCGTAACTCATCACTTAAAGCATCTTGATTGGAATCAGTTTAGTCCTTTGTAACTGTCTTGTTTGCTGCGAGGTATGAACCTTTTTCCCTTCTCAAATATCTTAAAATGATTGGAAGTTACTTTATAAATGTGGAATTCTTTTATGAATCTTGCAGAGCTCTTGGCTTGAATCCGTCACTCATTTCTGTAGATTGATGTTTTAAAACTATGCTTGATAATAAAAATTTTCTTTGAGCAGTTCTGACTTGGATAATTTGGGAATTCACTGATATCAATTGTGATTTGGAAGATAAATAGAAATGCCAGTCACTATTTTGTCATCTTCTGTATGCCTGTTTGCAGTAAACCCTTTGATACGGCTAGATAGACATCTAGACGAATCAAAGATCAAGCATTCCACTTGAATTGCTTCATTTGTAGGAAAGAATAAAAATAAGGGGGAAGGAAGGGAGAAATTCTTCAGTGTAGTGCTAGCTTACCCTTGCACAGACATTGGGTCATTTATAGGTGCTACCGTTTTAATTTTTCGCTACAGATGTATAAAAAATATTTTCTTTTGGCATAATGGCCTTTGTAAGCACGTTGTTCTGGAGGTTTGACTGGATCATTATTTTGTCATATCCAGCACCCTCTAAGCCCCAAGGAATTAGTGAAATGCAAGTTTTGATGAAAAATGCATGAAGGCTGCATCTATAGGCAAATTTAAAACTAGTTGTATAAATGCTTACCTGTTGCAGTAGTATACTATTGGAAATATCAAATGCAAACTAATTGTATAGTTAATTCTGTGAGTAGATTTTAAAAATGTAAGCAACTAGGAGGCTAGATGTTAGTCTTTGGCAGTAGATCTGTGAAATCCCGTATCTCTACTTCTTACCTAAGGCAAAAAAGAGAGTCCCATTTTTGGCTTGCAAATGTAAAAACTCCTTCATATCCCTGGAATTGAAGTCAGAGTCCAGATGAAAGGTAGTGAACTGCTGTCAAAAGCTATTCCAATTATGTTGTATTATTTCAGTCAGCTCTGACTGGGCTTTTGGACTTGCTGTTTGTCACATCCTTGCCTTTTATTAGGAGTGATGTGGCAGCCTTGTCATGTTAAAGAATACTAAAGGTACAATCAGTAACAACATCGGAAAGACAAATTTGACAGTTACTTAAGCAGGGATAATGTAAAAACAAAAACGTTATGTTCAAACAGCCCATAAAAGAGAAATTCCTTAGCTTATCGCATATATCAGGGAAAAGAAGTGCTACTTACCAAAAAAACTGGAAATGTGTCTTTGGTTTCTCATGGACTAATCAAGCTTCATTGGAAAAGCATTACTATAGTCGGTTAAGAAGTTTTGGGGTTAACAGAGGTGTATACCTGAAAAGTCTCCCTGGCTGGTTGATTCAAGGGAGTCAGAGAAGTGGAAAGGGTATTGTCAAGTTCTTACAGATCACCTTTTTGATCCTCCAATCCATCGTCAGTGGGAACAAAGTAGGATAATTTTGTTAGGGTTTTCAGAGAGGAATCTTTCTGCAGACACCAAGGCAACCTGGGGTTGACACGATGTAGTGTTACAGATTGGCTGTTCTGGTAAGGGTTGGAAAGCTGAGGAATGAGGTTGCAGTAGCAAAAGCTGATCTAAGTCACTGTTGCCAAATTAATGTTAGCAGTGCTGCTTTTGTCACTCCATCATGAGCTGCTTCAGAAAGGGGAAGTGGTAGAAAACTAACTAACTTCATTTTAATAGCTCAGTTCAATTTTCTGTGGTTTTAGCTTTCTGAAACATCTCTACTTGCTCAAATGTGTACAGTTGCAGGCAAAGTATTTCGGATCAGGTTAAACTGTCTTGGCACTGAACTTCGAACTTGGTGTGGATATGCAGTCCCAGTGCTGGAGCTGGGAAAGGAGTAAGCGAATGGACATTTCTGCTTCCTGCTGCCTTTTCTCCTAAGAACACCTTGGGAGACTGTGAAAGATCAGAGCCAGCACTGTTGGGTTTTTTGTTTGGGTGTTTTTGTGAGTCTGTTAGGGGTTTTTTTTTGTTGTTGGTTTTTTTTTTTTTTTAAGATTAAAATACCTTTTCTCCTTCCCATCTTCTTTCTTACTCTTGGATAGGTTTAGAGGTTGCAGTAATGTCTCTTTCTGGCTTTCATTTTGTTTTGTTAGTTAAGTCTTTACTATTCTCCTTTTACAAGAAAATCTCTTCATTCTTCAGGTCATTCAAGTAGTCATAATTTGCTTCTGTTCAAGTTTGGGCTGATCCCTTTAAAACTTAGTAAGAAGTGCAGATGTATTGTCAGTCCCCATCAGTTACCCCAGCATCACAAACTGAATATCTATTGGCTTCAAGAGTTCTTTATTTCAAAGGCTGGCAAGTATGCTGGCTGGAAACTTTGACAAGACTTGGATCACTTCAGAGTGAGGGTCAGTTCTGTACAGTGTCACTAACACATCGCACTCTTAGAATGACCTTTCCTGATCCTAGGGTCATGTTTGCCTTTCAGCAGCAATACATTTGAAGATAGCTATTTTCTTATGATCAAAGTAGCTGGTCCAGGTGGTTCTCTGTTTTCAACCAGTACAACATCTGCTTATATCCAAAATTTGTAATCTTCCGATGGACAGGTTTACACATTGTCTCAGTGGATTTCATCTCACTTGAGACAATTGAAGAACATATTATATGAATGATACTCATCAGTACACATACGATGCATTCCAGCTTCCAGTGTATCTTTCAATTGCTTTTTTTTTTTTTTGCTCATTGAAAACTTTTGTAGAATCTTCTCTTGCTTATATGATAACTGAATTGGAATGAATGTGTAATCCTAATTTTGTTCTTGGTTAAAATCAAAGCCCTGTCAAATGTGGACAACTGGTAATTACTTTCTGCTTCTTTTACAGGAAAAGCTGGAATATCTTAGTTTTGTGTGTAGAAACCTTTAAGTATTACTCTTGGCCATTCAGCTTCCATTTTGAATTTCTTTCCAGGAGTGACTTTTTCCTTACACTTCATATCCTTGTTAAAAGTCAGTGGCTGCAGCTGCATCTTATGTTGGTATTTATCTTCACGTATTTACCAGTTACTGCTGACTACTGCATTTTTATTGTTAATGTGCAGTGTAGTTCTTATGGAGTGTTATGCTTAAAGCACAAATGCTCAGTTTTCACTGTTACTTCAATTATAGGAGCATTCCATAAAAGTAAAAATGAGAAGTTCAAGCCTAAATAAAGCTGTATTTCAATGATGAAATGCTATTGTAGTGTATCAAGCAGCAAGTGAAAGTGACTGATAAGCTAAGCGAAATACTTGGTTGAACATAAGTGTAAAAATGGATGTTTGTTAACTGGTAAGAAAATGCATGATTTCTTAAAGCATACACACACAACCAGTAGAGAAAGAATGTAGAGGCTGATCACTTGAACCTGTTGTTTTTCTTGGCAAAATCTTGGATGACTTAAACGGTTGGATTTCAGCATAAAAGTGAATAAAATGTCACTTGAAAGTGGAGGGAGGGAAGAGGAAAGAACTTCAAAGTCATAATAGGAGGTAGAAAGGTGCAGTTTGACTTCAGGATTTCTAAACATGTGAAGTATGTGGAGGGCAGATTACACAGTAATACAATTCCAGAAAAGTTAGAGGTGGCAGTTAGTTGAGTAAAGACAGTTTCCACTAGAATAAGGAGAAACCCTGAGAATGAAAGATGAGCAATGATCAAAACCTGTTTTCCCTATGAGGAAAAAAATATGTAATACTGTAGACCATTCCCAAAGTATTTCTAGTTCATTAAGCATTTTCTTTTCAAAATTAAAATGTGATTAAGTTATTGTCTTTGGTCTGCTGACTTGGTGGTTTGTGTTCTTAAATACTAAAGTCAAGTTTGTGACAGAATATTAGAAAACAGTGCAGATATGACTTATCAGGGTTATATTGTGTACATCAGAATCATAGTTCTCTGACAGGGTATGACCTAAAACATGAGCCATTAAATGCAAAGGTAATGTAAAAGAGAAAGAGGTACATGATTTATTTGGCAGTCAGGTAGAGACCTGCATTATAGCACCTATGAGAAGGATTGTGTCTGCCTTATACAAATTTATCATCATCTTGTCATCCTCTTCCAATGGGTTGCGCTTAGTCTCACGTGCATAACACTTCTGGATAAGGAGTTTGTCCTGCAAACATTAGGGGATGGAGAGTGGGCTAGTGCTTAACTTAAGTAGGTAAATATCAAAAGTATTTCTTTAGCATTAGAATGACAGGATGCTTGAAGGAAAATGTCTATTCAGGAGGTAATGAATGCTCCAGATTAAGTTACTTTTTGTACAGCTTCTGTGCTGGATCAGTTTTAATTGAAAAGCACTTGGCAAATCAACACGCGTACGTGATCTACAGTCTTTTAGCCTGTTATACTGCGTTAACATCAATATTTTCTTCTCTGCACAGCTTCCTTCTCAAAGAATTGAGGAACCAGTGATAGTAAGAGAAATGTATGAAGTAGCAGTGTCTTTGATTCAGTCATTTGATGAGTTGGAGATGAAAAGCAATAGGTAAGATAGAGTTCAAGATCTGGAATCAGTCGTTCTTTGGGGAAATGAGACACTAATTAAGGAACAGCAGCAGCCCATGTATTATAGTTATTAGTGGTAACTTAATTTTCTATGCATCTCTGCTTTTATTTTGTACATTTGTGTGATTTCTACTCAGGTTAATCATACTAAGGCTGCTTGTAGGTCTTACTGAAATGCCCTGTGTTCTTGAAATACACTTCATGCCCTGGAACGTAAGTGACCATTCAAGCCAGCCACATCATATGGAAACTAGATTCCTTGCTGCAGCCCAGAGCTGAGTATTATTTATATGAAGAATAGAACTAGAAATACATTTTCTATTGTAAACTAAAACATACATTAAGCCATGAAAAAAAGAATACAAACTAGGCATTAGTTTTCACTGGCTGCTTAATGCCTTACTGTCTTCTGAAATAAGTAAATAATTTGTTTTATTCTCTGTGTTTTGTAAATTGATACTTAGTACCTGAAAATGTGTTAGAGTTGCTTCTACATCTTTGGTCTAACACAGAGTGCCTATTTACTTTAGGAATGATTTTTGTTCCCATATATTCTAATTATTTATAAATGTATGCTGAAGAAATAATTTTGTTTTGTAAGCTTAATTTTTTTCAAACTTAGCATTATGTAAACTTTGGAATTTTAAGAAAGCATTACTTAAGCTCACCTGAGCAGTTAAGTGAACCACTGAAGTACAAGTGTTGATGGAGGTACATAAATACAATAAATTTGTCACTAACTTCTTTACAATATAAAGTGACATCTGAGCTTTTTTTCTTTGATTTCTTTTGATCTTTCCAATTAAGCTGTTGTACTGTAGTTTAGGACAGTGAAATTAAACTAACCTTTACTAATAAGCTACCTTTTATAAGCAAACGCGAAGGCATTAGCATTTCTGCTTTCAAATACCAAAAGGGCTGTTAGGAACCTTCCACTGAAAATTATACTTTCCTCTCATTATACAG